>NC_066369.1:2703375-3016000 GCF_013377495.2 Cygnus atratus
GCAGGCCAGCAGTGTGTGCCGTGGGGGAACCTACAGGAACGCCCGAAGGAGCAAGGACTTGCGGTGGCATCTTCGTGGGGTGCACTGTGTTGGGATCGGAGGCCTCCTGGCCGGTGGAAGCAAAGGGATAAGTAAGCGTCCTTGGTTTTGTAAGGAGGCAGGCATGCTGCCTATGGGGCAGGTGCCGTGGGCATGCTGCCCCAGGGGTGATACGCAGAAGTGCTGCAGGTGTCCCCATGGTGCGTGACACCAGCAGCAGCAGTAATGCTGAGCAGCAGGTTAACACACACCTGTGCCGTCCCTGCATGTGAGCAGGTCTTTCATTCACAGCAAACAGCGATAAATGGGCACAGCACGGTCAGATTAATGCAGGCCTTGCTCATGAGCAGCCACTCCTGAAAGCACCTGATACCATTTTAGACAGCTCTCTGTATTTAACAATTACAAGTCAACAAACTATTGGCACAGCAACTGGGAAGTCGTCCCTGGCTTCCTCTCTCCTGTGTTCAGGTTTCTTCATGAATACCGCAGGTGTTTCAGGAGGATCGCAACAGCAGCAGCCCTGGCTGTCCTCCCGCCCGTGCTGGGAAGGGCAGTGCAACCTCTGCGCAGCGGAGGGAGAAGTGGCTGCTCTCATCTACCTCCCCGAGGGCAAAGTGGGCATGTCCATATCCTTATCTCCTGGCCTTGCGCTTCACCCAAAAACTCTCAGATTTGCCTATACTCTGTACTGAGTTTAGGCACAAACCAGTACGCAAGAACAGGTTCACCACTGGCATAGTTCAACTTTCATGCATTCTTAATTTTTTTTCAGTGTTGTATCCAGATTGCTGCAAAGATGCACCTACTCCATGCCCTCCATTTTCTAAAGTTGAAAACCTGACTGAAGCAGATTCTGAATGTTTTTCTCTACTTCAGTGTGGGATCCTCTCTTCTTCCCTACTCCCATCAGCAACCAGAAAATGTCTTCAAAACTTTGATAGAAAGATAAGGCACGTGAGATAGTATGTTATTCTGAATGGAGTTTCTGGAGCAGCTGAAGTTTTGAGCTCATCTACCGCTCTCTCTCTAGTTTGATTCAGAATCACATTTGTCCAAAATTTCAACCGTGATGAACTTTCCCAAAACAGAAGCAGCAAGCTGCTTCCCACCATCACATACTTGGCCTGTATCCCGTCTATCCATATGCAGCAGATGTAAATATATTTTACTGGCACAAGCAGCTTTCTGCACATGGCGTATTTCTAAGTCTTCTTTAGCATCCATGTGAAGAAATAAATTAATTTTATTGATGCACTCTGTTGCCCCAATAATGCTTCATAATGACCTATGAATGCAGGTCTTTCTTAATATGCATTGATCAATAACTCAGATAATTATGTCTCTTGTCATTTTGCTGAATTGTTAACAGTTCTCACCAAAGCTATAATCATTCCTTACAGACAACATAAGTCTTCCAGGAGCTGCATTTTGCTGGCTTCCATGTATTGTAGACCTGCACATACATAGATTTAGTGCAGACATCAGTTGCATCGGTTAATTTTGGACATGGCCTCTTCCAGCTGTGCCCAATTATTGCAGGTAAAGCTTGAAAATTCTCCCAACATGTTAAGGACATTCAGAGATGTTTTGGAGAGCAGAATGGAGCAAATTCAGACAATATATTTTTTCCTACTGTATAGTAATAAACTGGTTAGGGAGATGGTGCTTTAATCAGGGAGAAGACGACTATAAAGTCAGAATGAAGTATTCTGGATGGAGACAACTTGTCTGGTGGCAATGGAAAATCCTGCGTGTCAGCACATTCATTCTTGGCTTTGTCCCTGCTCACTGGATGTGACTCAAAGGAAACGCTGGGCTTCAGTTTCTTCATCAGCAAAATGGGGATAATATTTCCACTTATGCAAGTCACTTTAAGTAGAAAGCACTGCATTCATGCAAGATAGCATTATCGTGCCAGTACACCGCAGAGTTTTTCACTTTCTGCCTGGAACATTTCATACAAATCCCTCCACATATGGAGCAGAACAAGGATTGCAGACTGCAGAAAATGTGATTTTTAGGGAGCTGACAGCGCCACTTATATTTCTGCATTTTCACATTTCAAGTACAGCTAGGCTTGGCAATGAAATTCGCCATCATCTGGTGGCTGTTCTGAACCGAGCTGACCACCGGTAGTTTCCCGGCTGGGGTCAGGCAGCCCCATGGCCCCGGCTGCAGGGTAGGGCCGGCACGTGCCAGGCACCTTGCGCTTCGCCAGCAGGGCTCGGAGCAGAGACGGGGATCAGCGCTTTGGTCCCCCTCAGCCAGCTGGTGCTGCAGCACCCTTCAGCCTTTCAACGCTGCTCCACAGCAGCTAGAGGCAAGGTCAGCTCTAACACCTTGCTGCTTCGCCACAACAACATGGTGAGAGCGTGGCTGTGGCCCCATTACAGACCCTGCCCCGCAGGCCCCACCACTGCCCAGCATGGCCCGGCCTGCCCATCACTGCCAGTGCACAGCCCAGCCCTGCCTCGCATCCTGCTGTGCCCGCCTGGCCCCACATGCGGTGCCCTACGCCTGTTGGAGGGCTGGTGAGTGTGGGGCTCTGCTCTCTCTCCTCCCTGAGCCAGAATGAGACTGCAGACATGCACCATATGTTGCATGGCTATCAAAGAAAGATGAATGATATTTTAATTACTGTATTTATCTCAGAGAACACAATGATTAGGTTTTTTGATGAAAATAAATGTAATAAAGGCTAACGGACTTTTGGTAGTAGAGCCATTAAATGCTCCATCTAAATACGGTCTAGATATCTGGGGTGCAATTAGGCTACCGCGCTGAGTGCTTCTCAGTGTAAGTGTGCGGATGCACTCTAACCTGAATCTAATTCTGCGCAAAGGCCAAAGCAGAGGAGCACTATTTGTGTTGTAATGATTTAGTAGAAATGGGCAACATTACATTTCTAATCCCTTTTGGTCAATGAGCACGTTAGGACTTTCAGTGCATGCTACTCAAGACCTAATTGCTTTTAGCAAGTCCTGCACAGAAGATGCATCATCACGACAAATGCATGGCTCGTCTGCGGAGAAGTCAGACGCAGAGCAAACCGGTGGCTATCAGGAGGATGTGACACATGATACAGGAGCTTTTGTAGCTAACTGCAGAAGTCACATGCGGCTATTAGGCCGCCACTTGTAAAAACAGAGTTGAACAAATAATTCAAAATGAATAATTTATTTGATTAATTTTGTCTCTGTCTGCTCGGGGAATATATATAAGTCAATCACACCATCTTGGATTTATTTGTTATTCAAATATATTCAGCAACTTTCTTTTCACTATATTTTTTTACTCTATGGATTAATCAGAATATTTAAAATTAAAAATACACTGTTTTCCTGTGATTGGCCAGACGTGCCACATGACACTAGTTTTGTTCTGTGAGCAGCTGAGCATGCCAGCACTTCTGGAGTAATCCTTATGCATGCAAAATTGAAAATTCGGTTTTGACAAATATTTGCATGTGCATCTTTGGAATTCACTTTCTGCCAAGAAAACTGTCAGCAAAACTCAGCACCTCTTAAATTTGTAAAATGTGAGAACAAAAACATGCATTTTAACATTTGCATTTTTTTTTTTATTTTAACTTTTATCTGGAAGTTTTAGAAGAATATATTTACCCTTAAAGGATGCAGCGATGCCAATCAGGATCACGTTATGGTTTTGAATCACTGGTCTTACTATTGGTTGGTTCTGTCAGCAGACTGTTGTCCTAAAAGCAGATAGCTTTCTAAATGGGCAAATGCTACATGCATTGCATGGAAGCTTTCAAAAGTCAAGTGGTTTTGCCCTGATGGATATGTGCATCGTTCCTGCATTAAATATTCCCTCAATTATTGAACAGTTCTTGTTCCATTGTTAGGAAAAAATGGATTTGAGAACAACTCAGTGAATGCATACATGATAATGTTAGCATCTAACGTGGCTAAAGGGAAAAAGCCAATTCAACAGAGAAAATTTTCCTCTCGACTTTTTGATTTACTAAGAGCAGCTGCTGGAGGAGCACTCGTTACCTGACGCGTAGTTTCATCCAGAGCCCCTTGTCAGGGAGCATCCGCTGTTCGTGTTCCCAGGAACCTCCTGCGGTGCCTCTGACCTTATTCCCCATGGCTGTGAATATTCACAAGCCCAGCTAGGATCTCAAGATAGCAATTGCCCAGCTTGTGTAATACATGTGGGGCCGGCGTGTGTATGTGCTTGCCTGACTGAGAACCAGTACGTCTGACTGCGGGATTTATGTCTTAATATATCCCTGGGTTTATCCTTAAAGCAGCCTCCTAGTGTTCACAAGTACGTGCATTAAAAAAATTTAGGGTCTGTCTGATCTTCAATACCTCTGACCTGCTACTGACTCAGGGTGGGAATGAAGCAGAATACATCCCTAACCACACATGGCTGAACTACTGAGTTGGAAGCTCTGCCCCTACCAGTCAAAGGGCCTGTGGGAGCCCACAGCAGAGCTCGGCCCGGCCACCACTACCCGGCTGCACACAGACACGGCACGAGGACCTGCATGCACCAGGACTCTGTGAAGTAGCAACAGCCAAAAACAAGCCCAGGCAGAGGGAGGGATATCTGTCAAAGACCGTAAGCATAACTACAAACCCGTGGCGTACGGTGGGCTATTAACTCATCGAGCAAACATAGCTGGTGCTACAGTTGCCAAGCAGGATGACTTAAATGGCTTAATTTACACATCACAGCAAGCTTTTCCTAGTGCAAATCAATAAATTTGCATAGGTTCTTAAAATAATCAGGAACGCGCTCCCGCTTATATTTCTTAAATAGGTACAAAACTCCTTAATGAAAGCCCGAATGCCACCACAAGCTCAGCTTTCAGCTCACCTGTGAGCTGCCCCCACAGGGATGCCTTGCTGCGCCAAGGCCCACCTAGGCAGCACCCCAGGCTGCAGCTCTCAGCGGGCACACCCATGCAGGTGCATGGGGACACAGTCCCCTCCTGCCGCACTGCAGGACGAGGAATCAGCATCGGGGACGTGCCCTGAACACACCCCTGCCTGGGGGAGCATGCGGAGGGAGGGAAGTATGGACAGAGCATGACTTCCCACAGGAAATGAACCAGTCTGATTCTTGCCAAAACACAAACCAAAGCAGAACCAAGCCCCTGTCTGAGGCCTGCGCACTTTTCCACATCAGTTTTGATTTCTCATTCTCTGCTGTCCCTCCACTCTGGCTATGACCAGAGGTAGAAGCTACAAATACTTCCAGCGGAGCTGTGCAGGCAGGAGAGGTGTGGGCCACCTCCCAGGGAGCCTGACCTCACAAGGGTACCAAACCAATGGCACCTAACAGAGGTTAACAACATTTCACGTAAGCATCCTGGCACTCAGGGGCTCCTCTAAGCCCCAGCAAAGCACAGATGTTAATGTGTTATCCCTGCAACTTCCCCTCGTTTCTGTGCCCCCACGTGTGCAGCCGCAGCATGGACTGACCTCTGGTGCTTGAGGAAGGGCCTTGCACTCTTGTGGACATCCTGCGGCTTCGCTGGGTTGGGAAGGCCTGAGGCACTTCAGGAGCCTGGCCCCAGCACCCTCGCTGATGCTGCATGCCCACACAGTGTGCTCAGGTCTGGCCACGAGCACTCCACTTAGTCCAGTTGGCAGCAGCCAGCTATGAAGGTATCAACATCAAACAAGATTGAGAAGGAATACTTGTGTGCTTGCAGCTGTGCAATGACTTGGGGCATGGAAGTCAATTTTTCAAGCAGATTCTTCTCCGCTAAATTAAAAAGCAAGGTTTTTAAGCAGAGAGGATGGAAGAAAACATGGGTGTTCGTGCAAAATCCTAAAGAAGCATCAGGCAGGCAGGGCCCTGCTGGTTTTCCTGCAGGAGCAGGGTTGGATGCCTGCCCAGGGTACATGGGGCCAGTGCCACCCCGGCTTGCTCTCTCCTGCTTTTACCAGTGCATGTCACAGCACTAGGTCATCACCAGGTGCTTCAGGAGGAACATGAGCATCTCCTCACCTAAGTGTAGCGCAAGGTTGCTTCCGAACCCCAGGGACACCTTTTCTTCCCTGACTGAGCTAGGGTTAATAGACCACCGCTGGCATCTAGAAATGATGAAAGAATTAGTGGATGGGGAAAAGAGGCCCCTATGTTAATCATTTCCTAGCAAGGTGCAATCCTGCTGTCCTTCCTTTCTTTACATTTCTCATACTTAATTTGTTTTTCATTTGATTTTTGTTTTTAATATTTATTACTTGTGGTTGAACGCTGGGTTATAGTGTGTCAAACTTGACAAAACTTCAAGCAGAGGGAATGATAAAAAGTATCTTGAAAATCATATTTGCCCCTTAATAATTTAATTCTGTAGAAAGGGAAATCAAAGCATCACAAATTGATTGCTGTGAAACAAATTACAATTATTTCCACACATCCAAATAAATCTACTAATTTTAGGCATCTGACTTCAGGCATTAGATGGAATATGCAAATGCACATGTTGAAATGATGGCTGCGTCTCTAGAGCTGCTCACTGATTTCTCTGTTCTTATAGATGCTTGATAGTTTCAGACTGCTATTGAGACATGCAGTAAATTAGCTGCTCTTAAGCATAGCCTGTTAAAAATATTAAAAAGCATGGCTGTAAAGCACAGCTGACGGTTTTAGGCATCCAACACTGGCTCCTCTTTTCCAGAATGCAGACTCCAGTGTCCACTGCTGCTCTTCCCAAACCTGCCTCCAATTAGGTCGTTCTGTTCCAGCAGCCATTAGCTGGAGCCCTCTGCTTTGCCTTTTAGAAAGAGAACAGCATGTGATGAAATGTCCCTGTTGAACACAAGTTTTCCACACGTATTCTACGAAGTGTACTTGTTCAGCTGTCACACTGCTTCACATAAGAGAAGTCATCTGATATTGTTACTGACATACTAGTCTAGTGTGGCATTTAATATTAGGCTTTATATAACTCACAGGGATAGCAGAGCAAGCTCAGGTAATCAAAATAAATGAAGACAGGCTGAATAATGCATTTGTTAAATCTAAATAACATACAGTGGACACCTTTAAAGTGTTTTCCAGGAAAATGTGACTCAGGTACATTATTGATTGAGAAGATAAAGACAGGTGTTTTCAATTCCTATATTATGGAAGCAGAGAGGACTTTGATAATGTAACAATCATCTTTTGTTATTTCGCTGCAGTCCAATACAGCTAGAATCAATTTTTCATTGTACTCATTTACTGGAAAAGGGGATAATGGCAAGGACAACACAGCTTTAATAGAAAGAATAAGTCATGATTTAATTCAGATGTACTACAGCTACAAGTTGGAAGATATATTTGTATATAAGGAAACAGTACAAAGGAGTCTGCATGCTTTCGAATAGAACTCATGGCTCTGCATTTCTATTTATTGGTAGTTAGGTGGAATGATGCAGCATTATCCTGACAGCAATAGGAAGCAAGAACCTTTTAAAGTGGAAAAAAGATAGCTGTAGGATTATGAGCAATCTTTATAGAAAGATAAAATAAAAAGCAATAGTAAAAGGCAACATTTAGGTCTTCATTAATATTTGTATTTAAGTAAAAATGACAAGCAGAAAAATCTAAAGAAAGGCTAAGTTCACAATCAATGTAATGCTTTTCTGCACAATTGAGATCTTTCACAAATATCTCAGGCATTTTTTGAAAAATTTTGTTCTCATGGAAAGTACTCAGGATGATGATAAAATAATGATTTTTTTTTTCTGGCAAAATAGATTGCTTCATGACTTCTTGAATGAAACACAAATCTAAGAGTGATAGTGTTTGGGGCTGGATTACTCTCCTGGGGTTGCATCCAGTGTATGAAATTTCATAGCTTTTCCAAGGAGTTCAATAGTGCTCTTCTCTGTGGCGAGACACTGCTGAATGACCCCTGAAAAAACACCCCATAGACAGCTTCAGAAATGTTGTCGCTGAAAGCTGCCAGGAGTTAATTTAGCCCAGGTATAGCCCAGAAATATTCTGCATGGCACATTTCTGAGCAGTACTCATTAGGCCAGCTTAAATCTGACTTTCATCACTGACTTTGGAGTAAATCAGGATCCAAAATCAGACTTTAGACCTGGTTTCTATGTCTGTAATAGACCTGCAACTAAATCTCAGCCTCCCTTTTTAAAAAGCATTTTCTATGGGAAAGTGGACAAAAGGGGTAAAATCCTTCCCTAATCTTAAACTCTCTGTATATCTGAGTCCACATTCCCCTCTGAGGAGCAAAGAGGAAATGAAAAGAGTAAAATAAGAAAAATCAGTGAGATTTTAAACCTTTCCACTGCAGCAGCAGTCACCTCCCCCCAGCCCCTTTGTAAGCTGGTGAGAGGAACCAGGCTTATCTGCATCTCAGCTAGGGCAGCTTAGGGAGGCATTTCCAGCCCCAGGAGGACACCTGGGATGTACACCAGAAACCCTGCATCGGCTCTGTATGACCCCTGCAATGCTGGGAGGCATCTGGCCAGTCCCTGTGCCCCTGCTGAAGGAGTCTCCGTCTGGGTGTGGGGAGCTCAGGGCTCTGGTCACTGGAAACCCCGGTGTTGCTGTAGGACCCAGGAAAAGGCCACCAAAAATGCTCAACTACACGCAGAAGGTGCAACAGGAGAGAGCTTGGGAGAGGCATGGGTGTGCTGCCAGGGGGAGCTGTTCCAGCTTGGGGGCACCATGCTGCAAGCACTCAGGATCCCAAATATAACAAGGCAGGCTTTAAGTTACAATTTTGCCTTAAAACTTCTGATATTTATAAGCAATTTCAAACAAAGTATAGTTTATATTTTCTTTATGCTGCTCTTTCTCAGCCAGCAGACTTCACATTCCTCTCCCCAGCTGCGGGGCAGGTGCTGTGCAAAGCCCTGGCCTCTGGGGCTCACCTGCACCCAGCCAGTCCAAGGGTGCCAGAAATCTCCTAGAATGGCATGATCCTCGAAAGCTTTGAGCCCAGCACTGGTGACTGCAGACCTGCTATATGCCCTCTGTAGAGGGAGGTTAGGTGAGTGGTACAAGGACAGCTGGTGTCTCTGCCTTGTGTTCACAGCCGCTGAGCCTGCTGCCATGGAAAGTGGAGCTATCTGATTAGGTTTCCCCTGGGCTGAGAAGGACCATGTCAGTGGTCCTTTATGAGAGGACAAAACCAGTCTCACTACCTGTCCCTGAACCCACAGGATCCCAAGGCCAGGATCTCTGGCCCTGTACCTACCCGTGGTGCTAGACGAAGAAGAAGGGTGGCATATCCACCACCTTTTCCTCACCATCTCAGCACATGGGTGGCTGTCTCCCCACTGCACAGCCACAGGGACAGACAACTAGCCTCTCTTCACATGACCTTTTCAAGGTCGTGAGACATTTGAAGGAACGAGCTCTTGCTCACTGCCTGTCCAGCAGCTACAATATCACCTGACAATGATGTATGACCTTTTACATATGTGATATGTGCCTTTTAATAGAAGGGAAAACCCTCTCTTCATCTTCATTAGATGGGAAATTCACCACCAGCATTCACCACTTCCCTATCCTTGAAGGCAGATCTGCCTTTTTAGGTGAAGTTCATCTCCTCTTCACTCCCTTTCCATCTGTCTTTCCTCCCCACCCCCTTTATTTTTCTATTATGTCTCATGTCTTTTTCTCCTAGTTAAAGGTTTCTTGATACCAATGCCTACTGTTTAGTTTAGAATTACATGGTCCAGGTAGGAATTCCCCATAGAAACAGATCTTTGTTATTGGTGAGGTGGTGGCATTCAGGTTGTACTGATAAGTCAATTCAGAGATTTCTCTTAACCCTTACTTTAGAGGAAGTATCTAACCAGTTCTGATCTAGCAAGCACAGGAGCAGGGTGAAAGCCACACCCTTTCAAACACTGCTCAGAGCTCCCAAAAGACCCTTCACGCCCTGTACAACTAAGCAGAGTTGATGTTGAGAGGAAACTTAACATTGCAATAAGAAGATAGAGTAAAATAATTAGCAAACTTTTCATAACTTGGTTCTGTGCCACTGCAAATGCAGTCTCTGATCTGAAGCATGTCAACAGGCACACTTTTAAGCTAGAAAGAATCAAAGATTGACTTCCTTACACGTATAGGTGTTTCAATTTCCTGGCAAGAAAATAAAACTGATACAAAACACACAAAGGACCCCAATATCAGTGAGAATGTCACTGGTAGTGCAATGCATTATAGAAGATCATTGCAACAAATCAAGTTCCTAAGCGTGACTTTCCCTTTCATGCAGAGAATGGACTAATTCGTTCCCCAAACAATGGAAAATTTCACGGAGGCTCTGGAACAGATTGCTCTGCTTGCTCCATTACTCACAGATCAGCTTGCCACATTCAGCAACAAAGGCAAGGGCTAAACTCTTATTTGTTGTCCTCAATTTATGAAAAAATAATCTAGTTCATAGGCAATGAGGTGCTTCAAGAACTTGCTGAAGTGAAAGCATCTCTCCATCAGCACAGATTAAGCTTTAATATGACTCTCATGATCTGTGCACTACTATTTTATGCTATGTTGATCCATCTAAGGAATAATTGTGAAGACTTTATTGGATTTCCTTTGTTGCTAGGAAAAAAAAAAAAAAACAGAAAAAAAAAAACCCTGTGCTGTCTGACTGTACCTTGGCTGGAGTTGCAGATCTCAGCAGGACATGGCCATCACAATTTTGGATAGGCCTGTTGTATGAGATGATATCAGTAGTCCAATGACATGGTCCTGGGTCATGGCCTTTCCTTGCATCCATGGCATACTCATTTTTCATAAATTTTTGACTGCCACCACTTGGCACTAGTGGACCATCATCTGGACATGCAAAAGGAAATAAAACTTATTATACATAATTCAGTACTATCGGCATCCAGCACTGGTGCTTTCCAACTGTGAGATTTAGGAAACTTTCAAAAGGTCAGTGAGTGGCTTGGAGCTGCCTAAAACTGCAAGTGAAATATCTCCAAAGCCTGGCACACGTAGGTCCCAAAGGGCTCGGTGTTCAACCAGTTCTCACCACAGAACCTCCCAGCCAGGCAGTGTGCACATGACAGCCGCTGCTCTGCCAGGAGAGCCCGCAACAGCCCACTGCACACAGGTGCTCCCATGCCAAAGGGATTTCTTTTCATGATACCATTCACAGGGTGAGCTTTCAGGCTCCCAACAAGCAGCTCCCTCTGAACTGTTTCAATGGCACTAGCAAGACTGCAAAAGATCAGCTATGAGACATTGCCAATTGTCCTTTCCACAAATCAATTTAGTGAAACTCGGTGCCTAGGAAAGGCAATACATGTAAGGAGATCATTCTTCAGCCTGCTTAGGAAATAGGCATAGAAAAACTGGATGTCCACTTTGATCATAAAATAAATCTTCCAGAGACAAGTTCTGAGGATCTTAATCATATTGAGCAGAGCACAATCCTAGGAAAAATCCCATGATAATCCATGTTTTTATTCAGAACATTTTCATTGTTAATACATCAGATTTTGCTTTTATCTGATTTATGCTCAGTGATTATAACAAATAGTGTTTGCATACAAAAGAACAAGAAAGAAGTGTTACAGTTTCCAGAGGAAGGATGGAGTATGGCTGGCTAGATGTTTGCATTGGTAAATAGTATTAGATGTAATTGTTTTTAAAAGCATTCAGGTGCATCTTGCTTTGCTTCCATATGACTAAAAAGGAAGCAACTGATTTGTAGCTTGGGATTTGAAATAGCTGATAAAAAGCCAGAAAATTATTTTTTATAAAGTACTTGTTCAGCAGCTGCAGCATCATGCTGCAACCTGTTGGGCAAATGCCAGGCTACCCGTTTAATGTCTGGAGATTGATAGCCATTAGGAATCTGATGACTGACAGGCTGAGAAGGTACACACAGTGCCTGGACCACAGACAGGCCTAGGGATAAGATCCTTAAAAAAAAAAAGTGTAGCTTTAATTTAATTTAAGACTGATCAGCAGTCTTTGTTGTTCGTTTGTTATTTTTGGACCTGAAGGCAGTCTGGTGAATGGCCACTGATAGCTTTCTTGAAACAAAACCTGTTCTTTGTCTCCAATGAATTCTTGACAAAGTCCTGTTCGAGATATCCAGAGAACCTGGAACATCCAGATTGCACGATAATCCCATGTAATCCAAGCAGCTAACTCCTTTCCTTTCTCCCGCACATCCTAGCCACAACTCCCTGCTCAACAACATGCAGGATGTGTTCTGCACCAGGACTAAAACACGTTCACTTTCTCTGCCCTGCTTTCAGGGTCCAGAAGCCTTCCTTCTCACCAGCAGCTCCCCCTCAGTTCCACACATGACAGCCTTGCAGGCTCCTGCAGCACCAGCCCAGGCTGCTGCCACCCCTCTGGATGGACAGACCTGTTCCACGTCCCTCTCCCTGCCTCTTGCATTGGCAGCATCCCCACTATACATTCTGCACAGGACAAAACAGCAAAACAGATGCTGCCTCGTCCTCATGGATGGGATTAAGAGAATGCTCAAAGTGCAGTCAGTCACTTCATGTAAGTGCCTTTTTTGGGAGACTGGTCTCCCAAGGATGTAGTGGAAAGGCTCCTTCCTCACCTGGTCTGAATTGCTTTGAAGAAGAGCTTACATCTCATGTCTGACTCTACAGGGAGCCTGAGGAAACTAAACTATTTTAGGCTCGAGCAGAGTCCTTGCATGAATGAGCTCGATCGCAGGCTTCCTGCTCAGTAGGGGTACATGGCAAAATGAATACCACCGTGCACAGGAAGGCAAGTCCACAGCTGTGGTAGGTGCACTGTCTCAGGTCATAGCTTGAGGGTGTCAAGTCATCAGCAAGGAGCAGCCAAAACCCTTACATGCATCCCATACACACCCCGTTGCCTGCACTACTGGGCTGCTCCTTGCTCAGCTGCAGAAAGCTTACAGGCATTAAGCCAACCCAGGTGCTGTTGCACTTTGGATTTATTGTACAGACACAAGTCTGATGCTGTTTCACAGGAACCCTGTGCCTGCCCTGAAGAAAGATGTGAGTGGGAGACTTCACAGCATTTTGCATCTGGAGCTTCACCTCAGTGTTACTAATACAAAAAGTATGTATCGCAAGGAACTAAAACAGATGGCTTTGAGGTTTTACACACACAGAGCAGCTTGGGTGAAAATTTGACTTAAAATGACAACCTAAAGTCTCGGTACCTCTGGATTTTTCTTCTGGAGAGCTCCTACACTACTTCATTAGAAAAAGCAGCCCAGGAGAAGCTGCTCAACCTTGCTGGCATTAACTCATGCTTTGCTCTCCTAATCTTTTTGTCTTCAGTTTTGTCAAATAACAGAGATGCAAAGAGAGATGGAGAATTCTAGCCTAAAAGCCAGTTTCCTCTGTTACAGCAAGTGATATCCCTAAGGTCAAGGATTGTCTGAATCAATAATGTACCAATCTCAGTAGCCCCGTTTAAATGGTGAGTCAGTTCACATAATCCAACCACATGTCAACTGAAAAATAATGGTTTTGCAAACACTTTGCAGCCATCCATTTTTTAGAACTTAGTCGTAGTAAATTATTGGATACCAGTCCATTGCTGCAACTATATATCTTTATGCAATAGCAATTTTTCTTATACTTTTCTCATGCTCAGTTGCTTATTGAGTATTTTTATATACCCTATATTTATTTTCAACTACAATATAAAAATATTCACTGGAATTTTTCTACCTGCAGCAATTTTAAGTGGCTTAGTCCAGCCAGAGTTTACAACTGCATTTCTCAGGCAGTAACAGCTGCTACAAAGCATTTGGCTGCCCCACTATTTCAGAGCACACAATGACTTACCCTGTTCAAATAATAGCTTAGGAACTACCTTTGCCTCTGGAGCCAACTGCATTTAACCAGGCTGTCCTTGTACGTTGGTTAAAAGAAACAAAAGTTCATATATTGACATTTTCTACTGGAGAGAAAAAAAAAAAAAAAAAAAACTTATTCCATACTGCATCCTCTTGGTACCAAGGGCAGCCGAGGCAGCTGGCTGCCAGGACAGACGAGGAGTGGGAGCCCTGGCAGCATCCCATGGTGAGACCCAGCGCAAGGGGCCCCAGGCACAGCGTCCCCTGCCTGATGGGGTGCATCCTGCCCCTGGCAGCAGGAGGGGACAAACCCCACCAGAGACCAGCCGGTGCCAGCCCCCCGCTGCAGCAGGACAGCCCCAAGTTGGGCACTAACATGGTCTCAGCTCCCACAGCAGCTCTGGGACACAGCGCACCTTGTCCCACAGCACAGATGCCACTGCAGGAAGCTTTAAAACCTCTCAGGGGAGGAGCACGATAAAATCAGTAGTGCCTGGGGAGGAAAACCCTCATTAAGAGATTTGGCAGGTGAACCTTTTTCTACAGAAGTGGATGAACTCCACCTGGTGCACTAGAAGTCTACAAAGAAAGTAAGCTAAATTAAAGGCACCAAAAATGTCTAAAGCAGTAAAAAAATACTCTGGTATAAGGATATAGAAATTATGCAAAGCTACTTTTTAAACTTCTTGTTTTAAGTTTTCTTTGGGATTGCACAGGAGATACTGCCAATATTTCACCCATATTTGTGGACCATACAAACACAGTCAGCGAACAGAAAAAAATGTAGTAACAGCCTTTTTCTAGTACATTGTAACTATGCGTACTACGCATTTAAGGATTTGCTCCAAGGTTACTCTGGAAAACACAGGTGAATACGTAACATCACTGATGCTCTGTGCACGGACATGACACTCCAGTACAGAAAATCCTGCACGTGTGATGGAGTGACTCAGACCCTGAAGTCGTCACTAACCAACGTGGGGCCTTGAGCAGACAGTGCACTGCCCCTGCATCACTCACCAAGCAGCTCGTGGTCAGAGCAGCCCGGGGAGGAAAGCAGCTCCACATGGCCTCAGGGCATGAGCACTCACCTCTCTGAGGAGCAAAAGACCAATCAGGGACAAACCACCTTGTACAGGAGGTTTCTTATGAGGGCAGGCTTTCCATGGGTACCAGGTACGTGACAGCATGCTTCCTACTTTGAGTTAAAGGAAAACCAGATCCCGTCTTATATCTGAAGTATTTTGGCCATCAACCACAAGGGCTTTAAACTGAGGAAAAACATAAGGCAGTACCAGCTGTTAAAATATTATCAGAAGAAAGAACAACATTGCAATACATGTTATAAAGCACACGACATCTGAAGTGCTATTTTCTTTCTACATGGATTGTCTCATCAGTTTCATGTGAAATAGCAAGTTAAACTAATACTGCAGGTTTTTCTCCCTAAATGACTGATTTTACAGGAACATGAAACCTCATGGGAAAGTCAATGCACAAGTTCTGCCTCCCTGTTGAAACTTGCCAGCAATATATTGTGACACTGTCTCACACAGATGGATACCAAAACCGACATTAAATACGATGCAGGGCTTGACTAATGCTAGGTGAAACTTGACACAAACATCAAACCAAGAGGACTTTCAAAGTTGTGCAGGCTATGCAAACTTTGCTAGGAACGTTTAATTTTTAACATGGATATCGGTAAGCATGTGTTGCACTTGTGCCACAGCTGGGTTCCCACTGTCCTGATTTCCTGCTTATTTCCAGCTTCTTTAAATCCCAGACATTATGAGCTACTAGGTAAAGCTACATTCTTACCTCTCAATTAGCTGCTGTGGGAATGGCTATTCCAAGTTAAATTTAATCTTGATTAAAAATCCTCCTCCTCTTTTTTTTTTTTTTTTCCTTTGGTCTAAGGTTACCAGTCTTAAAAGGACACAGACAATTAGAAATGAAGGACAGCAAAGCCCCAGGCTTGGAGGTGCAGCCTCCACTCCTCCTGCCCAGGCACTGGTCCTTGGCTCCACTGGTGTCAATACCAACCTTGCTGGCAATGGTGAAGGAGTTGTGGTTGGACTTTGACAGTTTTCCATAGCTCCCCTAGAGGGTCCTATAGCTTCATAATGGTCAGAAGTCCTTGATGTTGCATTGAATTTCTGGAGACATGAAAGACCTTTGGTTTTCAAATATGTCTACTTGAAAACAAATAAACAAAAAAACCCTACTTCTCTCCCTTCCCCCAGTAATGTGCATCAAAACTGAAGGGGACAACTGAGGATGCAGGGCTGGCTGGCTCTGATTGTAGGCTGGGGAGGCTCATTGCATAGTATGAGGCCATGAAGCTTGTTGTATGGATTGACACCTTGCAATCCCACTCTGCTTTTCCAAAGACTTCTTTCCTAAAAAACAAAACCAAACTTGTAAATATATTCAGAGTAAAGAACCATACCAATTTCATATTGTAATTTATACTTGCATTTATGTGAGTGTATGTATATTTATGCCTTTGTTAGTATTTTATCTTGCCATCACTTAAAGATTGCAAAGAGGAAATAGTCATTTTTTCCACAAGTATTTCTGTATGGAGTAGTGTGGTGAGATGTAGGACTTGTGGCAGAGAAAGAACATTCTGCACTGTTCACCGAATGCATACAAATGCATTTGAAAACAGGATGAGTTGCATGGTTTTGGAAACAGATCTCTGAAGATGATTCCTGTTAGGAACTGTTAGATGAAAATGTCCCATTGCTGCTTTGTTTTCTGTCTGCTGCTTTAAATTAACACTGAAAAAAAATATGTATTGTAGCTCTATCTTATTAATGTTTGAGTAACAGAACACACACAGTTTTTGAGCTGGCCTATGTACAGAATTTCAAGAACAAAAGAAATCACTTGAGGATAAAGTCATATGTGCTGAATTCCAGCTCTTCAGAAGGATGAGCAGTGGTAGGAACACTGTCTTATTTAAAACAACAAATGACAAATCCTGATCTTCTCTAACACCCTGGTAACTAAACTAGGGACTAACATCATCAATAGGAACCTGAACAGAAAGAATAAGTGCCTAGCCCAAGGTCACAAAAGCAGGGTGAGGAATTCAGCCTCGCGACTTGAGGTTGTAAGCCAGCTATTTACTTAAGAGTGATATTTTCTTCCTCCCTCTCAGCTAAAAACATCTATGTACAATGTAAAGTGTTAGCATCCTTAGTGGCTGGGCCACTCTTCTGTCCTTTATGGCATGGGAAGCTTTTAGCTTCTTTCTCCTGATTTCTAAGGCACGTTGAAACGTTACAGGCTCACAATTAAATTTTAAAATAAAAATATGAAGTTGCCTCAGTCTTTACAATTTTTTTTTATTTATTAAAAACAAAAAAAAAAAAAAAAAAAAAAACTAGATTCCATCCTCTACAGGATTGCCCTGCAAAGAATGGAAAAGGCATTAAAAACACCACCACCTATTCTCAACTCCACATGGTATAGATTATTTAATGAAGTCTTGCTGCTTTATCAATAATAAGAACCGTTGTGGAGAACAGTATAGTAAGAGCATACAATTCTCTTCCTTACAGACTGCATGATATCATGATGTCCCACAGCTTCTCAGAAGCTACCCACATCACTTTATCTCTGCATCACTCCGAGAAAAAGACAACAGTTTGATGTTTGCTACTTGGGTATCTTGAGTTGTCTACTTCTTCAGCAAGACAAAACTGAAGACAAGCACATTTCACATGAGCTTCATGCTCTACAAGGAATGAAAGGTCAAAGGGTAGCAGGCAAAAGCTATTTGCCATTCAGTTCTAATTTACCTCATAAATTATTAAGCCATCCCTTATGCATTTCCATCTTTGATAGTCTTGTGGTATGAAGTGTAAGTCAATGGATAAGCTAATTGCAATAAGCAGAAGTGGTATTTAATGCACTGGACACTTTCAATAGTAAAGTAGTTCTAATTAGTGTTTCTAACTGATGTGACAGCAGTTTACAGAGCGCCAAAATAGTTCCTCATTTGTCAAGTGGGTCTGAAGCTTATGGCAGCTTTCTGATCATCTCCCTTGCCGCAGGACCTGAAAGCACCTTCAAAAAGCTTTCTCTCATTGATCTTTAGTCAGATGCTGACTGAAAGGCACACAGCTTTGCCAGAAAGAAGATAGATAGATGCTGCACCAGCATGGAAATGTCACTTGCTTAATGAAAAAGGGTATCTGCCCATAACCTCTCTGCATGCATGTATATGCACACACATGCACATACTCAAGCCCAAACCCAAAGAAACTATGAAAAGGCATTTTCATTAAGCAGCTGACTGCGTGTGAAGTACTGTCTGTAAAAGCCTGTCACACCAAGTCACGACATGCATGTACACAATCGTGTATCTATGCACAAATGATCATACAGCCCATGGCTGAAATGCAGACATTTAAAAAGGTGCATTAGGCTCTTCCCTCTAGACTTTTCATCGAGTATTAGGCATGCAGTGCATCAGATGAACTACACCATTAGTTTCAAAATGTCAGAATTTACTTTCCTTGTCTATGATTTTTCTTCTAATATATCGATAGTTCAGCTATCCTGCTGTTCTCTAAGGGCTGAGGGAGTAAATGATGGTGTGTCAGATAAAGAGCAAGTATTTGCCGTATCTAGTGTCAGGAAAGTTCAGAACAGTTTTCCCTTTGTTACACTTGTTTTATAGCCATCATTAAATAATTAAATATTGTGGTTAGTTATGGGATAAACTATGACATTTTCCTATGCGTCACAGACAACACTCAAAAAGGCCCTAAAAGCACTTATGAGAATGAAGGGGGACTTCTGAAAAGTGTTTGTAAATCCACTGCCAAGTAGGTCTGTCAAAAGCCACTCTTGTACTGAAATATGTGCTCTAGATACCAGGAGCTGCACTGATGCAGTACAACCAGAATTTTTTGGTGGCACCATGTGTGAACCATAAACTTACTCAGATACTAGAAATCCACCACTTTTCTACAATATATGTTCCAGAAATCTCCCAATTCCTGAAAATGAGAAGGGGACATGCAAAGAATTGGGGCTGATTTCTTCGGTGCCTGCACTGGATGGAGGCCAGGTACCTTGGCTTATGTGCCTGATCTGGCAGCCATATATCTGGTGCAAAGAAGCATCCTTGCCCAGATTTCTTTCACTGGTAGCCTTCCTTGCTGAGTTTCTTGGGAACAGTGCTCCAAAGCCAGCAGACATTTCAGAAGTGCTGAGTGAAGTCTCTGTCAGCCCACTAAGGCAGGTTTAGTACTACTTTTGGCTCCTTGCCTTAGCATAAGTCAGACTTGAAGGGTATCCTGGTCTGCTGTCCAGCCCATGTGCTTCCTTAAAACAAAAGCAGGTTTGAAAATGCATTATTTGTACCATACAAGGGAGCCAAAAAAGGTAAGAAAAACTAAACAGGAATGCAGAAAGAATAACCACAGAAATCTTCCTTGATAAGGAAGAGAGCTTCCCCACTATACTTTATATCCAGAATGAATCCTGGAAAGACTACTGCTCTTTCCACAGGCAAAAGAACACAACATCTAGAAAGCATTTTCTCTCAGCACAGTAGCCACAAACTTTACCTCAGCATTATTTTTTTTTTTCATATCCCACAGGTTTGATGTAGTCAGGAGATACTGAGCAGTGCCAACTCTCCTTTCTCTCCCGTAGCTTAGCTACCTCACATCTATCTTAAGAACAGAATACGTGGTGAAGATGTCTAAGTTTCTTGCTTTGGGGTATGGCCCTATTTTAAGAACTACTACAGGCCTGATGGTCCATTGCTACTCTGACACTATGAACATCTCTGAAGCAAGCACAATACAATAGGATAAGTCCCCCTCCACCTGAAGAGGTGACCACTTCCTTGCTCTGAATCATCTACCTCCGTAAATATTCCTTAGTTGGTAAATACACAGTTTAACCAGCTGAAATAAGTCATTTCAGATCAATCAAGGCAGATACAGATAATTCTTTCTTGCAGGAGACAACAGCTCAAAAACATGGAAGGCAATGCCTCTCAGTACAGCCCAGGCAATTAGGAGTATGGAAGGGACTGGGTCAGAACACAAGTCAGAAATAATAGTGTGTGTGCACTAATTGGAGAAGCTTTTTATTTTATTAGTGCTTCCATGTCAAATTAGTCAAATGGCTCAGGCGCTTGCAGAGCAGCAGCAAAGTGTGCACACTGCGTGCCTGCCCCAGCACAAAGCCACGTGCAGCTCCACATCTCACCGCCATTGCTTTCTTCTCCCCGTGCTTCCTGGGCCCGGGATCCTGGTTGTCATACCCTTCCTGTCTGAGTCAGCCTGGTCACCTGTCAAAGCAGGTGATGAAGTTTGCCTAGCTAATAAGTGATGGAAGAGTTACTCAACTAAGACACCATCTGGAACTCGTTACTGAGCCAAATCCCAGTGACCGAACCCCATGAGCTTTGCTGTAGCACAGGGAGGCAATGCACCCTAATGCCATACTGCTGCACAACCTGCCTGCCCACCCCAGGCTCTGCACACACCGCGATGGTAAGAGGTGCAGTCAGTGCCACCTGAATGGGCGATAAGCCAGTAGCCAAACTGAACACCTTCAACAGCGAGGCACAGACCTGGTCTGAGACAAATAAGCATGGAAATATATTTTCACCTCTGTCACAGCACAGGCACTTCTCTGAGGCAGAAGAGCTGGTGGGGCAGTCTGTGGCTACCAGGCAAGGACCTGTGTTTGCCCTCTTTTGCTCTAATGTTGGGTGTTTGCATGCTGGCTTTCATGTGAGGCAGAGGCTAATCAGTGTGCCTTCCTCCCTTTGAAATTTTCATGCTGATTCTCTGAAAGTGTTCCAGAATGCTATGCAGCTTTGTCTAGATTAAAAACAAATTGCCAGAAAACTTGCTTTTATAATGGAAGTGTGCTCTCTGCTGCTGCTTGTGATGTTTATGGCTTTAAAAAGCAAATAGGCAGCCAGTGATGCAGCAGGAGAGCCTGTTTCACAGAATCCCATCTTCTTGTTTGTTATTTCCCAAAGAGCATGGTAGCACAGGACAAAAGGAGCCAAACCACCACTGTTTTATCATGGTTTAGGATACCATTTTGGAAAAATCCACGTGTCATGGGGGACAAACATGCAAATTGTGCTATATAACTTGCATTTTCTATGATTGAAAGTTATCCTCATGTTTAGCGTCTCAGGTCTCCATAACATTGTCATCTTCCCAGTCCTTTTCATGTCTGTCTTGTTTTTCCTGTATTTTAGGAAGTTGTTTTTGCCATTTGGTCCACTTAGTGACTTTTTTCTCTGATCCCGTTTTAATGTTGTCCCAGCGAGCCTTCCATCAGCTTTTATCAGCTGATGCCCTATATTTTCAAACTAATTTCTCACTAAACAATAGTTCTCCAGTTTCCTTTGTAGCCCTAGATCTGTTATGAATATTAATAGCTTCTGGCAAGCTCTATATTTGTGGGAGAGTGCTGGTGTTTGATCTGTGGCTTTTGCTTGAATACACTACCACCTCTGCAACTGGGGCTTGGGTCCCTTTTATGTTTTTCTATCAGATTCCCTGCTTCATTTCCATCTTTCCCTTTTACTGCAAAGATGGAAGCTGTGGAAGACTTTTAAGCGTTTTTCTTTATTAAGCAAGCCTTCTCATACTGGCACAGTCTACGGTGATTTCTGTCCTCATCGTGGGCTATTTCTGTACACTCCCTAAAGGCATCAAGCCGTTCAGGTAGTAGCGTGTAATTTGTTTTGTACTGTGGAATTCCTGCCATGCCTATATGTATTTAGACCACAGGCAAACCAATAAAGTTGTCATAGAAACAAAGCATTTCATGAATAAATCAATTGATAACAAACTTGTAAACTTTGAAGAACCCACTGTGCTTTAACAACACATCTATTATATATACACACTAATCATGTTTGTAATGAACAATGTACGAACGCTACACATGTCCATTTGTTTTGTCCTGTTGGGCATCTTATAAATATTCTTTAACACTTTCCTGTGCTGTGCTTGTCTCAGTATGGAAGGACAGAATTGGATGCTTGCATGATAATGTAGCAGCAGGAATTCTTCTGTTTCTTTTTTGATATGTGAGGTGGAGATTCAGTAAACTCTGAAAGCCTTCTTTACAAGCCAATGAGGATTGAAAGTATCAGTGCAGTAATTCTTTTTCTAGTCACAGACAATTTAATAGTACTTCATCCACTGTTCATGTAATTAGAAAAAAAAAGCCCAGAGTCAATGGGAGCCTGATAAAAACATGTAATATTGCTGAGGATTGATAATACAAGCAAAAATTGAGGTTGAGAAAATCCTGCCTCCTTTTACTCCAGCTGAGTCTCACCAAAATACATGCACTCTAAGGTGGAAGCACTGTTAGAAGGGATCATAATGCAGTCTTCATATTTCACCAGTTGGCTTGTCATGCTTTCACTAGCACCTGAGTGCAAAACACTACCTGACCAACTGAGCATTTGGCTGGCGTGGGTGGAAATGACCAAACAGGCTGGAGATTTTGGGGAGTCTTAGTCTGACCAACCCCTGGATTTCAAACAGATATTCACACAGGAAGGCACTATTTGCTCTGATAACATCTAAAATCTTAGCTATCAATGCAAAGCCAAAGGAGAGCCTTAAGTGAACCTATGAGAAACTTCACTACTAGTAAGATGAAAGAAAAGGACAATGCGTTCCAGGATACAGCAGCATGGAAGAAATAATACATTATTAAAGAAGAATGGTTAGCATTCAGATTCAGGCTGGATATCTTCCCACTGGTAGACACACATAATTAAGACATGGTCCCACACAAGGACAGCCTTATGGGGTGTGTTGGCACAGGGCCACCACAGAACCCTCCCCAGCACCATTCCTCTTGTACCTGCACAAGTGTCTATTACAAACTGCTGTGTGCCTCCTCCATATGGTAACACCTGTGGAAACATAGGAACAATGGGGTAGTCTTAAGCATCTGTCCCATAAAATGTTTCAAAAATAACCCATTCGCGACAGCTATACATCAGAGCATGTGAACCTCCCAGATACAAGGTTGAGTCTCATTCTACTGATCCCTGTAACTAAGCAGCAGGTTATAGGTTGACATCCCTCTACAACCCGTTAATGTGGTTGCTCAAACTTGGTTACAAGTGCCATCAGTTTCGTACATCACTTCAAAGATCTACCCTGAAACAGCAAGGAAAACTCAAGCAAATTGGATAAATGTATTATAACCACAAGTTCAAAGTAGTCTTTTCTTTGCAAGACACTATTTTAGTGCTCTTTCTACTGTCTAGGATATTCATTACTTGCCCAACAGCTAAGAAAACTCCAAGTACTTATTTTATTACATTCTGGGATATTTACCATGAGACAAACAAGAATTAAAAGAAAACTAAATCACTTAGTTGGCCTATTTCTCTGCAGAATTCTCCCCAGTCCCAACAGGAAGGCTGCAACAAGAATGAGCTCCCAGACTCCTGCTTCAGGTTGGATGACTTCAGTGTCGTCTAAGCACGAAAGAGAAAAGATCTCAGTGCAGTCCAGGAACGTGCTATAGGGAACAAAACTCGAAAGCAAAACTCTGCTATTGAACTCACAATGCTTTCTTTTAACTACATATTCTACAGATATGTTGTTTCTGTAGAACAATGCATTATCCAGTAATTAGGTTCATTTATGGAATCAAATCAAGGCTGTCTACATTTCTGCTGGGTAATGTTCTTCACAAACAATCCTCTCTCCTGGCTCTTCTGATTATTTTATGATTCCTCTTGCTTCTTGTCAGTACAGATTAAAGGTAACACATACTGCTGGGAACAAACATAATTTTCCAGCAGCAGCATTTTGTTTTCCTTAATAATTAACAAGTGCTGCTGACTAACCTTCCAGTATAAAATGTGCACCTTATCGAAAGGGAGCGGACACAGGTTACAACAGCTCACTTGGGATATCAAAATAAGAAGTGTGATTAAAGCATTAAAGATTTAGAGGTTGACATTAAGGGATGCAAGGTGGAATTACTGTAAATATAAAACTGTTCAGCATTAAATGGAATGTGTTGCACTTGAAACAGTCTGTCAAAGTGCTAACATTTCAGCATTAATTATTAATAGAAACTGACAGCTCATTTTTAATTTGAGCCTAATGACAAGGTTCCTTAAAAGATAAATACAACACATGGGCTCTGAGGGTTTGTGCATCTTTTGAAAG
The DNA here is from genome assembly GCF_013377495.2 of Cygnus atratus. Classification (NCBI taxonomy): domain Eukaryota; kingdom Metazoa; phylum Chordata; class Aves; order Anseriformes; family Anatidae; genus Cygnus; species Cygnus atratus. Next base: position 2,727,418 of record NC_066369.1, read on the forward strand.
GCTCTTTAGGTAGTCTAGGCCTTCATCTGCAAACTTATTTTATAACATGCTTTCCTCAAAAGTTAAAGACAGACAAAAGCCAAAAAAACAACCAGCAGCTCATGCCACTGGTCCAGCTGGACCTGGAGAAGAGCTCAGGGTACACCATCAGCCTCCGTTCCTCCCTTCCCCACCAGAAAAGAGCTCTGGAAAGCAGGTATCTCATCTTCTGAGAGCTTTTCTGATCAGACCACACGCATTCACCCACCACTAATCACCTAATGTCTTGATGACATATAGGCTTTTCCTACTTATCATTTTGAGTTGTCACCAAAACAATGGGTTTTATGACCCAGTTCTGATTCCACCTCAGCTGCATCACTCAGAGGTAAAGTCACTGCATCCAGGGACACCGTGACACACTCACCAGAACAGAGAGCAGGGCCCTGAAGTCAGCCTGGGTGGAAGCACCTGTGCTAGAAACTGCTGTTGCTCCATTTCCTCCAGTGGTCAAAGTAAACTTTGAAGTGTCAATGATCAATAAAAAACAGTTGTTTCTCTTACTGAAATTTTTATGACTTTCTCCAATGCAAAACAAATGTAACATTGACATATAATAGTACAGAAGTATATTAGATTATATCTATATAACAGTCATATTTTTTGTAATACCCCAGATACTCCTTTGGGACATTAGAAATCTGCTTAGTGTGAAGTTCTAAGTAACCAGCCAGAATGAGGGTCAAACTTAGCTCGTTAGCTTTGGCAGGTGTAAAGGCTCATGAGTGACAGTGTACTTTCCTTTCATGCACACAAACAAATTGCAGCAAGGAGACTAAGTGAAGATATATGGCCATTGCTTTCCTAAAGGGGACGCAAGAGATAGGGAAGAAATTGGATGGGGCAAGGAATGGGGAAAAGAAAATGAAAAAAGAGCACCATGTTCTAGGATATCATTGAGAAAAATGTTTAGAAGAAAACAGAAAGAACAGGATGATAGTTTTATCTGTTCTTTCTGACATTCAGAATTCCTCAGGGAGCTGGAAAGAAACAAGACAGTTTGCAAGCTGGGCTTTCACTGTGCTCAACCCTGTCGCACAACACAACAGGAGTTAGCTTGTGTCTGTGAAAAAGCCGTATTTGGCAAAGAGCAGCACTGAGGCCATGAGGCTGTCAAATTAAAGGATATTCAGAGAAAAGCACTTGCACACTAGTTTAATTCAGCCATCAGCATAAAGGAAAAGCAAATACAAGAAGGAAGTCAGAAATCATTGCTTGAAAATACATCATGATTTCACTGGAAAGCCGGTGGATGCTGGCCTTTTGGGGTGTGGCTTGACTTTTTGGTTTACTCCCTGCTTTTGCCCTGCATCAAAGAAATTTGTGCTAGAAGCGACACTTGAGTATCAAAGCTACAAATTGTCTTTTGGGAAAAATCTAAAGTAACATTAGCTAAACTTCACTTCTGATGCTCTCCTGGATTTGGCGTTCACTCTGTTCCTTCTTGGCACATGCAGCCCTTCTTCAATAGCATATAGGAAATCTGATAAATCAGATGCTTTCCCAGTTAGTGCCAAAACGACTATCATGAAGTACCTGTTCGTGGTAGTGTTTAGGCACAGTGTCTCTGGAATAACTTATAATATGATTTGGGAAGCTAATACTTGGTTAAGTGTCCTATATAGAACGCTCCTGTGGATGATTTCACCCAGCAACTAAACATCTGTGGTCTGGCAAGGGGAGAAGCCAAGATACAAAAATCTTTTCAGCTTATATGTAAAATTGCTAAATTCACCTAAATGAACCATTTAAAGCAATTTGTTTTCCCAGGCATTTCTTAGGACTATTGGCCATTTAGGAATTGTTAGACAAGTATGAAGGCTGCCTAATGAAATACACAGCTACAGAAGATTCTTTTTTAAACAATTCATTCTGTAATAAAAGACGAGGAACTTTCTTGTAAAAATATTGTCACTATTTATAATTCTACAGCATATTAAGAAACACAATCAAACAGCAGGCCATTCTATCTTCTGCTTGTTTCTTTGAAAAAGTCACTGTCACAAATAGAAATGGTATCTGAAAAGACTCAGTGAGTGCATCTTTTTCTAGGAAAAGAAAAGATTGTCTTCATTTGAAGATTTGATTCCAGGGACGACGAGGCAGTTTGCAATTTCAGCATGAATCTCCTGATTTTTATAAAAGGCAGGAGTGACAGCTTCAAAGTGCCAGCTCCCAAGTATGAAACACTTGAAAGTTTGCTTCTTAACTCCTAAATATCTGCTTTATTAAGCAGTTGCTTCAAGTGTTCCAATACACACATTGCTCTTGACATGAAGATTCATACAGACAGTAGCCTGGACAGTTCTGGCATCCCATTTCAGCTTCGAGAACCTTCCAGGTTCCCTTCATCATGTCTTACACAAACCAGGCCTAAAATGCAGGTTTCCATAATCTCAATGCAGAGGCACCTCCATACGTAATGGGAACATGTATGCTATGCCCTGTGTTTGGAGGCTACTCATACTTCAGCATGTGTCTATATTCACTTGCTACAAGACAGGATTTATCTGTATTTTGACCCTTAGCAGATGCACAGCAGGAAAAGGGCCCTAATATACTGCCTACACATACCTCTTGGAGGCTATACAGCATACTCCAGAAGTACAGACATCTCATCTTTATGACATTTTAAATAAGGACAGCGAGCATTGTTTTTGTACATTTTAATACATCAGAGCCCTGTGACATCCTCTGAGGACTTTTAAACTAGTAACGCATACTTTAAGTCATCTGCCTTGCATGCAGACGAGAAAATATTCCACATTTCTCTTCCCCTTGCCTTCCCTCTTCCTAACCTCACAACAACCTCAACTTCTATAGAAAAAAGGTTTTGAACAGAAAAGAAACAGCAAGCTTCAGTGACTCTCTGGAACTGCAAGGAACCTCATCTGGCAGAGATTTGAGCTCCTGTCTGGTTTTCCAATGTGCAGGACAGAAGTAGACCAGCAAGTCTTGTGTACTTACAAGGTAATGTCTCATGCTAGGATTTAGAAGATGCAGGACCTATATTTTATTCTAATATGTTTAATAACAATGTATCTATTAACAAATATGAAATTAGTTCTGAAAATACAAAGCACTATTGTGCAGGGATTTCTCATTTTTCAGTGTCCCTTCCACATCAGCAGTGGCTTTCCATGAGAGGTGAAATGGCCTTATTAGCTATCTCCATGCTTACATTACAGTCCTCACTCAAGGCCAAATCTTCAGCCAGCACAGACCCAGGCTATATCCCCTTGATGGCACTGGAGCTTTTCTGGTGTGCTGCAGATGGAGATGTGGCTACTACAGCTCTGGTGTATGTGATAGCCATTTTCAGTACACGATGATTTATGGAGATGACATAAATGCAGACATGACTCCCTGCTCTTTGAAAGCAGATGGATCTGCTACAATCTGACTCCAAAAACTTATACACCTGAAGGGACCCAACTGAAATGGCAGCAGGAACCTTTTTCATTATTTCATTTTGTCAAGATTAGAAGGTATGTATTTTGAAGGGGAGCACAAAGGCTGCAGTAGTGGGAGTGAAAGAGGCTCTGCCAAGGAGGGAGAACAAGCTCCTGTTTGAGACACTTGGCAATAGGCTATGCAAGTCACTAGGAAGTAGTGAGACACGGGGAGGGAGAAGGAGGCGAAATCAAGCACAAGACAATGTGAGCCCTGGGGACAGGAAGGGAGAGGTACAGGAAAACAGGCTGGGAGGAAAGCAAGAAGCTGAGCATCAGTCCCTGGTGTTGGAGGGCAAGGGGATGTCAAGGTGGAGATTTCTGGGAGACAGCTGAAACCCTGAAGATTTTGGGGTGGAATAAAGAATGAACTGATTGACTTGGGAGCTGTCAAATGGGGGCAACAGGTTAAATCACATAAGAGAAGCTGGTATGGAAAGAAATGGTCCTGCAAACCACAGGAATCAATAAAACAGTTTAAAAGGGAAGGTGCTGCTTAAAGCAATACTAATAACATCAAATGGGACAATGAAAACCAACACAGCAAATGCAAAGCATTGCATAAGTAGGAAGCTCTAGTATGCATCTTCCTCAAGGCTGAAGGGCCCAAACTCAGCTAGCACAAACTAGCAGAGCTCACAGAAAGACAAGGATCCCTTCCAGTCACTGAGTCAGCCCCAGTAACACCTCCCAACATGACCATGCTTCTTGTGCACTGCCCCCCAGTGCTGTTAAAGGCATCAAATGCACAAGGCTAACAAGGGTCTTCTCCAAACCTTAAATGTAAATAGTATGTGAGGGAGGTGGTAGAATGGGAAGAAAAACATTTGTAGTGACCTTTATCCATTACTGATGGATAAAGCATTATGGATGCTCCCATAAAGAAATAAATGAGGAGGCTTATTGTATAATTATTCAACACAATGATTTATTGTGCAATATAGCAAAGCTTATCATGTAACCTCATTGCAAAACTCCTTGATTTTCTGTGAACACAGCAGAGCTTATCACAATGTGACTATTCTGTGGGAAAGACTTGGCACCAGCCCGGGATAGGGTTTCACAGACCATTAATGACTGGCAGGTTCATTTCAAATGTTATAAGAGTTCACTGTACAAAATCATCATGCCTGTGTGATATTCAGATATTTTAACTTCATGGATGTGTAAACATCCCTTGCCACCAAGGAATTACTGAACAAGCACATATATTATGGACTGGATTGGTTTACATTTCTCTTGTGTTTTCTATATTATTGTTACAGTCGGCCTTCACATTTTCACAGTCTATATACGAAAAATTGAAGCATTTCCGTTTTCCTTCAGATTGGACTGGATACGTACAGCCCTCCAACCCAACTATGAAATGTTAAATGCTTTCAGCTTAGGTAAAATATAGTCACAAAAACCTCAAATCTGCATTTTTGAAGGCTCAAATGTGTCTGTAAATATAAAAATATAAATATATAAAATATATATAGTAGATATATAAATATAAAGTAGATACCTGGAAAAGGTCTCAGACCTGCATAAAATAAGATAAACATTTGGCTAACTGCTCATCCATTTTCCCTCTTCTCCACTGGGCTTAGCAGTGTTGCACATGATACATGGATAAATGTGATAAAACTCCATCTCTGTGCAACTCTTGTCCTTGAGGGGTCCTGCCAATAAGCTTGGAGTCATGTATGATTCCTGCAGGTGAGAAAGGAGACACCATCAGGTTTGGGTGGCTCCCAGACAGTGTCATGCCAGAACTGTACAGAAATAACAAGTGTTACTTTTTATAGAAAGTACCAAAATAAGACAGATGAAAAGATCACTTGATCTACACGAGTCAAATGTTAGAAATGCAAAACTGAAGAGGTCAAACAGCAACTACAACCAGCTCTGCCTGTTCACTGGCTAGCCTTGTACACAACACAAGGAAAAAATAAATACTTGAAATAATCTGTGGGGGCCAACAGCTATTTTAAACACTCAGTTCTCATCCCCCTTGAAAAAACAGTAACGAAGGGCTTTACACAAGATCAGGGTTTTTTCACCTCATTCAGCCATACTCAGAACTGCGTTCTACAATGGAAGATTTCCTGTGTTAACCTTGCTAACATCTTACTCATTTACTCAAGGGAGGATCAGAAAATGCCAAACATCCAGTCTACTTCCAAAACCTCAGTGCACGTCATTTTATAGCACAAACATTGGATCTTTTTATCTGTTGTTCAGACAGGTGGATGCCAAGATATGTTTTCCTTATTCTGGAAGGAAGACAGACCTGTCACAGGTCATCAGGTGCTCTCGGTGCACACAGCACTGAGGGGATGCTTGTCTGGGATCCCAGGCCCCAGGGCAGGCTGATTTTCCTGCTGCTCCGAGGGGCACAGAGTAAGTACAGGGAGTAAGGCACAATCCACTGAACATAAGTCAAACACCCTCTCAAGATAGGCCTGAGCAAACCCCTCACTCCCAAACCCTGCTCAGTGCTGATAAAAAAGATCACAAGATCAGCTCTGGGTTTTATACCTGGTGCTTTCCTGCTGCAGTGGCTGTGACCACCCACATGCAAACAGGTCTGAACTTGGTAAATGGATATGGGCTGTCAGAACTGCAGCTGAAAAAGACAGCTTGCGTGCATCTCCAGCAACTTCTGTGCTTTTGCGGAAGAGTTCGGTTTAAGGCAACCCCAGAAGTACCCCACAGCTGATTAGACAGTGCAATGAGAGGCATAGCAAAAGCATCCTACAGGCCTGGAGGCTCTCACACAACCCCTAGACCATGGCAACAAGCAGAGTCGCTTTACAAACAAGTTAAATCTACTACTAAGGTGTTTCCAGATCAGTAAGTGCCAGTAGCACATACTGTGCTAGCCACAGCCAAGAGAGAAGTCTTAAAGCAATTTATTTCTGTAAAAAGCGTTCCTGTCATTCCTTTTGTGAAAAAGCATTAGAACAAGCCTTGCACTCTTACAAGCAAAGAACAGTGAGCCAGCACAGCCACAGAGCTGCCCGGGCTTTTTAAGGGATTCACCTTTTCATTTACTGGAAGACAGCAGGATTTCATATTCCTGTGATTATCTTCTACTGCTACATTAAGGCTCAGCACCTGATTCCACCAACTACAACAGGGACCAAAGCACGTGCTTCAGTTTAAGCACATTGACAAACTGTTCTTTGAAACCAGGGCCAAGGAATAGTGCAGCAATGTCTGTTGCAGGTACTTCCAGAGTCATTTGCCCTCCAGCTTCCTCATCTGCTAACATGATTCACTGCTATTTTGTCACTGGACTGTCTGACCTATTAAAAATGTATCTGGACACACAGCTGTACCCTGTGATGTACAGTTAACTGTGGTCCATCAGATTGATTTAAGGGACAGTAATATCTTATCTGGGAAGGTAAGACTCACAAGGCAGGAGAGAAACAGCTGGCAAGTCTTAAAGACAAAGGGAAGGCTCTCTTCAGACACTTTTCTTGTATAATTTATGCTGTAGACATTTTACTCTGTCTAATTGCCCCATTTCAATCTAGTGTCAGTTAATCAATGACTTCTGCATAACATAGAGGTGAACCCTGGATGCAGAACAAATGCATAAATTTGGTGTGCCTTTTTGCAGGCTCTACTTACAGAGCTTCATCTTTTGCATTTGCTTTCTGGAGTTGAAATTTCTTCTCTTTTGACTCATCCCCAGCAAACACCCACGCTCTCCCTCTTTTGAGTCACTGTTTTTGTATTTTTAAATCATGATTACACTTCTGTAAAATGTAGATTTCTGAAGTACCTCACCACTGCTTTTTACTATGATTGTTTTATTATCCTATTTTTATTTGGAAAGTCTGTTTCTCAAGCCTACCCAGGTGGTAAGATCCCAGATGTATCATGAACTGAACGCTGACTTTTTGCCTTTCTTCCGAAGTCTTGTTTTTATGCCTTTCCTTTCCTTACTCAATATATTCAACAGTACTTTTGAAGTGAGAATATATTAACCCAAGTGCTTGGAAGAACCCACAGGTTTTTGAATTTGCTAGGCTAATCTATGTAGAGCAGCTGGAAACAAAAACATTTAAAGATTATGCCAATTAACCCCACATGTGAAGAGTCTGACTTGGCAGGTGCTCCAGGCTACAGCTTTGTGGGATAAGGCCCATATTCCTCCACTTTTGCACTAACACTGCATTTAAACAGACAGCATTCAAATTCACTTGTAGATACCCTGAAGGAGAAAACTGCACTATCCTGGATGGGCAGACTCCCCACTCCCTCAACTTTGCCCTGTCAGAATCTGGTGAAAATGAGACTCTTTTGTACTTGAAAATTCAAAATTTTAGAGGAACTGTCTTTAGAAAACCTGCCAGAGCAATAGTATAACTGCCTGAATACAGTCCTTGAAATCAATAGGCAGTTTTCCTCTGGAGGATAGATCAAGGCCAGTATTGGAACTGGACTAAAGGAGACACTATAGGAGAAAGAAATGACACTTGTCTAACTTTCTTCCAAATAGTGGAGGAACTCAGTATAAGGTGTTGGGGTTCATCTATTTCTTTAAATGTCCTACACATTTCAGTCATTCTGCTTCATGTCTGAAACAGTGCCATAGGTTTCTCAAGAGCTGCTATTTACTGAGGAGAGGTATTTAAGGGAATTTTAGCCTGATCCATTCTGCTGCAAGTAACTGTTGTGATTCTCCTGAACTCCTTAGGATTTAAATCAACTCATTACCTGACATGCTGTCCTGAAGAGAGCAAACAATGGAGATGAACCATCCAGCTCTCAAATAACCCTGTGTCCTGAATTTTGTTGTATTCTCCAAGTAGGAAGAATTTATCACAAATTCCTCATGACCAATTAGAAACCAATGAACTATTTGGGCACTAGAGCAGTAAAAGGAGTGGCAGCTTGAGGGAAGACATCCCTCTGCAGAAGGTATTCTACCATCGAGCTCTGCTTTCCAAACATTAACATACTAGTACAGAGCCATAGTATCAAAATACCCATTCAAAAGACTGGGCTTGCAGTCTCAGTGTATAGCAGTACAATATCTACTGTGCTGAAAAAGCCTTCCACACTTGACAATGCTCCAGTTTGAGGGATGTAAGCACTTGGCTCCTCAGTGCTTGAGAAGCACAGGTGAGGTCCCCATGGTACAAGCCCACACAGGGAACAAGCAGTGCTCTCAGTCTCTGCTGCACACCCAGCCTCAAGGGAGCTTGTTTCCTAATGCTGGAGCAGGGGGCACTCAGTCATACTAGCAACTAGGTGCACAGCCCCTCACCACCGCACTCTTTTACCATTGCACGCAAACTTGGCACAGAATCCAGGAGGCTATTTTGACTATTTTACCTTGACTAATCCACATCTTCTCCCAGCAAGGTGGAGAGGCAGGAACTGAGGGCTGGACAGGGCCTATCCCAGTGTACCACATGAGAATAGCAGTGCAGCTCTGGAAACAGGAGCCAGCTTCAGCCACAAGCCCCAGTTAGCAGGAAAATTCACGTTGATGACACAGGTATGAAGTCAAGCTGGGTGGTCAATCCACAGCTCAATGTCATGACAAGACGAAGTCCAGAGACTACCAGACAGGCCCATAGTGACAGGGCAGGCCTGCAGCCAAGCCAGGAGGTCCATGCATGGGCCGAGGTCCGCCGAGGTCCAGTGGTACCCATGGATAAGCACAACTAGGACCTAACTAGGAACTAAACATCCCACAGTTTTGTTTAAGGAAGAAAGCAATTGGCCAGGGCTGAGCTTAAATAGAGCTCCTGGGCCCATAGGCGGGTGGGAGGTCACAGGTGAGGCTGGTCAGGACCATTAAGGCCTATCAGTGCCTCAGGGCACGTGACACATCTCATGAAATAATAAATCTCTGTGCACATTTACAGTAAAATGGGGGTTTAGACTGTGTTATTCTATGTGTCTTAAAAAAAGAAAAAAAACAACAACAAACAGGCACCTGAGTGAAATTGTTGAGGGAGGCCTCTTTTTTAAAAAATACCAACTGTGACATGGAGCCTGAGACAGGATTTGAAGTTTTATTCGGTATTTCCCAGTAGAATTCAGAATTGTGCTTGGGGAACTGCAGTGCTGCATGATAAAAATGTATTCTTATTTACCATAAGAAAGTACATCTATTGTATTGCATCAAAGTGTTGCCAGTACAGAAAATATTTAATATCAATTTTGCAATTGTAAATTACAGTTCCAAATTTTTCCATATGTTTTATCCAACACACATTGAACTGTTATGTTTATTGCTCCAAAATGGGCAGAATTTGCCGTAAAAGGTCTGATCAAGATCCCACTAACTTAAAACTGCCTTTTTTCTTCTGAGTGAATAGAATCGGACTACCTGGGGATATTTTTTCCACTGCCAAAAGAGAGAATCAGACTGATGATAGTTTGGCTCATTGGGAAGATGTATAATGTATTTTATCTTCAGTTTTTGAGAAAACCCTGTGTCAGAAACATGTGTTGTAGGTGGAATAAATTCACCACTGTATAAAATTAGAAAGCATTCTGAGATCACATGTAAAACAAACAGGGTCAACAATATGGTTGTTTTAAAAGCTATTGAATTTGTGGTAATATTCCTTTTTGACTACACTATCATTAGTATTTTATTGATCTAAAAGTTCTTGGTATTTCAAAGACTCTGATTACAATTTTCTCAAAATATGAGAAAAAAATCTATTGTACCAATTATAAGAGCAATCTGAAGTCTATAGTGTGCATCTCCTTTACAGGACAAAACAGCAGCAAAAGGAAATAAAAGCCAGTGTCAATCTTCGATGAAATTAACACAATTTAAAGCTGCTCCAGGCAAAACAATGAAATCTGTAATTTATCAGCACTGGATAACATCACCAGGGGAATTATTTAATGATTAACTACAGTGGGCTGGAGCCTGGGGTGAGGCATGGTGGCTTATGGCTGCACTAGAGTGTGCTCTGCCTCCAGAGGCGACACAGCCATCCATTTCCATGGGAGAACAAACCCCAGCAAGTGCTGTCACTAAACCCTACTGTCCACCTTCATGAGCTGAGTGTGGAATGAGGGAAGCAAGGAGGTGAGCTCCCTGCCAGCTTTGCGAGTGTACAATGACTCCAGGCTTGCATCAAAAGCACTGATGTATTAGAACAGCTTTAAATGCAAAACCAATAAAACCACTCACCATAGTGAGGGCAAAAGCTGCTCTGTCATTGATGCAGATTTTATCATCGACTCTTGTAGAGTTGAGAATTTCACACCAAGTATTTTTTGCTATAAAGAATTGAAAAGGTGAAAGATCTGCATGCTACTATTTAATATTGTAGTGTAAGTGCTGGCAAATTACATTTCTGCGCTTCATGGAAGCAATCTGCTTCTGTGACTAAACAGATTTCTGTGGTAGAGCTTAATGACAGGGCTCAGGATGACTGAGGGAAGCCACAGGGAGACGTGCTGCATTTGCCAGCCTCCCACGGGACACAGAAAGATAGGTGGGGTTCAAAATTGGAGGCCAAGAACCTGTCTGTACCCTCCAAAATAAGGAAAACTGGACTAATTATTAAGCTGCAATTACAGTCAGGCAAAACTAATATAACCAAGAGAAGTCAGCAGCTTGAGAATGATCTGACATCTTCTCCCAGCTGAAGTCTGAGTTCCAGGCTTGGCCCTGGCACTGTCACCAGGCTTTGGCTGCACGGCCACCTACGCTTGCCCAACAGCATGGACACCCCAAGGCTGCTGGACTGGTCTTGGCACCTTCCTCATCACATAGCTTTAGGACTCGGATTTTGATTGTAGGTGTGTGGGTGTGTGCACAAATCTTTGCAGCAAGTGTATTTCCTCTCCTGGAAGCAGTGGTTTGTGAAGCTATGCCTCTGCATGACTTTCTACAGCAGATGAGCAAAGGAAACACCTAATTCCCTTCATTATGCTTCTTAGCCTGAAAACAGTGGAAGTGTTGAGCCAGAAATATCCCAGATCAACTTATGAATCACTGTAATCAAATAGCACATGGGTTGTTGATTTAAAATACATTTTTGCTATAGATATAACAAAAGTGCAGAAGATATACTGGCTTTTAGTTATTACACTCATTATGATCCATTGGGATGTTAACTGCGTTGCCTTGGTCATTTTGTGTCTGGGTTCTCTTGAAATTCCCTTGTCATTTTTATGCATCTCAGAAATGTCTTCAAATTGGCAGATGCCTTGTCATTGTAACTGCTGTGATGAACACCAAAAAAGTTCTTGTTGCTGCAATTAACAAAAGTAAGGCTGTGTCCATGAAGTCTGTCTGCAATAATATCTACAACACAGATTTTACTATTCCTCCTCTAAATCTTGCTGCTGATTAACAGTTGTCATGTTTTTTTTTTCCTGAAGTTTCCTGTTGTTTTCTAGTTTGCTATTAGCTTCCACAAATGACTATGTGATTCAGCTTTATGTCTCCAAGCCTACAGTAAATGAGAAGCATTTTGTAGAATTTTCTTTTGCTCTTGAATTTTTCAACATGCACATGGGATAAGAATGTAACAAGACTCCAACAGAATTTTATAATTGGATCAAAACACAGTTCACCCACATATGAGCTGGATTGGTTGTGATAGATGTCAGGAGAAACTCTAAGGCAATACTAAAATTCTTTTATTCCATAACTGCCAAATAAAATAGTACTAGAAGCCTGTGAGCAAAAGCCTCCTGGTTTGTCTTGGTTTAAATAGGAAAAGAGCAATCAGATAGTGGATGGGGCATCAGTGAAATCACATTATGTGAAGCCAAATGATAGGACTGCTGTACCATCCTCCCTGCCTCCATTTCTATTTCAATTCTGAACACATTAATCATGGCTCGATCATTTCCACCCTGAATCCAAACCAGGTACGTATCAATGAAAGGCTGAGACCTCTTCCAACTGTGTGTAATAACTCCATGCAGCTCCTACAGCTGCCATTAACGCTGTATCAAGCCACACAGACACAGGACTGGCCAGAGCATGTGCCTTTTTTTTTTTTAAAGTCTAGATCAAGATTACTGACTTACATCCTTCCAAGGAAGATGCAGGGATGTCATTCCCACCACCTCCTCCAGGGTCTGCAGCCTGGGCTGTGCGGCCCCACCGGTCCCATGCTGCAGAGCCGCAATTTGCAGGGTCCCGCAAGATCCATGTGCCCCAAGCTGGGGAGCCAGGGCATGGGACCTATGGATCCTGTACTGGAAAGCCAACTACCAGGAACTGTCTGAGCTGCTTTCCTGGTCAGTCCAGGGCCTAGCTCCAGGGTATCAATCTCAGCTCCAAAAGTATCCGTGGAGTAAGTCAGCGACTACTGAAACATTCCCATTTCTCCGTGCGGAGAAGCTGTGCTGGGTGCCCGTGGTCTGTGACAAACCCCTCTGAGCAGCATCCTCAGAGGAGGCGGACACAGCACGGTAGCACGGGAGAGGAGGATGAGCTCACGCCGTGCCGCCCGTGGAGCACAGTGAGAGCCTCGTCTGTCTGTGTTAGCCTTTCCTCCGCGGAGATGTCGTCACTCTGACCCGCAGCCCCAGAGGAAAGCAAACAATAGCGGGGAGGGCAGAGCAGTTGGCAGGTCCTACTGAAGCCCTGATGAAGCTGAGAGTTATTGTGTGTGGTGCCTAGATTTTATGTCAGCGGTGCAACGTAATTAATTAGATTTAGGCTAGATGTGAATACATTAGACACACTGAAATGCTACCTTCCTGCCTGTCCATCCTTGGAAGAGCAGGGCACTGTTTCTTTCTTTATGCACATTCCCTTAATAATATATTTGTCACAAAGATTCTTCCTACACCCATCTGGCATATAGATATTTTTCCAGATTTGTCATTTTTTATGTTCCAAAACCTATTTTACTTCAGATGCCTTCATAATGAAGCAGCAAAAGCCTGCCATAACTTGATATATGGAGCAGAAATCACATCTGTGCCAGGCTGTTTTCTAATCAGATAAAGCACTGAATACCTGCAGTGCTTATTCTTCTGGCCTTTGACTAGACGCACCTGAGTGACTTCCAGTGCTAGTCTAGCTTTGCATTCACAATTAAACTACAAAATACCACTCTTAGTTTTAGCTTTTGGCTAATTTCAGTGCTTTTAAAGAAGAAAAAAAAAAAAAAAAAAAGAAGAAGAAGAACCATTAGAACAGCCTAGTGGTCCCATGCACAACACACAACACGGAAATTCATTCTGCAACACAGGCATCAGCCCAGCTACCTGTGCTTGAACTAGAGCATACCTTTCAGAAGGGCATCTGCCCTCAGTTCTCCTTGTACAGCTGACATTCACAGCACACAATGTAGCACGCTACTAGACATCTTCTGCTATGAGTATGCACTGGAAGTGGACAACAGGGCTGGAGACTTCAACGAGCTTGCTCTTACCAAATCTGTGTCTTGAACAAAAGAAGAAAAAGAGTTGTGATGTCCTGCTTTGATCATCACCATAAGTATGTGACAAGGAATTTCATTTAGCCCAAACAGAGTCATAGGGAGGTGCTTCAACTTTTCGCCAAGCTTTCACCTGCCCTGCTGTGGCTTGGCTCCTTGCCACTGCCTGGCTCCTTTGCATGCACACAACCGCCAGTCGAGATGGATTCTGCAGGAGATAATTTCATCTGAAGCCACATTAACTCCCCAGACGCACTGTCTGCTCCTCATGGTATGTCCCAGGAGAGGCCTCTCTGGCACAGCAGAGACAGGAAGGCTGATGGTTTGTAGCACTCCCCTATGCCAAATCCCTGGAGAGAGTTCCTCCTACTTTGAATTTCCTCTGTTCATATAAAGCAAAAGGACAATCTGAGACATTGCTCTCAGTATAGTTCAAAACACAGTTTGAAGTGTGAATTTTTCAATATTTGAAGCATTGGCTTTTATGATTTATTTATTGATATTCCAGGACAAGCACTGCAGACTGTAGCTAGTGCCTACTCCAGCTGTAACAACAACGATTGAATGAATAGCAATGAAAACATAGACATTTTGTCCATTGCTATGCAGACACATTTTGTCTCTGTATAATAACATAAATGTACCAGCAGGTAAGATCAAGCATTTTGGAGAATCATTAAAAATAGACCCTGAAACATGACATAGTGTTCATAGTGTTTAATTTCTGACTGTAGTATGTGCTTTATGAGCAGGACCCGACTTTACACCAGGTGTGACTCAGGCGTGGGAGGTGTGCAGGGTTTGCTGTCTCTTATCCCTGGAGTCCACCTTGTAATATTGCTGGTATCCGTGTGTAACAGATAGTGTTGTGCACTGGGCTGGAAGATAATAAATAGATGTGAGCTGATGATTTACAGGAGGGTGCTTGGAACTCCTTGAACCACTAGGGAAGGAAAACTGCTCTGGTACAAGGTTGTGCTGTCAACCTCGCAATAGTTTTTCCTCTCTCCTGAGGGCAATTTCTCCAAGATGTAACTTGCTCCCTGCCTCATCATCTGGAAATTCACAAATCAGAGGAATTGTGGTTAATTACTAAAATGGCTGATCCATAGATTCTTAGCTGTCAAGCCTGTCTGGGGGGAGGGGTTTAATTGTTGTTTTTCTCTGAAAGGTTTTCTCTAAAGTGATGAAATAACTCACATTAATGAAGATTGCAAATAGAAGACTTTTGTGATTATTTCCAGTTGTTGAAAGAATTGCTTATTTAAAATGCATTGCTTTCTTACATGAAGAAACTTATATTTCTCCAAACTGCCAGAATAAATTTAGTCCTAAAACATTCATAACAAAGGATGAATGCGTATTCAGGCTAACACTATATGTGATCTCTGATCATACAGTAGTTAAGTTATACAATCACAGTGATTTATGGTACTAAACTGTGGAGCCTCATATCTGCAGGGGTGTGGGTAAAGGGGTGGAACTCTCATCAATCAAAAGACTATACTTGTTCAGCATTGGGATAATTAAGGCAGACAGTAAAAAAGCATGAAATAATATTAAAAAAATGAAATCAAAATTTCTATTTGCATAGTGTTATTAAGCAATACAGTGCTGAGCCACCTTTTTAAACATCTCGCCTAGAAATCCACTTATTACCTTGTAGCACTTGATATATGTGGTCTTCATATTCATGCTGAGGATATTTGTAGAGTAGTTATATCATACACATACTGTCCCAGACTTAAAAACCTATGATTACAAATAATGGCTATGTTTCCAGTTCATTCCAAGACAGAGATAAAATGAGAAAGAAAAAATAATAATATATATAGGCAATTTTAACATGCAGATTCCTGAAATATCATTCATCTTATTGACAGTGCTTTGTTTCCTATTCACCAATATCAGGTAGAAACAGTTGGGCATAACGAGGGGATAGCACAGAGGAACTGTATTAATCAACCAATGTTTAAAAAAAAGTTTAATTAACTGCATATTTTGTAAAAGCCACATTTCATTACTGTTTGTTAGGAAGATGGAAGCATGCACTGGAAACACTAATTCTAATTATTACTTCAAGTGGGAGTTTTTGGCACAAGGTCAAGGAATAATAGAAGAATGTGTGAATCTGCGCTACAGTGTAGCAGTAAGACTAATCATTTGAATAAAGCCAGTTGCTTTTTCTTGGACTGTCTGTGTGCTGCTCAATGTTCTGGATGAATCTAACACAATCAGCCTGTTCTCTGGTGTATATCCACTTCCTGCTGACTCAGGGCAGCTTGCCTCTTCTGCCATTTATTAAAATGAAACATTCCTATTAAAACGCCATTTTTCAGAGAGATGACCAAATAGATATTAGTAATGACATTATTAAAACTATTTTGTTTAAAATGAACTGTCACACTTGTGTGTTGCAAAGCAACACAAACAAATCTATTTCATTTAGTGAGAGATTGCTTTGAAGAGCTGGCTTGCTTTCTTTCTATTAGAAGGTATTGCGGAGGGGATGTGATGTGTGCTCCAGGAAACCGTCAGCTTTTATAGCTATTAAAAAGGAGGAATACTGTTTCTAGTACTCTCTATAGCAAATAATGTATAATTCATGGATTTCATTAACATGCAAATATGATCCATGGTCTCCTATGTTTATAACTCCTAATAATCTATTAATGGTTTTAAAAGTAAAGAGTAATAGAAACATGTTGTATGCGCAACATTTACTCATGAATCTGTGTTTTTCTCTAATTGTATAGTATAAACATGTATAGAAACAATGGAAATTAATTTACCTATGATTATCAAATAAATATTTATTGAACATAAGGTCAGAGGCCCAATAATTTATGATTTTGTAATGAAAGACCCTGTTATCATTACATGCCAACATGCCTTAAAAAAAAAAAAAAAAAAACTGTGCTAGGGAGATGGAGAGGTACTTGAAATGACCCCTAGATTTGTAAATATCATTTGTACTGAGATTTCAACTCCCACATCAAACATGGATGGAACAAGAAAACAAACATCAGATTCATCTTGAAGACCTGGACTTTTCCAGTTTTTTCTGTAATAGCAGAAGGAGAGGTAAGTAGGTAAGAGGTAGTATTTTAGGATAAGCTACTCTTCACTTCTATGTTCCAGCTGAAATGTTAGAGTTGTCAATCTGAAAAAATGTTGAAGCCCACTTCTTGCTATTGTCAAAGCATAGTTTATACAGCATTGGCAGGCAGATAGTTCCAGATTTTTTTATTTTTTTATTTTTTTGCTCTGGGCACTTACTGCTTGCAGGTTTTCTTGCTCTTCCTCCCACTTTCTGTGGAGCCATCTCTGTGCTGTTGCACAGCCCCAGTGCTGCTCCTCATGCTGCCAGTGCCCTGGCCCCACCAGTAGCCCCTCACCTTTCCTGCTTTCCCTCTCTGAAACTTCAGTGAGGGATCTGTCAGGCGGTGACTTCACCGCTGTATTTATCAAAAAACACACAAAGAGAAACAGTGCGGGACATGGCCACATCTGGTCTTTGTAAAAACATACATATAAAGCAATGGTGCTGCAGGCAACAATAAACCATTTTAATCAACTAATGGAAAGAAACATCCTGCCAAGGACAGTTTTGATGATTTTCATATCACATCCCATAAGCACCGGACAGTATTTTAGACCAGGGTCAAGGACCTTTTCTCTGAGGCTGAAGAGTTTCCCTGAGCATAAGGAGAAAAAATAACGTGTCAAACCCCACAGCATCTCTCTTTATTTTTAATAAAAAATGTTTCTCATGTCACATAATGATGGGAAGAATGATTGACTTCTAAATATTTATTAACAAATACAGAGCCTTTAAAAAAAATACTTCAGGCTGGGAAACAGAGATAGGAACTTCACTCAGCATCCTTAGCTCACCCCTTTGTGCTCATCTCAGTAACTCAGTGGTGTGCGGATCCTGACCACAACCCCGTGGCAGTGTTTTAATCTTTTACTGGGATGACCTTTTTCAGGTAACTGTGACTAAAACAGTTGGTCTTGTATCCATGCTGTTGTAAGTCACACCTTTATTGCATCTTCTTCTCTCTGAACCACAGAAGAATGTGTAACCTTTCCAGAAAAGAAACTCATTCTTTGCCGGAGCCAGCCTCGAGGACAGCTACAGCTGCAGCAATTCAGGGAGCTGGGTCGTGGGTCCATCAGCAGAGAGGGAGCTCAGAAAAACACTTATATGCTGTTCATATTGACCTATACATGTATATGAAAAAATGATTTTAGTAGAGGCTACCTGTCAGTATAACCAAACACAATCACATTCACAGGGAAAATATGCCAATTTTACACAACAAGAAAGCCTGTTGGTACATACACTTCACAGTTCATTACAGATTTTCTTAATTGAATGAATATAACAAGTTGATTAGACTTTAGAAGCTCTGAGAAAAGTCAGATCCACTTATACTGAAAAGTAGGACTCAGAAATAAATTATTCACAGTTGATTAGACTAAGACAAGCATTTCTCAAACATTTCTCAATACTTCAGAAAAAGCGACATATTGAACTCTATTTTACTGTGAGGCTCAAAATGGCAATTAACAGTCCTAAGCTGCATATAAAACCCCGTATGAACCACATTTACAAGAACATTGTGTGTGAATCAAATTATGTTATCTTTGGTTTGAAGAACTTAGAAATAATTGCCAATAAGTATTCATGTATAGGACCAATTTTTTGAAACAAGTTATTTTAATTACTACTAGTGTCAGGAGTACGTGTAGGCGATTTTATTAGATTTAATGTGTTTAGTGAAGCTCCCTGAACTGTAGCTGGTTTATTTCTGTAGATGATGAAATATTTAATATATCTTTATTATTCTTACTTTCTAATATTGTATTTATTTGCAAATGAAATCTCAACATTTGATGCTTTTGATGTTATCATAAGAAAATACCAGTATGAAGCACAGTGATATATTATCATCAAAAAAATCTGAACATGTAGATCTGGGTTTTTATATACCACACAAATAATATAAATACCCTTCAAGCTGCATTTATTTAGAGTCATCTACAGTTGTACCCACACTTGGATCCAGTGATGTACAGGAGCCCTTCCATGAAAGGATATAACTACAAAAAAGGGAGACAGGGAAAACGTCTGTAGGAGTTATATGTTGGTCCTGGAAAGTGACAGAAATCACTGATGACTTCAGATCATCCAGTTAGCAGCTTTATCACTTCTACTGCCATCTCTCTCAAATATGGAGTTCCTTGAACCCTCCAGTTTCGAATTATTCAAAAAATTATCAAACAAATGATATCAGCAACTTTGTGATCCTAAAAGAAATGGCATTTCAAGGTATCCATGCACAAAAAATAAAATTAAATTAAATTAAAATAAAATAAAATAAAATAAATAATCAAATCTTAACACATTTGTCAAACAACCCTTCAAGTCATACGACTTATGGATTTGCTTCCTTTGCTGTCTTTCTTAATAGCTGAAGCCATATATCCACACAATTTCAAATACTGCAGTGACAGTCAAAAGGCATAGTGCAAACTATCCATCCCATTACGTGCAAATATCCTGTGCTACACCTGGGAGATGGGCAACATGCAGCCTGGCATGACAACATGCAGCAAATGATCACAGGCACAGCACAGCTACCTCCTTCCACTGCAGGAGCAGACCCAGCCTGCCCTACATCAAGAGGATGGTAAGAGGAGCAAGGCAATAAAGGTAAAATAATGTGGTTCTTCATGATAACCAGTATTTTACACCCACACAATTTCAGAGCTAGACTAATTCCTTTACACGCAATACCTTGAACATGTCAATCCCATGCGAAGGTTTTACAGACATCTGCAAACATTCATACTTCAAGGAACACAATACTTATGCACTTTCCTGGTGTGATATAAATTAACAGTTTCCCACTCTTCATTGCCACAATAAATCCACACAGAAAGAACTGTTGGTATATACAACAACATCAAAGAGCCTGAAATAGAAGTAGTGAATTGCGGTTATAAAAATAAATTTCTAAAAAGAAGAGAGAAGAGAAAAGGAGACGAATGTTCTAATCTTACCTTCATCATAATCTTATTAGCATTTCTCAGTGAGTAGTTCAAGTATCAGTCTATACTCTTATGAATCTGTCTCATAAATATGTCAAGTGCAAAGTATAGTTATTTTAATAGTCTGTGTTGGTGGGCCATCATGGATTTAATTAAGAGACAACTAGTGTATGAAATATGACACAAAAGCACCAGACTAAATGGAGAAATGTTTTACTGCAGATTTAAATCAGGGCCACAGAAGTAATGATGATCTGGCCTTAGAAATCCTACTTAAATTTAATTAATGCAGACCAGCACAGACCTGTTCATATAGGAACAAAAAATAGAAGCATTAAAAATAATGATTTAAGCTATACTGTGTTATTTATAAAGACATTTGCATTATCCCCAACTGCATTATGTTATTTATAAATGCGTGTTGCTCTTCAATTAATTTTAAAAGGCTGGAAAGGCAAGTCCAGTAAAAATTGTTAAAATATCGTCAGCTATTCATTTTATTTTTTTTTTGTAATCTCTCCAAATGAAACCTTTATAAAGCTTTGTGCCTTATTTTGGAGGGTCTCGGAATGCTCAAATCATGCTGCCACAAGATTGCAGATATCCTTCTAAAGCTGCAATAAAAACTGTGTTATTTTCCATCCAAATCTCCTCTTTCTCCATCTTCTCAAAAAGCAGGAGCATAGTCAGCATTGTGAATATGCAGAATTAGATCTTCAAGCACTGCACCATCCTTACTGATATCATTTTGGTGCAGTGTTTTGACTCCACAGGAGATTTGGCAAGATACGATGTTTTTCAGAAGCAATACAAGTGCAAATTCCTTACTACTTCTAGGAGTTTAACGTGATTTTAGAAAGAAAGAATCCCATAATTCCATTAGCTTGATCCCAGCTTTTAAAATCATTGAGTGACAACAACCTCAGTTGCACTGAAGTTGAAAGCAAGGCTTACTATTGATTTACAAAGGCACAGAAGCAGATTCTGAATAGATGCAGTTAAGCATATGCCTGTCCAGTAGTAAGAATTGATATCTCGGTCAACTATAGGGACTACATTTCTGTATGGTTTTCATGTCTAAGACTTTCCATTTTATTAATCTGATCCAGCAGGTACTAGCCATTGCATGTTAACTTCTTCAATTCAAGTGGCTTCCAGTCATTTAGATTAGAATAACCTTTAATTGGTTGGTTGCTCTAGCAGACAGTTAAAGTATTCATAGATTTTATTAACCTTTTATTACTAAAGTAAAAGGAAAAAGGCAGTGGCCAGAAAGCATCGTTAAGTGAACTTCATCCCTATTTTCAGAAAACTCAAAGCTGTGGACTCTAGCTTCTCTCCAAACACAATAATTTGGACTGCCAGGAATGTAATAAAAACTGTAAATTGACACAAAAATGAAAGTGCTTGGGAGAAATAAATTCATAACTACTTTTATTTTTTGGTGGAGAAAACATCAAAGGTTTGCAACTCAGCCTGGAAGGCAAAAATGGATAAAAGGAGAGTGCCTATAGTTTCAAAATATTTTTTCTCTTTAATGAACAGTTGAAAATATCCATAAATCTCTTCCAGTATCACTGTATTTAAAAAGCAGTCAAGTCTTTTGTGCCTGACATGTTTATAGTAAATCTATTCTCATCTGTCGTGCTTGCATAAATTGTCCAAAAGTTCATCCTGTCTTGGCTGTCTTTCAGTATTCATTAGTGTTGAAGTCATTTTTTGAGTAAATGAAGGGAAAAAATGCCCAGAAATTCAGATAATGCATGGAAAGAACCACACTTCTGATGACTAACAAGGCAAATACAGCTTTATTCACCTAAATTCACAGAAATTTGTTTCTTATTGCCAGAGATGAACTAAGCAGTGTGAATTATGTGTACAAATGTGTAATAAATACAGTCAGTCAGAAAGAAATGCTGAATAATATATAATAAGGCAATAATATAGTCCCAAACAATTACTTGTATGAACATCTAATCAATCAAAAAGCTCCTGACAGGAGTCTGGTGTGAGCCATCACCTGGATTTAGTATACCTTTGCACCTTCCTCCAATAGTAAAAATTACGGTGCAGAAACATAATGTCAAACCCAATCTTCCACCTTCTTTACAATTAAGAAGACACATATAACAAAAATGAAAACGATAATGTCAAAAAAGTACTGACGTGCGTACAGCCTGAAACACGTGGCTGGATGATGCACCTGCGGACAGATGGAGGAAAGGAGGCCTAGCTTTTCCATGGGAAGGAAGGTTGGTGTATCGGGGGTGCAAGGGCCTGCCCCCTGCCTTCTGGGCTTACCCTGGCTTGTCTCTCCTCCCGTCCTAGAGTTTGCTCAGCTCCCATGGCCTGGCAATTGCTCCCCCAGCCACAGAGGCTGGAGGTGTCCCACTGGGCCTGCTTTGCTATGCTTGGCCCAGTAGCGTCTGGCCCTGTGGGGTGCTGGCATGAGGCAACACGAGTGCAGCCCACTTCCCTTCTGGGCAGCAGGAGCAAACACTGAGCTTTCATCTCCTCCACAAACACTCCCCGATTCAAGAGCTTCTTCTCGGGAATTAGAGCCACTTTGGGTGGCATGGTAGTTGGAACATCTGAACACATTTTAGGTTACTTTTAGCACAAAATATTCACTTGAATAGAGAGCTGAAGATCAAGGACATCATCTGCTGAGTGATTCAGGTAATCAGGAGGTGAACAGATAACACTCAATGCACAACTATACAGCTAAACCACAACCAAAGAAACAAGAAAAAAAAAAAAAAAAAAGCTTTCCAGTCCAGACTCCTGTGGAATCAAACCTGAAGATGTGCAGACAGAAATTTACCCTGGCCTACTCAGTGCACAATGTGCTCATTAGATTTACAAATAATAGGGCACTATATCTCTTAGCCCCAGGGCACGTTTTCTGTGATTGCCGTTAAAAGTCTTGTTGACAGTGGGGTTTGTTGGCTGGAGTGTGAATATACGATGGTTTTGCAAGGAGTTTTATATAGTAACTTATATTCACAGAAAGCTATCCACACCTTTGTATCAAAAACAATTTGAAGAATCAAATATTTAACAATCAAGTTTGAGATCTGCAGTGATTAAATTAGTGAGATAATTAGCACGATATTTAAGGTTAATGTTCACAAGTAGGTTAATTATATCCTTTTCCATATTTCTGTTGTTGTTTCGCTTGACACATGTTGGAATAACAGTGAAAGTGAGGCCACACTTGCAGAGATAGCAGATGAAGCAGCACGTATCACCAAAGTTATCAAAGACTCAATGTATATTTCTGAGAGAACTTTTCTCAAGCATTCAGTCTCAGAACTTTATATTTGTTGTGTACCAACAGTTCTCTTTTAGGGTGAATTCTCTTGAATAACACTTCAGATCTGTACACAGGAAAAACATTTTCTACATGACTTATGGGATTGCTTAGCTTCAAGACTTCATACAGTGCTCATGTTAATTACAAAAGAGATAGCATTTAATGCTTTCTACTGAATTCAGTCCACAAGTGCAACGCCTATTTACAATATTACAGACCCAGAACAATGTACTGTGCTGAAATTCCCTCTGACTGGACTTCAGTGAGAAATTTAGAAAGAAATTTAGAGCAAAATCTGCTGCAATTATCAGCAGAATGGTTGTAGAGAACCAGGAAGGGATCCAAGTACTACAATGAAGTTTTAAAAAACTGCTGAATAGTTATTCATGTTGAAGTGCAGGACACTGCACCTGGATTTACTTATGTATGGCTACTTTGCAAACATGTCCAGCCAACACAAATATTGGACTCTGAAAAAAAAGATCCTAGATATGGGGTTGAGCTTCAAAATTTGCCCCAGCCTCTAAAGCCTGTGAAGTCAAGACCCAAATACCATCAAACATTATTGTATTTGACATACAGATCTCATTTAGGCAGCACACGTAATTTGTAATCATTACTACCACCATAGCAAATTTTACAAGCTCATTCCCCCTTGGAACAATTACGATGTGTAGGTCACTAAAGGCCTCCAAAGCTAGATGACTTTCCCTAGCAACATGCTATCAAGTTCATTTAGCCATTTTTAGCATTCTCCCACATGTAAAGCTGCTTTAATTTTAAAAGCAACTACTGTTGGAGGTGGCAGCGTGGCAGTGCCCACACTGAGGTACACTGTTCCCTGGGAATCACGGCCCTGCCCAGGACCCCTCAGACCCAGGGCTCTTGGTATGAATTCTAGTGCTGGCACTGGCCCTGTCACCATGAAGGGCAATCAGGAGCAGCAGAAGTGCAAACAGCTATTTCATCCCATGGCCATGTTCTCTGGCAACAATCCCAATGGGCTCAGCACTGCATGAGGCCTGCCACAGCATAGGCCTTGGCCTTGCCAAGATGGCAGTGAGAATGGAAGCAGGGATAGGGATCTGCCGTGTTTTCCATGAATCTTCAGTTCATTGCTCTACATACTAATCCTAATGCAAACATAGAACTTTTATTCTTTAAAAGAGGGTCTGTTCCTCCTTCAGGAAGAGGGTATTCTCCTTCTTGTAATTTCTATCTTCTGCTTTCCCTCATGTTAACTGTCGTCCCAGCCTGTCCTCGCACAGACTCCTCAGGAGAGTAAGCACTGCACAGCCAGACCCAGTCTGTTGATCTTTTTGTTTCCCTTTAACATGCTGCAATAAAGCTGTTACTGGAAAAGGAAAACAGACTTACTGCTCTCCAAGGGAAGAAGGAAGCCATGACTGTAAGGGACAGATGAATAAAATGTTTTGTGTTGAATTATTCTCCTGCTACTGTTTTGCTGAGCAAAAGGATGGATCCAGAAGTCTTATCACAATCTATAAAGGATGTGCTTTTATATACCCTCTTGACTGTAAAAATCAATCTTCTGAGAAAGGGAGTGGCTCTTTTAACTAGAGCTAGTCAGAACATCTTGTTTTCACATTCTGCAATGTAAGAAATTCACAGCAAACTAGGTTGCAAATTTGAATGGTTTTCTGAATTTTTTAGAATACAATATTTTATTTGGCTATTTTATTTTATTTTATTTTATTTTATTTATTTTATTTCAGTATGGTACTGTTAATTTCTAAATAATTTGATCATTTTGACACAGAATTAAAAAAATGTGAACTTGATGATACCTGCTGGACCCTGCTGATAAGGAGGCTCACAAGAAAGGAGCTGGTGAAAATCGGTCTCTGTCCTTTTGAAAAATTAGTTGAAGTAGTTTCACACTTTTACTTTCCTAAAGAGACACTGCAACCATTTCTCTTCCTTTCTTATTTATTGTTCACACCACCAAAACAAAAACATATGCTTCTCTATCCCACATACACACTGCTGCAGACAGAGTCTTCTTCTGTATTACTTCAGCGGCAAGCACAGAGGTAGGGATGCTCTGGCCTGCACTGTATTTGCACAGGCTACTGCTGTGAGTATACATGCAAGTAGAGGAACTGATTTGTGAAAGGCAGTTAGATACCCAACCAGTAATTGTGTGCACAATTACTGTGATTACACATGTAATCATGGTCATTGTGCTTCCAAATGATGCATGTGCTATTCTAAAAATTCGCTCCTGTGTTACTAAAATTAATGGAAGCTTTGCCATCAGTTTGAATTGATGGAGGATCAAGCCCAGATATTGTAGCAGTCTTGATATATCCAAGACCAAATGAAATTTTTGCATCCAAAATGCTAAATTTTCATAGCTTATCAAAACACTAAAAGAAAGAAGGAAAATAGTTTCTTAGAATATCTAGGTATATATTTATTATGCATTCATCAATAAATTATTATTTTTGAATAGGGTTCTGCATTTGATTCATGCTCCACTGATACTGAGAGAAAAAACAGGGCTACGGATCAAGACTTCTTCCTTTAATGTTTCTGCTTAGCTTGGGTTATAGAGCTGTGTATGTGTTTGTTCATGGCAAAATTTTTGGCTTTTGACTGTCTTGGCTTTCAAGAGTTAAATGGGGTTTTGTAGAGAAGATGCTGTGAGATACAGTAGGTATGGTGATATGTAGTATTTCACATCTAGTCTTTGTCCATGTTCCAACAATGTACATTAAATGTCTTACTATTGTCTCTTTTTCAGATTAGTTTACAGCCCTGTAGTTCCAGCTGTTTTATTCTGAAACTCTAAAACCCTATCACTAGGGAGTTCTGTGTAATTGCCCATAATATGCACCACATTATCCATTTCAGGAACTGTGCTGAAAGACAGCAGCAATAAGGGGTTTTCTAAAGGCAGTCTGGTTTACACTAATGGATCTAACAGGAAGGAAATGCAATTTGAAAGAAGCTGATGCATATGTTCTATTGTTGAATATAATGTTTGATTTAATTATTAACTGTCTGTGATGGAAAGTCAGATCCTGCTCAGTTCTGCTTACAGTTTGGTACTCTGCTACCAGTAAAAACAGACAAGATTTAGTCTGAGGATTTAAGAGTTCTTTGTAAAATGTTGACACTGAATTGTGCTTTTATAAAATATCAGCTGAGGATCCTCAGTTGCATGCTTCTTCCATAAAGGCTTGCTTTCTTTTATCAAGTTAAATATACAATATGGAACCTGACTCTCTTTCCTTTTTCACTTGCATAAATCAGGAGACTCTCAAGGTTAATTAACTGCTCTAATTATTTAAATAAATACGATTCAAATTGAGTTCATATTCACTGCTGTTCCCAAAATATTGTATTTTATTTTATTTTGTCATTTCATGTCATACACATAGCACTGCAGTCAGTCTACTTCTATGTCACTGAGGAAGTACACAATGGACCCAACTGAAGTTTTAGGAAGGAGTTAAAATGTGCTGGCACGATTTTACCTATCCTTCTTTTATCACGGACGGAGGATTTGGCAGCCAATTTCAATCCAATTCTATAATTGGTGTTTTGTGATTTCTAGTAAATTGTTGCATTGTGTTACAGGGGTCTCTAATTCCATGTGTGGGTGTTAACATGGTGTAAGGAATGAATTCATTATGAAGAACTCTTACCTGAAATTCCATTATCCTTTCCTCACCATGGTGACTCCTATCAAACTCATTCATATAACATAATATGGAAAGAAATAGGTATTGACGCTAAACTGCTGCATTTTCAGAGAAGTTTAAGGGTAAAAATCATAGCTCTCTTGTATGATTCAGACAAAAACAGTAGTTTAACACCACTAGTAAACAAAATAATTGAGCAACATAATTTCAGTTTTGTATTTTGTATCTGTCTGGTGAGATTATTATCCTTGACACTATCTTAAGCAGATGCAGGACTGGAGTTGAAATTAAACAATAGTAATGATATTTGGAGTTCATCCAGAATGATCTTCATTGTTTCTGAGAGTGGCTTCCACATTGTTATTTGATCCATAATTTCTCATCTTTCGTTAAACATATGTTTCTACATATAGTGCACACAGCATTAGCTCTGTGGGATGCATTTTCCTTTGCAAAGTCAAAAGAGATTGGTTATATTTGTCATGAGGGTAATAGAGAGAAATGAACTTCCTAGGAAATACAACACCACACCTCAAACATCTAATTGATTTAGACAGATTAAGAGAAAATAGAGACCCCCTCCACAGTGTATTTCCATTCTTGGTATCAATCAGCAGACTTCAGTCAAAGAATACGCAGGAGCCACTGGAGCAAAATCCATCTCCTATTAATCTGGAGAATTCTGCTTGTAATCTGTTATCAGCTGTAAGGATCTGAGAAGATTTTAAGGCTCTTTAAGAACCTCAAATATTTTGAATATTTCATTTGAAAGACATATCTGAGAGCACAGATCAAAATATATCCAAGCTGCTTTAGCCCCTGTCTCCCATCAGAACAGATTTCTGCTGTGTCTTCCCTTGGTCAAGAACATCATAAAATCAATCTTTCTTACTCTGCTTCAGGACACCTACTTTAAGCCTTACCAGAAACCAACAAATGCCAAGGTGAACAATTTGTTTCAAAAAGTTAACCAAGGTCAAAACAGGTCAGGTCTAGCTTTGGCTAAAGCTGATACTCCTATTCTTAATTAAAAGTTTATTGAAGCACTTTGCATACTCTAGTGTATTAAAGAAGCAATTGTCGGAGTGAAAAGAAAAACTGTCAATTCTGAAAATAGCTTAGACTGTTCATGTGTCATTCTTAGTATATGCTGAAATATCCAGAAGAACGTGGCTCACACTGTGGATTGCATCAGATACCCACACATGTACAAGCAACCCTCCCCCTGCCTTCTCCTCCTGAGGCTCATTTTTGCAAAACACATGCTTAGAATTGAACTGCGCTTTCTGCCATTGGAGTAAACTACGATGGAACAGAGCACAAAGGAAATTTATTTCCCTGGCATACATAGGATTTTCCTGTAGAGCTCAGTATGAGAAGTAAGATCAGACACTTAGGGTAACCAGCACACCGCAAGCTCAGGGAAGGAAGCAGGCTGGTTCATTTTCTTGGATCTCATGGCCAGACCTCAAGTCAGGCCCCATATGTGCCAAACATTGAATCATTTGCAAATCAGGAGTGCCATTTTTTCACCCAGCTCCTGAGAGCTCATCCTCCTATCTCAGCCGTGCCAGAACCCATCCTGCCTGAGCATCCCAAGGCACCTGTACAGGAAGAGTTGGTGCGACCAGTCCACATTCCCTTCACCTCTTCTCATGCTTTGTCTCTAGCCTGTGTTTGCCGGCTTATGCATATTGAAGAGAAAGAATGAAAGGGATGTCAGTGGCTATACAGAAGGGCAATTGAAAAAGCATGCTCTGGAAATCATATTCGTAGGGAAAAAGAACTGAACTCACGCAGGTGTTTCTCCACTTCTGCTGTGACTCCTCTAGGCAGCAAAACAGGTGAGTTTGCTGCATGCTAATCAGGAAAAAGAACATCTGAAATATGCATCTGCACATGAGCATCTGTGCAGAGTTTCTCCAACCCAGTTCTCAAGTGCATTTCTTTTCCTATGTGGGCTTCTTTTGTACTTTATTGTGCCAAGAGGCTTATTTTGTATAGGTGGAGAGACCCCTATCCACCAGCCATCAGGGAGTGCTATTAATATGCAACATCTTGAATGCATGAGCTGAATGACAAGCTGGCAGAGTTTGAGTCTGTGTGGTCCAAGTTTATGTCTCTCCCTGAAGAGGCAAAAAGCCCCTTCCCCATATCTCTGCCAAATTGTGCAAAAGATGAAAGAAAGGAGAATGGGCAGCCTATTTTTTTTTCTGCTTCTCTCTTCGTAATATCTTCACACTATCATTATTTCTCCTGGCCATAGTCAATGTGAATTGGCCTGTATCACGTAGTTTGCTACTGAAGTTCAATGTCAAAATAGATCATGATAGCAGAAATACTGAACAGTTGCGTGTTTTTTTTTTTAAACTGCTTGTGGAACTAATCAGAAATATTTATTAGACTTCTTATGCATGCACTGTTTTTTGGATGCATGTGTCCTTCTATATCCTCTCTCTAAATTGTCCCTAAAATAATGAGTTAAGCTGAGGTCCTGAATTTTAGGCAGATTTGCAGTTTTCTTTTTGTCACTCAGTGCTACCATGCAAGGCTCACCTTAGCTAGTTTGCTAGTTAGCTACATGCCTGAGTAGAAGAAAGGACAGTCGTGTTCTGTGCCTGCACCATGTCTTTGGCCCTCACCAGCTGTTCAGCTATGGGGTGTTCAGAAAGAATTAGGGACACAAACAGCTATAAATTAAAAACCTGCCTCAGAGTCCTATGATATAAGAGATAGGAGAACTCAAATGGGCCAGTGTATGTCCACCTAGCCTAGCAGCAACATCTAGTATGTGAACAAAACTGAAACACGCCCATCCGAACTTCCCTTGGTGGGGTTATTTCCACTGAGTCCAGGCGGCCAGGCAAAGGAATTGGCTTTCCACCTGTGCATGGCAGTGTGGAAGAAGCCTCCAGCTTTGCTGTAGTCACCGGTTCCCAACTGGTTAGGACCTCACCAGCCACGAGTTCCAGACCAGTGACTTCGCAGCTGTATCCTTCTTCCTGGAGCCTGGCCTGGTCAGCAAACGGCTCCACCCCAGCCTCCACACAGAGGTACCATCAGGAACAGCAAACCGGGCTTTTTCAGACACCAGCTGTTACCCTGGCATCACTGCTTCCCTCTGTGCATGCCTTTGTCATTCACTGAATCTCTGCCTGCTGCACAGCTCTTGGAATGAGTTGAAATGACTTTCGGGATGTTTTCTCTTGCCTTAAAGGACTCATCTACTTTGTGTTTTCCCCTCAGCCACAGCAGAACGTAGAAAACAGTCTACATGGAAAATATGAAAAATGGTTTCTATGTAAATTGGAGGTAATGTCAGCCAAATTAATTTGTTAATTTAATGTCTAAAAATCGTTTCATATTCCCCATTTACAAATTTATACTTTCTTATGGGAATATATTTTCTTCATATTTGATCCATTTTTTAACAGCTGCAACCATTTTTCACCATTTTGCAAAACAGGTTCATTTACAAATGATGTTTATCAATCATAAGGGAAATTTCATCTTTTATTCCTTTCTATGAGATTGATGTCCTATCCCTTTCATGGGAAGATTGTGTAGTATCTTACAAAAGCAAAATTCCTTTTGATTCAGTGAGCAGGGCTGATTGGGAAGGTCAGAGCAATACTACCAGAAAAGCAAAATTACTAGCCACAATGCATTGACCTGAGGAGAAACCATTTTGTGGAGTGATATGCAAAAAGTATAAATCTAGATTTGAGTTTGGTGTTATTAAAACAAACCTTACAAATACACATTTTTATAATGCCATTGAAAATATGTCTTAATTTAAAATTTCGTCGTGCAAATGTGTTACTATTTAAATGAGATTAATAACACAATCTATTGATAGATTTCTGCATGGGTATACAGCAGGGGCTAGCAACAAACCCTCACTGGTACTTTAAATTTGGGAAATATTGATTTTTAACAGTTTGCCCACACAAACAGTGAAGAGATTTTCTAGGATAAGAGTCACCTGGGTAATTTAAACTTTTGGGCTGATACATCTCTGTTGTTGAGTGCATGTAACCTCCCCAAGATCACAGACTGATGCTAGGCACAGGTCTTCCACAGAAGAGAAAATCAAAGCTTTGAATTATACATTCAAGGGCTTCGCACTGAGAGAGAACTGAGATAATTTTAAATAAAATTCCTAGGTATTGAATAAACACCACTGCAGCACAGATACCGGCAGCAGAAGCCGGTGGGTACCGAGGCTGCCTGCCCCAGCTCTGCGTTGCACTGTGTTTGCAACGAGGGCAGCTGCAGCAGAGCAGGCGCAGGAGCATCCCTGCCAGCAGGACGAGTCGCCTCCTGCAGCAGGCAGCACTGACCTCCGGCTGCGAGAGAGGCCCCCTCGCTCGGGCAGAGCCCCCCGAACGCCACCCACACCCACAGGCCAGGGACTATTCTAATGACACCACAGAGACTCCACTTACCCTGCTTAGGGTGTCCTCTGATGCCACTAACAATAACTTTCCCCTACGCTAACTGTCAGCAGGACAGCTGTGGATTTCCTTAAAATAAGAGGTCTGAAAATAGAATGATATTGATTTAGGCTATCTTGCCAATCACAGGAAAGAACAGCCCAGCAGGTATTATATAAGGAGAGTTTGTAACAAAATGGTTCTTTATGTCTAAAGACCAGTGGATATGGCTATTTTTAAAGTTGGTTGGATGGACTATGATCTTCCAAAAATTTCATCTGAGACAAAATATTTAGCAGGAGTCAAGTGAGACCAAGAAAACAAGTTTTCTGCTGGACCGAAATAAATTGGTTCCACCAAGAGCTTCGTTAGCACCTTCGGAGGCAACAGCAGACTGAGGAAATGCTGTGTAATGTGCTGAGCAGCTGCGCTGAGCTCACAGGGCACCTGGTACCTCTCACCTCGGGCAGGTCCCGCAGACCTTCCACACCGCTGTTGGCACTCAAGTGTTGCCCACGTTCCCGAGGATGCTAAAATGGTGAGATAACTGCTTGCTTTGAAATGCTCCTGACAGAAAAGGACAGCAGCTTTCTGTGGTTTGGATCTTGCCGTGTTCCTCCACATTCACAGCAGGAAGGATGCTGCCTCCTCAAGTAGCCCCTGGACAACACAGTCAGTGCTGCAGCACAGGAGGGTGCCACAGGGACCCACAGCACAGGACTGCACAGCCAGACCCACAGTGGAAGGGACTACCAAGCTGTTATATTGAAAAGAGCTTCCAAGCAGCAAAAATACTAAGAACCACCAACAAATAGAAGCATAAAGGTCCCTTAATAGCCCTATACTGCTCTTGCCACAAGCTCTAAGTGCTTAGTGATGAAGTGACCTTTATGAAATTATTGTTTATGATATCTCGGTGTGTGCCAGTATAGGCACAAAGAGTATTCCAATTTATTTAAAAGGTTACATATCAAAACTGAATATGCAGTACAACTGTGTTATCACATTGTATAGCTTTTACACAAGAAATACAATCCTTTGCACGTATGCCTTCTAGGCACTTGGGCTGGATTCCTTCAGTATCAAAACTAGAGATGAGGAAGAAATATGTAACAAAATAATTTTATTCATCGTTCATTTTTTGTTTATAAATTGTCTACAAATCTCTTAGAAAACTCCCCAGATAATTGCTGACTTTAAATTACTCACAAATTTCTTCCAACAAATAATTTTTTAGCTTGCAGACTATTCAAACATGGGATGCAAGGTACTCAGCACCTTTGTAAGCGAACAGTGTTCATGCTGTGTAATTTAGTTGTCTCGGCTTCAGAAACCTGAGCTGATTTCTTTTGAGCTGTACGACCCTCTTCGGGTACCTCACGCATCATAAACAATTTCCCTCTGCCAGCTGCGTGGCAGAGGCACTGGCTGTGCCTGCTGCGGGAGGCTGACCCAGCACTGCCCATTACCTGCCCTCCGGCTGACTCCAGTCGCTCGGTGGGAACAATGCTCCCCTGCTCTGAGGGAATACCTGTGCACTGGCATGTACTACAGTTCTTCAGTCCCCAAGTGAGAGAATGCCCTGAATCAGACACAGAGAATGTGCCTTCCGCTTAACAAGGTAAAAGATGGAATCGGGATCCATTTATTCCAGCAAAATAAATGGCTAGGCTCTTATGCATAACGTCACAGCTTTCGTGTCACAGCTTGGGTCTGAACTGGGCTCACTGGGCCCACGCAGGGGTCGGGCATCCTTCCTTTCCCTCCTTGTTTCTGGGAATACAAATGTAAATGTGCCAAGCAGGACACGTCCTGTTCTCCTGCTCACCCGCCGGGGATGGGTTTCTTCCCCTGTCACAGACTTCCTCAACTGTCACTTCTACTGTATTCCTTAATAAGATTTTTTTTTTTTTTTTGGCTTGAGTTCTTCCTGCAAGTCACAACACTCTGAAGACTACGCTTAAACCTGATACACCATGATGCTATTTTATGTAAACATCTTATTGGATTTAGGTCTTCTTACTTGAAGTTAGCTTCTCATAGAAACCACACATCACATTTTGGAGTCAAATGACAGTCATTGATCACATGCACACTGCTTTTTCTAAATTACTCCAAATTAACAGCCTTTGAAATCTGTCACGACTCTTATGTCTTAAGGGGTTAAAAATTAAAAAAAAAAAAAAAAGAAAAAACCACAACACTTTCTTAAAATGATACTGCTCGGACATAATCACAGTATTTACCAATGATAATCTCCTGACACCATAGATGAGGAGAAACTGGCCTCTGATATTCACTTCATGCTGAACTACAGTGTTCAATACATTAAAAAAGAAAATACTGAAATAGAAATTTGAAATCTGCACTGTTTCTTATTTTCTTATATGTTCTAATTAGTTTCTGCTTCTTAATGAATCCCACAGTTAACAAGATAAGGGTACACCAATGTTTCCGTCCAGACAAAACCTTGAGTCCTTCAGGTATGCAGTAGCATAGAATAGGTCACAAACACCAAGCAACACGATGTGAAATCCAAATATCACAATTAAATATATCACTGAGAATTTATTTTCTGCAAGTATCTGAAAAGTCTAATTGAAAATTTGCTTTTGCAAATATTCATGAAAGTTAATTTCAAGTGCTTATATGCTCATAGACAGCAAATTCACAAAGAGTCATAGACATTATCAATTTGGAGTTCATTTCTGAATTTAAATGAATATTCATAGACATTTTTAACTATTCCTTTAACTTCAGTACAGACTCATCAGCACTCATTTGCACCTAGTTTTTATTAGTGCAAATCAGGACTAGAAATATTGAAATCAAAAGTTAAGCTTGCCTGAAAAATGCTTAAAGAAGAACTGAACTGAGCCATCTTTTTTTTTTATATCTTCAGAATGGAATACATCTAGCTTCTTTTTTTATTAAAATTTCAGAATAATTTGTGATCTTTTGAAGTTATTGTTCTGCTGTCAGCTAAAGCTATTTATATGCTTTGATACTAAACATTTCTTTATATAAAGGTGTCTCTACTTCCCAATCCCTTAAAAATTATTCATTTGCAATATTTTTTTTCCATTTCCTTGGATTCAGTTTAAATAAAGTTTATAAAACTCTTGTAAAATGATTTAATATGGGCTAGTTTCAAATGCTACAAAGTTGAATATTAAAAATTCTTTCACCCATGAAAAATTTCACAATATCAAGAAAATGGCAGAAGATATTTTAAACAACAAACGTAAAAGCTTGCAGGTCAATTAGTTATTGAAACATTTTCCTAAAGAGTAGCAATAGTAACACTTAGATTACCTGTAAACTTCAAGTTGCTCATGTGACTTACTTGTGGGCTATGACAGTAACATAAAATCACATTGTTCTGAAAAGCTTTAGTCCTGGAACTTTATTTTCTTCAGATCTTACAATTTATTTTTTCTCAGTTTGAATCTGTATTCAGCAATTCCTTGTTTCACTTGACTCCAAATTTATCTTAAAACTCTGGGATGATTCCTGAAGCTGTTTGGACTGTTTTAAAGGTCACATTTTCAAAGACATTCTAGGTGATTTAGAAGTATAAAGGTCTATTGACCTGTAGGCTTCAAAATGCCTTAGTCATTTTTACAAGGGGCACCTAAGTCTGGGATTATTTGGCTCTTTTGACTTTCTTCCTAACATTACTTCGTCAAAGCAATGCACAATGACATACATTGAGTTACATCACAAAAGCTAACAAAGATAATTGCATTAGAGCTAATCAGGTTTGTGCACTATGATGTCAGTCAAGAGCTTTTTCAGAACGCCATTGATGAACATGATGCCAATCATTCTTGAAGACTAACGAAGCCGTTTTTAATCCTTTCTCCTGGAAAGTGATGCGAAATAGTGTCTTAAGAATATATTCTCCAGTATTGCAGTACCTTCTAGAAGTTACAAATGCAATATTCGTAGTTGTTGTTTGCATTTATATGGAGCTAGTTCCCTACAAAAGAGTTTTCTGGAAACTTGGCACAAAAACCAGAAAGCTAAAAATTCCAAAATGAAGAAGAGATGGCCTTTTTTCTTTCTCTCTCTTTTTTTTTTTCCCCTTTTTTTTTGGGGGGGTGGGGGTGGGGGGGAGGAAGGGGAGTGGGGGGAGAGGGAGAGGGAGGGTGAGGACAACACCATTTTTCTTAGATTATCCAAAAATCTAAAATCAGTATTTTTCTCCCTACTTATTCTCTCCAATACCCAGTTTCTGGACATGTTTTATACAAGGCAAAGTGAAAGGCTTGGCTTTGAAGTCCCAGAAAACTCACTGGCCAAGTGCATCAGCAATTCACGGAAATACACATGAAGGCATAGAGCAGAGAATTGGTACAGATCAGAGAAACTACAGAAGCCGCTGTATCAGTTCAGCTTCATTTATTAAAAGGAATTGACAAGATAGTCCGTATTGGAGTCTCTGCTATATTACTTACAGAACAACAGGTCAAACTTTATGAGTAATTTCTATTCCTGCCTTTTGCGGATGCAAAGGTCTTTACCACAGGTGGATCATTTAACTCCCCAGAGGTATGACATTGTAATCCACCCAGCCTGATTGCTCTTCACCTTTATTTCTCAGATCATATTCTTCCTTTTTGCAATAATCACTAATTATCTACAATTCTGAAAATACAATTGAAACATGACATTTATTTCCTTAAATCTCTTTCTGTGATTGGAACACTGTGACATGCATATACCTCCGATGCTAACTGATTAGCTAAGATATGTCTTAACTGAGGAAACTGTTTTAACACATGCTTTAATTCAGGCTGCAAAATTCTGCAATATTCTTTCACATTTAGTACAAATAATTTTCATCCTTGTCCTCGTTGCTTCCTCATTCTCCCCACAGTCATTTACTCAACCATGAGGCTCTGAAGATTGCAGTAGCTGTTAGTCTACATGAAGAAACCGTTACATTCACACCAAATATGATATGCAAATACTCCATTGAAATTCATCTGTTTCTTTAGGCTAATTTATATTTTAATGAATTTGGTCATTGGGAATTGAAGCACTTCAGCTTCAAAAATAGAGCTTGTTGAAAACCTTTAGCTGAAATATATAATTTTCAAGCAGGTTTTTAGCCAGCTCAAATCATCACTGAGATCCTTTATTTAGTGAACCAACACTTCAATAAATAAGACACAGATCTGACTTAATATAATAGCCCATAATTTTGTATATGAGATACTGGGATAGCACAAAAAGCATTGCACAAATGGGTTAGATAGACAAGCTACTTCTGAGGTACTATGTAGTTATAAACCACATGTTGAAAATTATTCTCAGATGACTTTGCCATTATTTTGTTGCAGGAGTAGCTTTTTTTTTTTTTTTTTTTTTCTTCCAGAAGAGAATTGAAATTAATTTAAAAGATGCCATCAAGATTTAATAGACAAGTTCTGTTCAGGCAGCCACAGGAATGGACTGATAGGAACAGGCACAAGGTGAAACTGGCGGTTGTCCCTGCCCGTAGCCACCAGAGCTGATCACCCGTACCAAAAACTGTTACTGATCCACAGGAACTGTAAATTGAGCATAGTTCTTGCACTGGCACATGACACGGCATTTTGGTGGGAATATCCAGAACTCAGCTGGCAAAGCAAATTCAGGCATTAATGAAATTTCTTTGGGAAGAGATGTAAGCCTTGTCCATGCTGGGTGTGGCTCTGCCTAGCTGGTCCTTCTGAATTCACACAGAAGCTTAAATGCATTCATTTTCCCTATAGAAAAGCACCGAATTTGCATTTTACCTAGGTTGAATTTAGCCTGACATCTGTAAAAACTAGATTTTCCATTGGCAATGCTCAGTTACAGGAAATCCGAGCTTTTAAAGAAAACCCCCGCACAACAGACATTTTGGAGCTCTCGTTCATTAGCCGGGGATTACTGATCTCACTGCTGCTCGAAAGCCTGCAGTGTCATGGTCAGGCTACAGTCATGCATGGTGGCAGTCGTTGCCTCTTTAAATAGATCACTTCAGTTTTGATGGAAAGAACATGCAGATTCAAGATCACAATCAGGAGGATGGGGGAAAGACAGAATGAGATTAAGAGAGATATCACTAACAAACCTCACACACTGAAAACAATGGCAGTAAAATCACAATGACAGAACAATCATTTATGTCATACCAGTTTGAGAGAACATCGATTTAAAAGGTGTAATCAGATCCATTTATTGCAAGAACTAAAAAAATATGGAAACCGTGGAATTGGATACAAATACACCCTTTGCCATGTTTTAAGCCAGTAGCATAGTTTTACCCAATTAGAATGAAATTCATCTTGGAAGAAATATCTAATTGGGTATGGTAAACTTATTTTATTTTAAAAGAAAGACATTGATGACTCCTAATTATACACATACATGTTCCCTAAGTAAATTAGTTATTGTTAAAGCCATTATGCTGAGCTTGGCCTTATACAACAGTGTCATCTAGTGGTCAGCGGTCAGACTCCTCGCTTCAGCTGGAAGATGGAGATGGTCAAAAAAATAGGGAACAACGCTGCGTTTGTTTGTCTGTCTCTTTGGCACGCTGCGTTGCTTCGTATAGCTACACGTCCCCGTTTATTGTGCTCGTTTTGATGGCAGGCCTTTCGGCGTGCTGGCAGAAAGCACGAATGGATGCTCAGCGGGTGCTGCGGGAGGAGAAGGGGAAGCCTGCCAGCCACCAGCCCACTGGAAACGAGGGCTGGGCCTGGTGCCTCTGCCATGCTGGCAACAAGGACAGCCTTGGTCTGTGTCTCTGCCTCCAGACCCGGTCTCTGGACTCCCTTTGCTCTGGATTTACTGCTCTGGTTGGGGAAGTTTTGGTGCTGTGAGTGGTCAGCAGGGAGCGGTCCTGGTGGGCCCATGGCCGGCAGGAGCCTGGCCACGCTGCATGAGGCCAGCAGTTCAGCACAGCGCTCACCTCAGCGGTCCCTCACGTCATGCTTTTCTGCTCAACACCTTGTGCCTCTGTTGTGTTCAAGAACGCTCGCTAATACTTCATGTCCTATCAGCCAGCAAGCTGTGCGCTGGGGGGGAGTACAACGAGCATGTGCTGCCTCCGATTGCCACATTTGAGACAACACAACCGGCGGAATAAGTAATTGCATTTTACAGATCTGCATCCTGGAAGTATTTGTAATTGATGGGAACCAGAAAGAACTGATGCAATGACAACATGCCCTAAAAGCTATGCATCACCATGGCCCTGAATAATCTGCCATCAGCTGAGCCCTGTTTCTACCAGTAAATCTTGGTTTATGAAAAAGAATAAATTTATATTCTAGAAGTAGCTGAAAGTTCTGGATAATGACATTGTGAGTGTAGTCCTGATAGGGTCACCTACTACTAGTTTTGGCAAAAGA
Source organism: Cygnus atratus (assembly GCF_013377495.2). Lineage (NCBI taxonomy): Eukaryota > Metazoa > Chordata > Aves > Anseriformes > Anatidae > Cygnus > Cygnus atratus. The sequence continues at coordinate 2,766,165 of NC_066369.1, forward strand.
CATGTTTTATAAGGTGTATAAAAATATAGATCCAATATGCTCTAAGATCGAATACTGATAATAAAGGCCAGACATGCGGAAACAGTAGTATTGCTCAGCTCATTGCTGTAACAGGCTACTCCTCTTCCTAGAAGAGCCTTGGGGCCTGATACGAGCAATCTTGACAAATTAAAACAATCTGACATCACAAAATTGACACATTGGCAAGCTGTGATCTTTGAGATAACCAAACAAAATTCAGATTTCACTTCAATTTGCAGGAATGCGGTACTTTTTCCAAAGAGACTACTAAGTCTAACATATTCCTGGAAGACTTGAGCCCTTATCTCTTGACACATAAATACCATAACTGGGATCATAAAAAGACTGGATTAAACTTGGAAGGTCTTTTTGAGTATGTCTTAGAAAAATTTCAGAATACATTATACACAGATCTTCAGCATTCAGTAATCACAACTAGTATTGTCTTATATTTAGTATTCCCCCTGCTCAATGTCATTATAGAAGGAAAGGAAAGGGAAAGGGAAAGGGAAAAAGGAAATAAAAAGAAATCGACTTCTTTGTCAAGCTTTTTTGGAGGTAAGAAATAAATCAAGGGCTGGATTTTACATATCAAACCTGATCTCTAACCAGTGTGGGGTTTTTGTTACTCCCTGCTTTTGGGTCCCACTTACCAGGCTTTTTCTCTCAATCCAGCACTACTAAGAAGGGCTGCACTAAGTCAGCATTCTTCAACTGGATTGTTCCAGTGATCAATAGAGAAAGGACAATGATTTATTTATAAAGCAGCAATGCAGCACTGCAAGAATTAGTTCTCTTCTGGAAGTGTTCCCATTTTATCCCTACATAAAGGGATGTACAATAAACTTCAGTGTGAATTGCAGTGCAAACCAAATCCTAACTTTACCTCTTCATTTGTTTCTCTTTTGGAAGCACTGTGTGTTGTTTTGTGTTTTTTTTTGTTTGTTTGTTTTTTAATTTAAAGCATGTTTTATATCAATTTAGCAAGGAATAGGTAATATCCATATCAATTTTCTCACAATGAGATGTATTGGTAGAAAAACAGTTTTATAACTAGAAACAGAAATGACTGATCTAATTGACTATTATGAGCTGTTCTGATTATATTTTACATAGATTATAGAGTTGATATGCATAAATAACATAGGCAAGTTTTGTATTTTAGATGTTTCGACTAACGTAGGAAGTATTGTTAAGCAACAGTCAGGTCCATGTCTGCAGTATAATATAATAGAAATTGATATTTGCATAGTAAATGGGATATATGTCTCTGGGTTTCTTATTACGTTGATTATTGCATTTGGGAGAAATAACATTCTGTATTATTATGGCAGTTTGAAAAATAATGTATCTGAATCTGCAAAAAAACAGAGCTCAGAAATCTGGGCACACAGAGTTTCACAAAAAGTAAATGGGATAGAAAGTATGTTTTACATCTTCAAAGGAGAATTTTTCCCCCCTTTGGGTTGCATGTTTCTTCATAATCATCATTTTGCAATATAATGTCAGAATGAAGCACAAAAGGGGATTTTTTTTTCCAACAATTGGAATTGCCATGGCAACACCCCAGATCTCAGATAAAGTTTGGTCCTGTACCGATAGTCACATTAGCATTTGTTTTTGTGCTGAATGCAATGCTGCATGTGAAAAGCACTTTGGTCTCTAGTTAAGTATAGAAGGTGTAATTTGATTATTTCTGAAATGTGAACTGTAAGATTTTGACAGCTTCATAGAAGGCTTCATCTTTAAAATCATGTATTTTCAAAATGACACAAATCATCAGAAGAAAATTAGGCACAGCTATCAATACCAAGAGCAGTTGTTTGCATCTCTAGTCTCAATTATGCTGAATTTGAGAAACTACCCACTGTCCCCTTTCCAGCAGCTCTTAACTTTCCCAAACATGTTAATCCTGAGAATTTGTATTCATACACACACATAAATATCTGAAGAAACAGGTGAAATTAAGTGATACATTTAAGCTACTAAAGAATCAAATGAGACTATTTTCCTCAGACATCTTTATGGGGATAATTTCCTTACACTAATGCAAAGAATCTGCTGAATATAAATGCAAACATTTCTTCTCTGACACTTCAAAATCCTATCTAAGACATAAAGAAATTAATATCCTTTAAATTACAAATATTCTAACCTGGTAATTCTGCATATCTGCAGAACACATACTGGTAAGCATATTTAGGGTATGTTCAGAAGGTTTTTATCCCGTAACACTACCCTGCAGACTTGTAGAACAACCTACCAGAAACAAAATACAGAGAGAGAACAAATGACCATTCCAGCTGGAACCCGATTCCTCCCCAAGCAGAAAACAAAACGAGAATATACTTCTAGTTTCGCAGCACACAGTTCACGTTTCAATTACTGATTTTCTCAAATAGTGCAGAGACAGACTATTTTCAGAAACACATGCTGGAAACATATGAGATAACTGTAATTGTTCCCAAATAAACTGGCCATTAAATAGACAAAGTGCCAAAGTACTTACTATCAATTTTGACAGTTCCGATGATAAAATAAATAGTCTAGAATGCAAGATTAGACTGAAATCCTGTTACAAAAATAAGTGAATTCACAAAAATTTGATAATTGGGCAAATGTTATGAGCCACACAAAGAAAGCAATACAAATATGTGGTCTTGGTATACTCAAGCAGGTACCACATACTCTTTAATAAGTACAATGAAGAATGTCATAGGAAACGTTTCCATCTGGAGAAGAAATAGCTTAAACACAAGACCTGTGTCTCCTTTTTCTTTAGGGGACAGATGGTTAAAGAGCATTGGCTGGGAAAGGGTCTTCTAGAAATATGACATTAAGTGAGGCAGTCATAGTTGTCACTTGAAAGATCCTAAATTCTAACGTTTTATGAGTACACAGAGTCTGCTTGAAAAATATGCTGGTGTTTGAAGTGCTGCTATCTTCCTGTTTCTATTACAGATGTAACTTTCACTGCCTTCATGGGTCCGGGATGACAAGCCTAGCTCCTCAAATTAAAAAAAGAGAAAAAAGAAATGTGACAAACAGCAAACTGTATTTAAGGGTAGAAAAAGCAAATGACCAAAAACAAAAGCACAAAAATATGGAAAGAAAAAAGCCCAGGGCCAGATACTCTTAGTTGTCTGGGGACTCACTTTGCAAGCACCCAGCAGAACTCTAAGTCCGTATTTAATTGCCCTAAGAGGTGTACATTGCTCTCCACTGATGATCTCAATGCCTTGATACACTGGCATCCTACTTGACACACAGTACTTAGTATTAGGTAAGTACTTAGTAAGTATTAGGTAAGTACTTAGAATTAGGCAAGGTGTCCCTGGCCTCTTTTGAGATCAACAGCCTTGACTGTTGTAAAGCCCTTGGCAGAAGAGTTCTGTGTGTCCCAGTCCTGAGAAGCCAGCAAGATGTGCTGCATCAGAAGCAACTTAAATGTGAATAGTTTGTAGCCTTTACTGGTAGATATTGGGAAATAGAAGGGAACTCTTTGCTATAATTCTTAAATATTGTTTAACTTTATATAGGAAATAACTGGGATCTGCTTGAAGACAGTGGTATATTTTGAATTTGCTTTTCCAGTTTTCATATTAGCCTGAATGATAATTCCTGTGATGTGAGGCAATAGATGAGCTGAGCTGTGAAAACTCAGAACTTTGGAGACTGTAAGCCAAAACAGAAAAATGGGAGGGAGCTAGGAAGAGGCAGACAGCAGTGAGACTACACCACTGAGAGTTTGGGGTTTTTTTAGGCTTTTCCTAGCTGCCCTACAATTTTGCTACTAGTTTCTCTTTGAGGGGAATAATTTGTAGGTAGCTGTGTCACTGGTTGCTTTATCCACAATCGTGCAATTGTGATTTTATTATGCAGTGTTGTGTTTTAATAGTCATTTGAAAGCATTACTGAAATATCTCACTGCACGTTATGATGACTCTCGTACCAGTAACTAAAGATGTAGTCCCCAGGAAGCGCCATTTATTTCAGTGGAGCACAGCTGCACTAGAGGAAAAAGCCTGGGGCACCCGCAGCAGCAACAGGGAAGCAGAGGGAATCAGCAGCTTCTGTCTGTTTTGAAAGAGGAAATATCTCTTTTAAAGTATTTATGTGCAAACACCTTGCACAATTACAGACATTTCTAGAGTAGTCTCCCATTTGTTTTATTTCTGAATTTATTTTTATTCAGGTGTTTTGACAATTTGCTAACCTTTTCCTTTGCAAATAAATATATCCCTTGTACAAAAGTCTGGCAGCTCTTTCTTTATTTAGTATCCAATGTGCCCACACGCAGAGGTTACATGCTATGAAAAACATATGCCCCTTTTCAACTTGTGCTTGTGCTCTAATGGAGGAAAAGCAGCAAGTCTTTGCAATGTCTTTCTTCCTATGCAATTTTTTTCATTTTAGTAATATTTTTCTTAAGTGTAAAAAATGAATAATTGAAAACTGAAAACATTACTTCCTGAAAAACATTTAAATGATGTTTACAACAGCCACTGTAAGCAGTCATTTATGTAGAGAAGCAGAGAAAGGATACAAATAAAATTCAAGTTAATTTCAAACCCCTCACCTTTTCCTAAAAATTAGGATTACATTTTTCATGACTCCAGATTTAGTAGGTTGGGCTGGAAATCTACTTATGCTGTCAAAGTTGTGCATTGTGATCTGGAACAGGTCACTTAATCTATGTCTGCTGTTTTTCCTTTTCCTTCCTTAGCCATCTAATTTATACAGTGAAATATCAGGACAGACTATAACACTCTGCTGCCGATACTGCATGTAGAAAAATGAGGCATGAGCTTTTAAATACAGTATTCATTATAATACTGACATTAGACATTCTTTACTGTTTTACAATGCAAATAAGAACATCTTAGTTAGGGAGGTTACATATACATGTCATGGAAGCACGTTTAAGAACAAGCAAATATATGAAAAAACAGGAATCTGAATAATGATTAAATTTCATGGGGGTAAAAATCTGATCATGAAGGGCACTTCCTGCTTAGTTCATAATGGAGGGTAAGGTGTATTCAATCACTTTCCCATAATGTGTAAATAGTGTGTATAGTTTCAATAATTAGAAAAGAAATTTGGATGCTAGTTACCATAAATAACAAAAATCATCAAGATGCATTTTTCTCTTGTTGCTTTTCTCTTTTTTTTTTTATTTATTTCCTTTATATGATGTCTAGAGATTAAAGTCCAAACCACCTAGCTATATCACTGGCAAAATAAGTCATATGACATGCTCAATTTTTAGAGTCATTAGCTATCTGCAGTCTTAAGCAGTGGAGTTAAAAAAGCTAAAGAGAAACAGACAGAATATATTTGAGAGTAAAAAGCCTCTGTGGGTGTTGATGGAAGTATATGGAAGAAACCAGCGAGAACAGTGGATAATGGAAGATAGCTAGTGCAGGTAGTGGGCTTATCTATATGACAAATTGATGAAGAATGAGGAGGAAAACTATGTTGATTTAATGCTGGCAATTTGAAGCATAGGCTGCACAGCTGTTTCAGACAGAAATACCAAGATAAATTCAGAAGCAACCGTTGCTCTGACAGATTAATAAAATACCAGGAATTATTTGAGCTTCTTAGGGGAAGGGATCACTAAAGAGCCCTTCGAATACCCAAGATATTGCACATAAGAATAAAGGAATGGCTCATCCAGCCCTTGCCTGCCTGTTATCAAGAACATGCTTTAAACTGATAGCCAAGCTTTTCCAGCAGACATGAAAAATACATATTAGAAGTGAAAAAGTAAAGAATAAAGTGAACATCTGCTATTGATACAATTTTATGAAAAAAAAATAATACCAGTAGTAGAGCCTTCAAAAAGGAGAACTAAGAATGGCTTACCTAAAATAAGAAAATGTGCTACACTGGGTCTTATGTTTTAACTTATGCTTTTTAAGCTTGTTATTAGCAATCGGAACATTTATCCAGATAAATAGAAAATCCAGAATTTTTATAACTTACAAATTATGCAAACTGACTTAGTGTGAATATTTTTGCTGCTGCTTTAATCATGCCTGTGAATGTTAAGCTCTTCATTGTCTGATCAAATATGAAACATCACACTTTCCAGAAAGAGGGACTTGGAGAATTTTGGTTCTGCCAAGTGTTTAATATGAGGTCTGCATGCTCATGGCTAATAATGTCAGTATACCCTGTCATTAGAAAATATAGTCTAGCATATTTTAACTAAACAGAAAGCCATGCTGCTTGGCTGGATTTTTGAGAAAAAGTCTCATTTACTGGCATTCTTGTTCAACTCCAGACAATCCAGCACTCTCAGAAAGCTGGGCTGCTCCAGAACCCTTTGGAAAAATAATATGGATTAATTTACGTACCGAGAGAACAGTGCTGAGCGTTAGTTCACAGAATGGTTTAGGTTGGAAGGGACCTCTGGCTCTTTGCTGGGAGGGAAGATTGCTATGGAAGAATGCTTATGAAGAGGTAAGGCTGCCTGGTAACATTAAGGTTAAAGAAGAAAAGAAAAAGAGGCTTTGGTATCCCTCCCTTCCTCCCTCAAAAGAAAGGATTACTTTGGAAGACTTGAGTATGATGGCTCACTGATGAATTATTCACAGGAAGGTAGGACTCGCTTTCTTTCCCAGGGGTTACAGCAATGTCAAGTGAAAACATGTCAGTCTGCCAAGAAATACCAGTGGTGTGGAATAATTCTACTGGAGATGACACAATCACACCCTCTAATGATAAGAGCACTTTTGATGAGTGTATCTGAACTAAATTCCTGCAATGGATGCCAAGCATTAGCAATAATTTGATATTTAACTTGGGGAAAACTGGAAGATTAAACAAGCTCCTATAAGCAACTTCTACACCCATGTTTTATTTTTAATTTATCAGCACTGCCTAAACTTAATTATTGCACAGTCCTCTTCCAGCACTACTTTTAACAGTAATAGGTACTGTAAGCAGTAATTTTAGAAGTAAAATGACCTGTGTTATAAAAATTTCCACCACTTCCTCATCTCGGTTCTAGGAAGAATTGCTAAAGCCTCAGTCCAGTGGACTGTCCCAAAGGGCTTGGAAGAAGTCTTTAACTGTCCTATTTTTTTTACAGTACCTGTAGATGTAGTACAGTAAATGTGGTATTTAGAACGCTTTTGGTCATACTGGTGGTTCTGGTGGTCAGGAAAGAATTTACTGGGGAACCTTTCTGGCACAGGTCTACTGCAGTTTTACATCTCATTCACAACAGCATTGCTTAAATAGAAATAAATGTTGTTCTGCTAAACAAATTGCTATCTACAATTTAATTTATGCTTAGTACTAGTATGGGGCCTAACACACTTACCTTCCAGGACAAAATTTGACATTTAGTGAGCGTGATTCTTAGGGGGAAATCTTTGTAGATTCAAATGCCTTCTTGATAATCTCTCACTCGTCCTCCACAAGAAAGCTGAAGTCATTTCATAGAGTTAAACTGTATTCACAAAGCAGTTGGAAGAGAGCCTCACAGAAACTCTGTAACCTGTGTTCTGCACCTATATTAAATTTCTGTTACTTTACATGAGAAGGTTTTAGACAACAAGTTTAATCCACACTTGTGCAGATCTTTTTCTGCCCATTCTGTACCAGAACTAAGGTACGGGCATGAAATTAAGGAGTAGTGCTAGACTGACCCATGCTCAGTCACTTTAAACAAGACGTTCAGTATTACTTAGAGGTACAATTTGTTCAGAAGTGTTTGAGCCCACAGGTGTGGTAAACTGGGAAGCAATGCCTGTAAGAAAGCCTGATGCCTTTGCAGGAACAGGAAGGATTCCCTTCAAAATTTCTTCTAAAACCTCAAGGTCACCTATATAATGCACCTATAACCCCTAGATCACATTTCCTTCTCTTAAATCACTGCATATCTGCTGCCATGTGGGATCAGATATGAGACTTGGTGAGCAAGCCCCTTTCTCTTTCTGGCCATGGACTGGTTGATCACCACCCTTCATGAGATCAAGCTTTCTGCGTTTTGTATCTCAGCTGCAATGATTTTTATTCTAAAGCCCGTGGACACACTCCTATGAGACAACCTCCATTTTCCACCATGGTCAACATCATCTCTAATGAGGTCAGAATAAAGTATTTTCTTACTTTTTAGGTCATACTTTCAACCTCTGAACAGTGTTCTCATGCTCTTCCTAGTGGTTTGTTTCTGTGAGTGCTGACTTATGACTGGGAAATTTTACCACATCTAATACCCAGTGTGAGGCCTAGCTCTGCCTGAAGTTTGTTCAATACACCTCATTCCTATGCTTCTTTACCTCTTTTTCATAGATTTATTTGCTGTCTGTTTTGCATTTTTTTCATTCAGTTCATTTATTTTTAATTATATAGCTATGTGTCCAGTTATTTTTTCAGCAATGTTTCCTTCTTTGTTTTGGATATTAATACCACATAATTTTCAACATTTGAGTAAGAAAGTTCCAGTCTTTTCTGAGCTGCCTAGGTAGACTGATTTAATCATTCACGTCCATAGCATACCTAGGCTTGAAATCCTCAGTTACAGACCTACTTGTCTTAATCTTACCATTTACTTTTATCTGAATAACACAAAATATGTTGTTCTTCAATCAGCTCATCTAGAATGAAACCTTAAAGTTGGCCTCTATTTGATGGAGTGGAAAAAAAAAACAAACACAAAACAAGCAAACAAACAAACAAACCACACAAACAAAAAACACCAAACCACAATGTCAGCTGTGATCAGCAGAAATAACCAATACAATATTATTAGCATTTGTTCTTCAAGCTATACTGAAGAAGTTAAATACTGCCATATGTGGGGCTGCCCACCCATCTGTTCACAACTACTGGTCATATTTAATGCTTTAATCATGCACAAACCATTAAACCATAAAGTGCTCTGAAAAGATCCTTTTTGGTAACCAAATCCAACCCAACAATGTCCTACAGATTCACAAAATTAGTAGAATTTTACTAACCATTATTCCCTGATTTTGAAGTGCTTTTAATTCAAATGGAATTTAGCTACACTATTGCTACTTCTTTCTTCAATCTACCACATAAATTAACATGCAAATCTACCCTTTTTGATTGCTACACCCCATGCCAGACCTCACTGTTTTTCCCACTACCTTTTTGCAATCTTCTAACATTCCTCATTTGACTGCTCCAGCTCATTATATTTGCATACAAACACTTTAATTACTGTATCCTGACCACCGACAATTTTCATCCAGATTAGTGAAAATCCTTCTGCTGGTTGTAGCACCTACATACAGTCTTGTAGAACAGACTTGTAACAGGCCTGTTACTTTTCCCTGCACTTGCTTGCCAAACATCCAGCCGTGCCCTCCCAGACACAGGTGGCTGTGCTCCGCTGCACAGAAGCGATGAATACTGGTGGCACTGGTCACTCATGGGCACACCCCCCGGAGCAGGACGGACAGAACAAGGCCAAGCAAGGAACCCATCCCTCAAACCTGCAGAAGTGGGACCAGACTGGCCTCCCTGGCTGCTGCTATCCATGCCATGACCTCCTCTTCAGGCTCTCCTTGTTTCTGCTCATTGCTAGCTCCGTCATCATTGGAATAGAATTGAACTTTTTCTGCCTATGGGAGGTAGGTTTGGCAGTCCAAAAATCTCTACCTTACCCTCCTTTTCTCTGTTTCAGACTCATTTTTACCAATTACGCCAATCTCAATCTCAAACAGAGTTTATCAATGCTATTTCCTTATTTTCAGAGTGCTCAGTACGCAGCAAAATATTTCATTATTTACCTTTTGATCAATTGTGAGATAATTTGTTTTCATTCTACTCGTATGGCAGCTACCTAAAAATTGACTGCTTCATTTTTAAATGGGCATAATTTTGTTTTAAAGCCATTAACATTTCAGGCCATACTTCTACTGGTGACTTGTTCCTCTAGCTCCTGTACTGAACTGTATATTACCTGATTTTTCGTACTATAAAAATAATAATGAGAAAAAATACTTTATTCAATAGATCAAACTTTTTAACAAGTTGAATACCCAGAGGATTATTCAAACCCTTTTCAGCTGGGTTTAAGTTCACGGCTACCATGCTTACTTTTATTGTCTCCTTTTGCCACCTTTCCCCACACCTACCAGGCAGGTATGTGTTCAGGTGTGCATGTAGAACTTAGGATAAAGGCAAAAGGCACCCACACACCAGCAGCACATTCTCATGGGAACCTCAGGCCAACTTCTTTGTTGTTTTATGAGTACTTTGCATTGGTTCTGCTAGAGCACAGGAATCTTATCGGAGGGTGTTCCTACAGCCCTAAAAAGGCATATAGATATCAAAAGGGCTTTGCTCCAATCTATTCAATAACTCTTATCAAGCAGAGAGGATGGCTGAAGGCAGGGATGGCCTTCCTGTGCTCCAGCATGACACCCAAGACACTTGTGTGGCCTTATCCATACAGGGCTTCAGACAGAAACCACGGGGCTTACTGGCAATTAAAGGAAATACTTTTGGCAGAGTAGGAACCAAATCAGTTTCCCACATCCCATATCATTCCTCCTGGCAGCCTGAATGGCTTTCTGAAGCACAGAGTTGCAAATTGATGCGAAGGCACTCCTCAGCTATTATAACCTGATGAAAAGCTGAAGTAATTCCCAGCTGATTCACAGACTGGTGAGTTTACACCTGTGACCCCTTCCCCTACGCTCAGCTATTGTGTGCTGCATCAGCAGAGTTTGCCCATCAGTTTGAGATGCTAGAATACATAAACAGGAGCTTCCTTTTGAGCAAGCCCAAAAGTCCTCTCAGAGATGCTGTATACAGAAAATGAACCCTTTCCACCAGTCATTCTCTGTTCATTGCTGTGTCTAGTAAGTATCTGTTTTCCTCATGTACATCACATAAGAACAAGTGAGGTAACTGGCCTACAATTCTATCCTGTTTCATTAGTTTCATATACAACTTAGAAATGTGAACAATTTGGTAGTATAAATCGTTAAGTCAATTTAAAAAGGAATTCTTACAGAACACCAAATCAGCTACTGTAGCATATACGTACAAAGGCTGAAAAATGCAATCTAGTAGATAGTCATTTGCTGTCTTAAGTGATATGACATAGAAAAAACATATTATTCTGTTTTGGCTTCAGAAGTTCAGTAAAACCAAAAAATGCATGCAGCTTTACTTTGCACATAAGGAAAACACAGTGATAGACCTAAAGTATAAGGAAAATGACCTCTCTGGTTTCTGGCTTCCAAAATTTTTCAGAGTGTGGAGTATGTTAGTTAACTGTAAATATTGTATTATGCTCCTCTACTCCTCTCAAATTCTATATTCCTTTAAAAAAAAAAAAGTCCATTGCATCATTCTAACAGAAAGTTGAATAAAGAAGAGAACTTTCATTTATTTACATGTTCATCCAATATACCAATATAAGAGGGATTTAATTCTGGGAGGTACACCTACTCTTCCCTGAAGCTGCACCCTGCATAACAACTTTTATCTTTCTGTCTGTGGAAAACAACTGCCAGTGCTGCCTAACTACAGAGCTTGCTGCAACCCACCAGCATACAATATTTCAATACCACAGTCCATCCGCAAACCTCATTTTAAACACAAGTTCTCTTGCAAATCCACGGGGTCAGCATCTCAAGTGCTCTGCTACCACATCATCCCTAAGTGCAAAATCAGCTGAAGTAAATACGGATCTAATTCTATTGTTTCCCCTCTAAGATGCATATAAATTTGGTCTTTCACATTTGCATATGACCCAAAACAAAACTGCTAACATTTATTTAATAAGAGAAAACTGCAGGAAGCATATGACTGCTTGTACCACTACTGTAAATCACATCTGTTGGAATATTTCCTTCCTGATCTGGTCCAGATCTCTTGCAGCTGCAGTCTGACCGCACTGTCCAAAGTCACACTGTGTCTTGGATCATGTCTTGGCATAAAATGTTGAAATTTAAATTGTTTCCTCAGCTATTCTTTTCTAGCATTTGGCACTGGTGCTTCTCAGCACTCAACAAAAAGTCTCCAAAATCGTTCACAGTGCAAAAACACCGAGACATGCTGAGAGAAAATAAAATGAAACAATTTTCTTTGTGGGGTTACAAAATTAACGAAGTCTGCTTTCCTGTTTTCTTGTGTGCTCTGCCACATCTCACTGTATAGCATTCCGCCCAGATACATCACATGCCTTAGCTAATCCTAAGCAACACATGCAGTGGTGAGAGACCAGGGAGTAGCTGGTTCTTTGTACTTCATTTGTTCTGAACATAAGGACACAAATACCATCTGGCGCTTTACTGTCCACAAGGAGCAACTGATATTTTTAAAGCATAAAGCTATTTTGGGGCACTTAAATACAAAATAAGGGGATAATGGTAGAGCAGCTGCCTACTACACTATTAGTTTCCAAGTTTTGCCCAAGTAAGGGGTAAGAGATCAACGTGAAACAAATGAAATACTTTCATCTACAAATCTACCTCAGCTCTGTTTTGGGGTTACGAATCTTTTAATAGTATTGAAATAATTTTAAGCTATTTAGCAACTTTATAGAAAACCTTGCAAGGAGCAGAAGTATCTTCTGGTAGATCAACTGCCAAGTTATCACACAAGGGCTTTTCCACACATTAATATTTGATAAGGAATCTATCCTAAAATGTTGAATACACAACTGTTTCCATTGTAGGGTTGTCGTCTTCTATATTGGGCAAGCTCAGCATTCACAAAAAATATTACCCCTTTACATTTTTTACTTATTCCTATGCCTCCTTCCCTAACCATTGTCTGATAGCATAAGTCGTCCTTTTGGTCACTTCATAATTTCACCAGTTTTCAGATTTTTAGAACAGCCTCAATTATTAACTAACTTGCATCATTTGTTTGCAAGGACTGAAAGTAAACCAACAGCAGCCTTTGTCTTATAGCTTGCAAAATAAATAAATAAAAAGATAGATCCATTACACTCTTTGTAAATAGCAAGAAAGGTATCCATGAAGTAAATTCAGAATTTACACCTGAAGACACTGCAGTTCCCCTGGCAGGCTGTAATTGTTTACTTAACCTGCATATTGATTGTGGTTAGACTGCTGGCTCACTTCCTTCGGCTGCAATTTTCATTTTGGCAGTTTCACATACATCACTTAAAATTCCTCTCTGCAGCTGCATCATTCACATTCCTTCCTCTGGGTCATAATCCACTATCCAGGATCATACTTTTATTTCTGCATTACTACTTTTTCTTTTTTTTATGATCTCTGTAGAACAAAAAGGGATATTTTTTAAGCTTGAATGACTCTGAGCTACTGTCCTTCACAATTAATATACCACTCAGTTTTATGGAAGAGAAGAGCTCAGTAGCACAAGATAAAAATGAAACTGTGCGGCAGGATTAGCTGTAGAACATATTTTCCACATGCTTTATGAATGACTCTATATACATATCGTTTTCTATTGGTAAGTACTGCAGTGTTAAGGGGGTCCATGTAGATCCTAATTTTATGGTCAACATTTCAGGTCAAAATTTAAGGACTAAAAAAACATTCATATAAAAACTTTCTTCTTACACATCCCAGTAGCATCAAACTAAGACAAAAAGCGCACACAGATACTGTCTCAAAGAATGTGTTAAAACATCATGAATGAGGGTTAATTCAACCATGATGTAGCTCCTGGACTAGTTTAGAAGGCTCACATACATGCCAGCTCCCTTTGGGAAAGTTTTTTAGGGTGACTGAAACTGTGTGTGAACAATAAAGGTTGATAAATCTTTATAAAAGTGATTCTGTAAAGACTAATAATCCTTGAAATAATGACCAGCACTGTACCTAAGAGGTCAAAGAAATGACCACTCAGGGTTAAGCTTAATACAGTAAATTCATCTTAAAGTGCACCACATCTGGATATCCTCAGTTTCCTTCAGTCCTAACAGTATTTCAGTAACTGATTTTGTACATGAAAAAGCGGCGCTGTGAGGCACCGCTGGCCGCAGGCACTGCATGAGGAGGTGCATGCCTCTGCGCACACCGAACCACGGCCGCCAGCCCGCTCTGACAGCGGCACAGGCCTGCACTGGCTGGCTGAATTCTGTTCTACATTTCTAGGTGATGAGACTCCAGTCAAAACATGCAGTACCTTCTCTATATATACCTGGCAAAAAAGCCCCGGTCCAGTTACGGACCTTATTTTCAACGTTTCATTAGGTATAGTGACCCCCATGGCACAACACCCAGATTAATTTGCTCAGCCTGTTTGCAGGACAGGGGATTTTCGTCATGAAACACACAGGTTTGCAGAGCACTTGCAGAGCATGTGGATTACACTGCAGCAGCTGAAATACTTAACTCTTTATTTATAAACAAACATCTGTAAATAAGTAACATTCATATCACTGTCATTTCATTTCAGTTATTTAGCAAACAGAACCACACCTGGTTGTAAATAGGTTAAACAGAGGTCCCATATTAATCTCTTCCCTTTCACCTGAAGCCAGAGTTCCCAAACTATATATCAGGAAAAGTAAGATTAGAAAGTACTCAGGTTCATATACCAAATTAATTGGATAAACCTTTAGAGGTATGTTAAATATTAATATATTTCTTGGATACTTTTGGATGCAGAGATACTCATATATTGCCATACAACATAGATTGGTAAACATACTATTCACCAAAAAATGAGACAAACAGCAATTATTTGGAAACATTAAACTATTCCCTCAACAGAAGAGACAATGCAAAATCAGAACAGATGGACACTATCTCACAACAGTTCAAAGTATTACCAAAAAAAAAAATCAATGCTTTCATATCCAATGAACCTCAGCAACTGTTTTTAGATGTGGTGAAAATTATGAAACCCAATAATGCTTTACCCGGAATATTTTTTATGTCTAAAATTTGGCAGTCACATAACTTAAAAGGATAGCAAGTCTCTAGATATTGATCAGGGCTTTGTACATCTACAATGTCATAAAAACGATCTGCAGCTATAAAAAAACGTAGCGTGATTCTGAGTACGGTATACTGTAATTTCCTTTGGGCAGTCAGAAAATGAAGACAGCCTGATAGTCTCTGAAAAAAAGTAAGCTTGGCAGTTATCCATTGGCAGATGCAACGTTTTAAAATACGCCAATTAAAGCACCTTCTATTCTTAACATAGTAACATCAACAATAATAATAAAAACAAGAGAGGAGCCTAACAGCTACCTTCCAACCAAAACATAACAGGCAAAAAAGCTGAAAAGCTAAGCATCTGACAACTTATCTGAAAGCTCTCATGCTCTGACTCTGTGGCCATTTTAGGCATGGCACACAAATAGTTAACCTTATTTTGAGCCACTATATGGAGCTTTCTATGAAGCTTGCACTAATAAACAGTATGATACGAAGGTCAGCCCTTAATTCACCATCGAAATATCTTCTGGGTGTAAATGTAATGACTTCTGCTTATACATGAGACAACCCTGACAAGAATTCCACTTGACAATGCATTTCAGACCTAGAAAAACCTGCTAATTTGCGTCAAGGTGCTGAATGTCAGCAGATTTACTAATATGCTTATTATTTGCACTTCAGTGGTGGAACAAAGTAAAACACCATGAGCCCTCCATACCCCCTGACTGCCTGGCTAGGGAGGAGATGAAATAAAACAAGATTTAATCCTGTCCATATCACCGTGCAGTTGGTGAAACTCGACAAGTCAACATTAAGCATTCAAAGTGGTATTGTGGCCTAAAGGGATCACATGCAGCCTGCACATGAGAGCGAAGGAATAGCTCGGTTCTGCTTCGGTGTTTGTAAATTTAATTTGTTCAAGAAAAAGCAACTCTGGTAGGGATTACTGGCTAGGATCAATGCTCTTACCAAAGAAAGAGGAATACAAGCAGGAATAATACTGACATTTTTGTAATACAAAATAGCTTTTTGGGTTTAAGAGAATAAATAAAAGTTGGAGGCAATTGCAGCTCAGCCCTGGCATATGTGAATGCTCCACTCAGTGTTCCCGAGTAGGAGGGCCTGAAACAACTGAACGTTTCACAGCATTTCATGACAACTGAACAGTTACTTAGACAACACCATATTTTACAAAATATTAACATTTTCTTCCAAAAATATTGTTCACTATTGACTCAATGCAATATTTATTTCTTTAAGTAAGTAGGGCAATGATACTCATGGCATGAAAACTGACATATTGGCCCTTGATTGTTGCCAAGATATAATTCCATATGTTCAGAGAAGGATATTTGTGGTTAAATGTGTAAATCCCAGGTGCTCACGAAACATGCAGCCTCCTGGCATACATGTGCACACACACACAATGAAATTAATAATAAGCAAGATCTGCAGCAATGCACTTTCAAAATAATAGTACCTGTAAATCCCCTCTGTTGAACGTAGTATTTACGTGACCTACATCTCTGAACAGCACAACTATTTCACTGTTTAAAATTGTCACTGGTCCTACACCAGAAAATCAGCAACAAATTCTTGAGTCTGTAAAAATTTCTTGTTGTTAAATACTGCAGGGCACAGAGGAGCTAGTAACTGTGGCTTGGCGGGGAAGGGCAGGTGTCCCTAAGTGGCAATTTATTCCCTTGGCCCTTTCATTAGATTAGAGACAGCTGGGATGGAGGGCAGGGGAATGATTGGCAGAATGGCTTTCTACTTTGTTTTAGCAGTGATTAAAACTCCAAGTAACTGATAAAGGTAATGCCTTTTTTCATAGAGCAAAGGACAATGAATAACTTTTCCTCACAGATTGGTACTTCAAATATAAAACACAGAAAGATAAGCACTGCCAGTGAGCAATCAAAAATGTCTTGTTAAGATTGATTAATGAGATAATAAAAAGCTATAATAAGAAAAAAGTCCAATTAAAGTATCTTCTGAGATTTCTCTCAAACAGAAATAAAGAATGCAGAAGGGTAAAACTTCAAAAAATTAATATGATAGAGATGACAACCTTAGTATTCAAGACTACAGTACATCAGTTTTATACATTCAGTGACTGGCTGTCCCTTATTTATCATCTCTAATGTGTGGTGTCTGGAATTCTGATTCTCAGTAACTTTCCTTTTTCTCAGTTATTGCTTCACAAGTGTAACACCTGAATTTAAATTCAAACACATTAATACAATAGGCATTATGCAGGCTGTAGGTACTTCATTCAGAAACCCTGTATGCCTCTAGCACTTTAAAACAGTGAAATAAAACCAAAACCAAACAGGAAACAATGCTCATCTGTCACCTATACAGAGCAGCAGGCAGAAAACAACCTAGCTACTCTAACTGCTTTCGTATGAAGGGTGAGTTAGAAAGAGTAGGAAAGACATAAGGTTTGATTTTGGGGTGGTCCCGTTGGACTCACGGATGCTTGTGGGCCCCTTCCAACTCAGGGTATTCTACGTTACGCATTTCCTGTTGGGATCTGGTACATGAGGCACCCAAGGATAAAGTCGGAGCAGCGAGAGCAGTGAGAAGGTGCCGCGAGGCACAGAGGTGGGCAGAGCTGTGTTTGGTGCTGGGTGAGAAGCGTCTGCCCCACCACAGGGACCAGCCTCGTTGAGCAGCACGGGACGAAGCCCAAGGCCCCACCACGGGCTCTGCAGACAGGCAGAAACCGAGGTCCTCACCCCAGGGCCCGCCGTTACTTGAAAGCTACAGAAAGCACCAGCTTTACCTCAGCAGTACCCGAGCACAGCACAGCCCGTCACCCCCTGCCCGCAGCAGAGTGCAGACCATGGCTGCAGCCGCCTGCTGAGGTGTGAGGGCTCCTGGGCGCCAAGCCCTGTCCTGACCCCACAAGCAGCACCGGTCCCTCTGAGTTGTAGGCTCTTGTGGGCTTTTTTCTTCAAAGATCAAGATGTCTGACCATACGTTCTTGAATTACATAGACATACTCATTTTCGCTTTGCACAGTTCTGTGAATATTCGGTGTTCATTCTTATCTCTCTCTTTAAAGTTGTGGCTCAAGAGTTCATTGAAAAGCATGAAATATGAAGTGAATTTCCTCATCAGTTGCTAAGAGTGTTTCATGAATGAATGGCTTTCGAAGTACTTTCATTTGATTATGGGTTTTGCCTTTTCTAATTTGACAGCTAGGGAACAAAGGTAAAGAAAAATTATGCCACATCTGCCCGTTTAAGTACCAGTCTAGGACTTCTGAAGCCAACATTAACAAAGTTCCCATTGACTTCAGATATTTCAAACTGAGCCTGTAAAAAGAGCACTGTTCCACACAGCAGGTCTGACCTGCCCAGCAGCACAGAGGAACTCCTGTGTTCAGCACAGGAACTGCTGCACAAACCCTTCTTGCCCTCAACCTGCCTGCTCACCTCCCGGGTGTCCTGAGCTCCCCCAACAAGCACCACCGCCTGTTCCATCTTATTTGCTTTCAAGGAATTACCCTGCATAGGACGAGGGAGAGGCTGTGGGGAAAACATGCAGTCCCTGCATTGATGACAGCCAGTAACAGGGATGCTCAAAGGGAAGAGCTAAGGAACTCAGGCAGCTTCACAGTCCCTCAGTTCTGATGTTTGAACTTATTGCAGCTTCACCATTTATAAATGGTTGATTATTTCCCACACAAACCTCTTTCCAGATGTAACATGGTGCCAATATCTTACAAGTAAACCTCTGACCCCAAAGCAATCTCTGGCCTCAACATCAGAGAGCAGACCAGACCTCAAGATCAAGAGCAAACAAGTAAGCCTCCAGCTACGAACAACAGAAAGGCTGTCCGAGGTACACGAGGCAAGAAGCAAGGCGTATTTTCCGCCTCCGATGTGTGTGTGCAGCCAGGGCACCCACCAGCTGGGCAGACTTGGAAGCAGAAGAAGCCTGGGCGGCCAGTCCCTGCCGGGTCTGGCGGGGGCTTCCCAGGAAATAAACCCCGAGCTGTCCGTTTCTCCTGAGCTCTCACGGACAAGACTCGCTGTTTTGCAGCGCCCCAGCTCAGAGTCCGTAGTTCCCACAAGCATTCGGCAGGCGCTCGGCTAACCGCGGGCAGCCCCCGCACGCCCCCACGGAGACGTTTACGGGCGTTTTGAGGAGGGACCGCCCCCTCCGCCCCACAACCGGCCTCCGCCGAGAGGCCCCAGTCCCCGTCCCCGTCCCCGTTCCGCCCCGTCCCGGCGGGGCCTCCCGCAGCCGCCGCCGCTGCTTCCACTCCTGCGCACTGGGCGCGCCCCGGGGCCGGGGCCAGGGCTGGGGCCGGGGCCGGTCCGAAGGCGGTCCGCGGGCGGGGCCGGGGGAGCGGCGGGCGGCCAATTGCGGTGCCCCGGGGAGCGGCTCCGGCGGGGCGGCCGCCCGCGCTCGCAGCGAGGATGGAGGTAGAGGGCCGGGTACCGGGGCCGCCGCCGCTCCCCCCCGCCGGGGGAGGGATCGGGGCCGAGCTCCCCGCCATCCCCCCCGGCGCGGCCCGGGCGACGCTGCTGGGCGCCCCCGCCGAGGTGCTGGAGTTGGACGACGAGGAGGACGACCTGGAGGTGTTCAGCAAGGTACGGCGGGACCGGGACCGGGACGGGACGGGACGGGAGGCCCGGCTCCGCAGGGCAGCTCCGCTCCGCTCCCCGCGGCGGCCCCGCCGGCATCGGGCGGGTCCTGGCTCCCTCTCTCTGTCCGTCCGTCCCTCCGGCGCCGGGCAGCGGCGGGGCGGTTTCGGCCGCGGGGCCGCGGCGCTCGGGCCGGCCGTCAGCGGGGCAGGGCCGGGGGAGGCTCCGCGGCTGCCGCGCCCCGGGGCGCTGCATCCCGGTCACCCCGGGCCGGTCCCGGTGCCGGTCCCCCCCTCGCCGGTCAGCGCCGAGCCGCCTCCCGGGCTGGTACAGGGAACGGGGCGCGCTGCTTCGGGCAGGCTGCCCGTCCCTTGAAATTGCCCAGGAGCCCGAGTAATGCTGGTGTCACTCGCATTTGTCGCCTACCGTGTGCGCCTGTCTGCGAACTAAATTAACAGTCCCTCTGAGTGGATGCGGCTGTACCGGAATACCAGCACCCATCTGCAAGCTTCAGGCCGAGTTTCTGTTAAAGACGAGGGGAGGGCCAGGAACTGGCACCGCCGCATAGGTCGGCAACAGCAGCATTTTGCGATGATACATTGGCACACATTTTGCAAGCACACGGCATTAGCTCTCTATGTACGCGTACGCCAGCCTTGCCAGCATTACTGATTTTGATGAATGTAATGAAGTATGGTGTGGCTGCCACGTGTAAGGTTTCTCATTTTGTGCTGATTTAGTTAAGATAGGGCTTAACTCTTGCCTCCTCAGCCACTAAGGAAGAGAGCATGTGATGGATACATTTGCCCTATCAAGACTATATAAAATATCACATAAGGATGTACAGAGAGCTAAGGTGGAAAAAATGTATAGGGCAGCTGTGGCCCCATCCACCTTCTGGGACTTCTGAACTGTTGGGTACCAGGATGTATGACAATGGAAAGAAATAGTAAATATTTTTCCTATTTGAAAATGTGATAACAAACATTTTTATTAGGACCAAATGTAATATGAATTGTGTATATTTTCTATATTTTTGTAAAAAAGATACTTTTTTATATGTGTGAATAAAAAAAAACCATCAGAATAAAAGCCTCATTCTTGGGAGCTATGTATTTAAACTGTGACTGCAATAAAATTCTTGAAATTCATGTATTTTAACACCAGAGGTACCTATTAGATAATTTAATAGTCTGTAACATACAAGAGGTCAGGCTAAACTTCACCAAGTTATCAGTGTTTTTCTGAAGCATAACTAGGGTTCAGCTAAATCATACTTTTTAGAAAAGTAACAGTCTTGATCTGATCTGAAGAAATGAATGATTTGCTGAACTTGCAGACAAAACCAATGCTAAATATAACTTTAGTTGTATCTTACCTTAAATCCTTTTGCGTTTACGAGGTAAGCTCAGGCAGTTCTGCATGCAGGTGTCAGTGCCTATCAATACAACATATCAACATGCTTGCTTTTCAGGGGTGAAGTTCCTTGAGAATAAAAAATAAAAACAAGTATAGATGATACGAGATACTGCTGCTCTATGGGAAATATCTATATCCTTAAATTACTGCCACCTAGATTCATGCAAAAATATTTCTTGCTTATATTAAATCTTAACTACTGTTAATGTTAGCTACTAATAAAAGATTTACCGCATGCAAAATGATAACCTATTTCTGCGAACAAGAAAATGTGTCAAACTATGTTAAAGCTCAGTGTTCTTTTCAAATCTTAGACACCTGCATTTAGTGGTTATATATTGGCCAGAAATTCAGTTTGTTTTCAGCTGCAGCTTGAGGGCTGATCTTTTGGGAAGATGAAAAGCTGTGAGGGTGATTGGGGGTTGCATCCTCTGTTTGTGTGTGTTCTGTATATTAAAGGGAAACTGACAAGCTAAATGTAGCATCAGACTTATTTTTGTAAAACTGATTTTTCCATAATGTGCTGTTCCAAGACCACCTTGTATTAAATTGTATTTTAATGGAGTGTCTCACACTACTGTCTTTAAGGTCCCCAGCATTTGCAGGCCAAATGGGATGCAGCGGCAGTGCAGTGCTCAGTGCCTGACACTGACATTGACTTCATTTTTCTAAGTTTAGTCAGTGGAATGGACCAGCTACCAAAATGGTGAAAAATGAGGTTCTTAAAAATTGTCAGCCTCAATACCATAAGTTATTACTCAAGTTGTAAACGCAAAGCTTTTATTGTATGAAAATTCATAGACATTTAACCTGATAGTGTCATAAACCACTGGCCCAATATCCAGTGACATACCTCAAATATTACAGACTAGCATTTTATTCGGCAGCTCTGATACAGCATTTCATAATGTAACATGCATTTCACTTTATCCCAGTTTCTGTTACCATGGAAAAAGTTCTGAGGTCGTTTTAGCAGAGCCAGCTTCTCAGGGTTGAATGATGAGTCACACGAATGCAGTGTTTGCAACCTGCTTTCTTCCATGGGTTTCAAAGTATAGTACCGCATGTACTGTACTCCAGTAATCCTTGTGTTCCTTGCTGGTGGTACCTTGACATGACATTGACAAAGCTGTCAGTGATTTGGTTAATACTTAAAATGTTAAGCAGCCCTCCTTTCAAAACTCTTGTTTTACAATGCTTGTCTCCCTTCCATGATTACAGAAAACTTAATTCATGGTGTTTGTAGAAAAGATGTACATGCCACCACAGAATTGCATAGAAGCTACTTTTTCCAGAACAAGTTGATCGAGGATTTAAGCCTGTTTCAAAATTGAGTATTTCAACCAAGGAACTACTCTGTCTTCCTGAATCTCTTTCCTTTGAAGAATGCTCCAACAACGAAGCTATTCACTTATAAGATAACCTCTGCCACCACATCCTTTGCTTCCAGACCTGCCTTGGATTGCTGACCCCAGAAGAGTGCAAGCTCTGGGTCCTGACTGGGAAGGATGGCGGCAGCCCTGAGTCATGCCCTGGGGAGGAGGAGTGCTTTGGCAAACCCTTGGGCTTAATGTTTTCTACAGAGAGCTGCAGGCTCAGCTTTGTGCTCGGCCTACTTTGAGGCTGCCCCTGCTGTATGAGTGTTTTCTGTCCTTTATTAATTTTGGAGTCTTACTGACCAATTTCAGCCCAAATGTGAGAGTGGGATAAGGTAACTGCTGGCATTAGAGAAAGGAGACACAGAGCAAGGCCCCCACGCTGTAGGAGCTCGTTGTTTTTCTGTCCCTTTGCTGCCCTGGCCAGTAACTCAAAGTGCACGAACCCACTTGCTGATCAGCACTCAGCTCTGCTGTCTCTTCTGCCAGTAGTTCAAGGGCATGGAAGGGAGGAGGGGGGTGGTAGGCACGTGCAGTTGTGGAAGGTGTGGGAAAGTACCTCCTTATCAAGGGCCAGGCCTTGATTTTCTTCGCATAGATAAAGAGGAAAGAAGTTTAAAAACAAGTTTTAAAAACCAAGAGCTGGAAGAATTGTCTGTTTTTCCCCTGACATACAACTTCCACTGTCAACAGTATGCACACAAAAACAGTACCAACCCCAAAATTACAGCTTTGTAGAAAACAGAAAATTATCTTTTTTTTTAATTTATTTAACTGTGTTCCCCTGTGATGGCATCAGATATGTCAGGCAAACTTCAAGAACTGCTGGAAATAAACCTGAAGTATCATGATGATAGAGAAACAGATACTTGTTTAAACCTTACATGCATTCACTCACATGCAGATGACACAGTAACCATGGTACAACAAACCAGAAGTCCTGCTTATTCTGTGGATTTTTACTGTCAGTGTTTTATTTCATAAGCTATGTATTTTTTAGGCCTTTCATATAAAAGCATGCTTTCAGGAACCTGCCTGTATAGAACAACTTTTAGTAGCGACCTAGAAAGAGGAAGGAAATATTAAGATAGTAATGACCCATAGGAAATTAGAAGATATGAAACACATTTGCCTTGATCCAATTTAGGCTTTGCAATATCGTTATTCCTCAAGTATATGGCCATCCAAGTCCCTTACATGCTCACATGCATTTTTCTCTCCCAGGGAATTTCCCATTGTCTCAGCGCTTTGAATCACATGGCCTGCCCTGAACTATTACATTTGGAAAGCAGTTTCATACTTCATGGGGAGCATGGGCAGCTAGCGCTGGTGAGCCATGAAAACACAGCGTTTCTATTCATCCTCCACCACTGCCAGCAGTGCAGACTACAGAAATCGTGGGTTGGAACAGGCTAAGTAAAATACATAATGTGACTGGCAGGCATACAAGGAAGCAGCTCTATAATATTTAAAGCATTGTCTTTAATCTTTGTTCTTGGCTTTGTTTCCCTGGTCAAAGAACTGTACATACGTGATGGGAGGAGATCTGGTACATGAGTGCTTTCAGTGCATAGTTCCCAATAGAAGTTTCTACTCCGTATGTGTGAGAGTACATTGAAAAATCCAAAGGAGGGAGCTGGCAGTGTACGATGAGGTTTAAGACTGGAAAAGAGTGAGAAGGGAGAACATATCCCAGAGGCAGCTTTGGTTTGGTTAAATGCTCAGTGACACCAGTCTTGCACTCTTCAGTCCCACATGGCAATAACCTGACTCCAGTTTGCATGGGCACACACGTTTCCACTCCTGACATTTCACCAGTTCTCTCTTCAGCAACATCCCTTTTCTGCATGCTCCATAGCCAGCAAGGCACTAGAAAGGGCCTTTTTTTAACACTCTGGGATTATCTTGCTTGCAAGAGAGTAGCCAATTTCATGAGCAGGCTGCCCAGAGAAGCTGTGGATGCCCCATCCCTGGAGGTGTTCGAGGCCAGGCTGGATGGGGCCAAGGGGAATCCAGTCTAGTGGGTGGCATCCCTGCGCAGGGCAAGGCATTGGAACTGGGTGGTCTTTAGGGTCCCTCCCAACCCAAGCTGTTCTATGTTGCTTATTCACAGGCTTGGACAAGCAAGCAATTGGTTTTACTGTGGCATAAAGCTGATAGAAAGGTAGCTCAAGCGAGCTCCCAGTGCCAAGGGCAGCATAGAAGTCTTGTGTAGGATGGCAGCACAGCGCGGGGCTCCTGGCTGGTCACAGCGGTGGGCTGGCACGAGGCGGGGTGGTTGCTCATTTGCCTGATGATCTCATTCAGAAATTCTGATTTAAATAGCCATTTTTATCCAGTTTTGCATATAAACTTAAGTTTTTCAAAAGAGAAAGTAACTTTCCAAAAACACCAGGGAATATTGAAGTTTGTTATTAATTGAAATACTTCATTGCATTGGATGTATTAGAAAAGCTATATTAAATGTCTGATATTTACAATATGATTATTGATTTTAATTGCTCTCATTTATTTTTAATAATTTATTTATTATGCAGTTTTCTGAGTTAGTGAATTTAATTAATAAATTAAGCAGCAATTTTGTACTGCATTCTTACTTATTCATTTTTTTTAAAAGGTTAAATTTACATCTCTGTAAAAGTTTCCCATTTGAAATTCTATTTTAAAATATATGCAAACTGTGATACCCAATTCCAATAAAAATTCTGATTTAGATTTTGTCTTGTTTTTTAAAATCATAATTTCTTATCCACCCTGTTCAGCTTACTAGAGAGAACTGAAGCATGATGAGTCCTGAGTAACTGGTTTCTAACAATTATAATAAAGCTGGTAATCATACTACACAAATACTGGGTGCTTGTAATCATAACTAATTTTAGCATTCACAGGCAAGTTCTCTTTCTAGCTACGCATAAAGGTCTTGTCAAATGGTAGCATTTTGCTTTCATCAGTTAAAGAATAAGTCTCATTTCTTACATCCTTACTGAAGTGAATACTGAAAAGGATAATAGATTTGCCACATATCGTATAATTCTTTCATCTGCCCTATGTTTTCTCAGTCTATTTAATAATTTGACATTATAGCATCTGAGACATGTTTGTGTGTGCGTAAATATGTTTCAGTATGAATGTTCTCATGTCTTATATGCAGGATACATCATTGGCTGAAGCAAACTCATTCAGTCCTTCAATGACAATATCCCCCTCATCTATGATAAACCAGTATAAATTTGAAGATGAACCAGAATTAAGAGATCTCTTCATTACTGTCGATGATCCTGAAAGCCACATTACAGCCATTGAAACATTCATTACATACAGAGTAATCACAAAGGTAAGCATCTATTCATGGCCTTAATGGCTTACACTGGTAACAATAGTAGTATTTTCACTCTTCTTTTGAACCATTCTGTGGGATATTACTAGGTTGAAATCATAGTCTGATTTTGCTATGAGTTATAGACCACTAAAACTGTATGAAATTGTGGAAGTTTCTAAAAAAAATCAGTAAAGTCTACAGACGTATGTACCTAGATTTTTTTATACTGAGAAAATAGCTGGTATTCCTTCAATGGCAAATTCAGTTCTATATGGAAATAAATATTTTCTATTGTGATCTTCGACATGAATATGAAACAGCAGAGACACTGATTTTGTTTGAAGACACTATGTTAGCCCATGTATTATATGACTTTTGGATCACTTGCAGGCCAGCAGTCTTTTGCTTTGCATGAAAAGACTTGCTGCTACAAAGTCTTTCAGCTCCATTCTTTTGTAATTGCAGTGCCCACTACCATGGGGAAGTTTGTTTCCCATCAACAGTTGCATATGATTTCTGGGAAACTGCCACAATTCTCAAATGAAAAAAAAGTAATATTAGGAAACAACATAGAGTATTTTTAGCTGTCCTGAATGCAAATTATTCACTGGAAATAAGGAAGAAAGTTAGTGTTGTGAGACCAGACAGATCATTTGGGATTACCAGCAAATATTCTGCAGGCTGTGTTTTGAGAATTACTGTGTTAATTTATTTTACTTTGAGTTCTTTTTAAAAGATTCATTTAAAACCAAATTTTCAAATGGGAATTATTCATCTTTAAATAAGAGAAGTTATCAATTCCTCATAAAATATTTAAAGAGTAGGAAGAGAGCTATCTTCATTAGGTTGCTAGCAATAATTTTCATTTTATGCATCTTTTTGTAGACAAAAGAACATTTTTTCTGCAGGCAAGTATGGAAGGGCTGTAAGGTAGATTGCTTTTGCTTTTTTATCTCTTCCATCCTTTCTTATCACATTTAATTTGAATCCTGGTTGTTGATGATAAAGTAATATCATTCCTCCCACGTAACTTGAAAAAAATACATTCAGTCCTCAAAAATGTTTAGATTACAAAAGTGTGTTTTGAGTTTTTTAGAATTTACTTGCATTGCATTATAAATCTCCGTGCAACAACAAATGCTAAACAGCATGCATCACTCTGATGAAAACATGAGCTCTTTGTAGCTTGATTCTAGAAGATAGAGTGGTGATAAAATAAATCTCATGGTTTGACAATTTCGCAGTGCTGTAATAAGCATTTTTGTAAGCATTAAAGGTTTGTTGGCAAGCTCTGACAAAGGGCTGCAGAACTGGAATTGATGATGGAATAGCAGAATCCATTAAACAGCACAGGAAATGTTACTTCTGTGATGTGCTGAAGTTTTCATGTTCTGAATGTGGGGATTGTTGACTGGCATCAGCAGGCCCCAAGGACGTATGTCAGCTATTTCTAGTTTTTTCAGAATGCTAAAAAATGGACTTTCCTCACTCATCGATTTTAAATCACTTCAGAAGAAGTGCCCTAAAAGTAATCAACATAACCATGATTGTTAAAAGGGAAATGGCACAGTAAAGTAATGATTGAAATCTTCTGAAAACACTGCTGGGGTGATTATTTTAGATCAATATGTTGTTTAGTACTTCTTTTGTTGTTGATGTTGTTGTTTTAAAGTAGAACTTTGATTTGTTGCTAAAATTGCATGTTCTATGTCATTAAGAAATTGATCATCGTGCATTAAAAAAGAGCAAGCAAATAGCAAGGGCAAAATAGAATCATGTATGCATTCCCTTCAGGTATGCAGTTTTCTTCAAAATCTAAAACAATATTGTTCTTTTTTTCACAGTATTCTCACTTTCTGGTCCTGTTTTTTATCTCCATGGTTTTCAGACATCTCGTGGTGAATTTGACTCCTGTGAATATGAAGTTCGAAGACGGTATCAGGATTTTCTTTGGCTGAAGAGCAAACTCGAAGAAGCACATCCAACACTAATTATTCCTGTTCGTTTGTTAAAACTTATTTTTATTAATTTATGAGATGACCCCAGTTTTAAACAGAGCTGCTTGAAGGCTTTCTTGTGTTTCTGAACTCTCAGGAACATCAAACTAACCTTTTAGTAGCTTTATATGTATGTATATAAGCGATAATTAAAAATTCTGTAATTTACTTATGTTTGTAATTGTGCCATTTGCAGTAATTTGCAGTAATTTATTTCCCCTTTCTTAATTGTACTTGTATCCTGCTATACTATCGGCTACAAGTACCAGTTTATACCACTGTTAAATATGATAGTTTTGTAGCAATTTGTTTTTACATGGTGAATTTTACAAGCTATATCTATGTTTTCAGTAAGTAGAGGAACTGTTATAATATCCCTAATATTATTCAAGTTATACAATATACTTTTTTCTTTCCTTTTTTAGCCATTGCCTGAAAAATTCATAATGAAAGGAATGGTGGAACGATTTAGCGATGAATTCATTGAGACTCGAAGAAAAGCTTTACATAAATTTTTGAACCGCATTGCTGATCATCCAACTTTAACTTTTAATGAAGACTTCAAAATTTTTCTTACTGCACAAGCCTGGGTAAAATGGCTTTATTTTTATCTACAGTTATATGAAACCACGTCTTGTGTTAGCAGAGTGTATCAGGAGTCTCCCTAGTTCAGTATTCAATAGCATCCTCCCACGGCTTGTTACAGAAGTGTCAGAAGAAGGTGTGGAATTTATGGAATATTCGTCCCCCGAGATAACCTTTTCTTCTGTGCATTTGGTAATCTTGCGTGTGGCCATAAATATTGCTGTACCTGCCAAAGCAGTTTTTGTTGCTGCGTTTTGGATTTTTGTGGCACAATATTTCAACTCTGCATGCTTTCTATTATACACATAAGCTTCAAAGATTATATGAAAAGTAGTAATTTCAATGAATTATTGTTTTGGCATGGCACTTGTCTTTTTCATCTGCTTGTTTGTTTTTTTAAGTTATATTGGTCTCATAAAAGAAAAATATATCCTTTGAATTTCCTGTGGTATTTTTGCAAGATGTTGCCACTTGAAGATCAGAGTTTTGTACTCAGAAAGCCTGCCTCTGAACTTTAGCAAAGGTTATTCTATCAACATGTAAAAATAGTTACAGAAAATAGCTGGCTGATTTCTTCCAGTAGGAACATGGTTTGCTTTTCTCAGTGACTTTTTTCTGCAATCATTACCTCTGCTTTCCTGTTCACAAGGCTAAATTGCAATCTAGTCAACTCTAAGGAACGAAAGGGTAAAGGTTTTCTGCCATCTTTAATCATTCTTTGTGAGAGCATGACGCACAGCATGTTTATGTTTGTCCAGAAAGGCTTAGTTAATAAATGCATGTGACGGTTATGGTTCTTATACTGGTCTAATAATTTTAGAGTGAGATTTATCCACTAAAAAGACATCTGAATTGCCTTTTTTTTTTTCCCAGAGGTCTATGAATATAGTTTTGTTTTAAAACAAAAAAGAAAGCTTTTAACCACATATTATTTTTAAAGAATTTAAAAATATATGTGCAAGTAAACTCAGCACGTTCTGTTTTTAGGAACTCTCCTCACACAAGAAGCAGGGCCCTGGTTTGCTGAGCAGAATGGGACAGACTGTAAGAGCTGTAGCATCCTCAGTAAGAGGAGGAGTTAAAAATCGTCCTGAAATGTTTACAGAAATGAATGATTATATGGAAACATTTAGTCAGAAAATAAATGTACTGGACAAAATAGCTCATAGAATCTACAAGGAAGAAAGGGGTAAGTAGAAAACAAATCTTTTTACGGATTTAAGAAATTAATATACTGGAAAACAACTTGTTATAAACAGTACATTCATTTTCATTATGCCAAGCAAAATACTTTTTTCCAGCAAGCAGGGAAAAAGGGGAGATTTGTATTTATACGGTGCTTTTCATAATGGTCATTGTTCTGGCAGATCTTCAAGTTAACTTGAATAGCTTGGTAATAGGGAAAGTTTTAACATGTCATTGACCTACCTGGTAAGGAGCTTAAAAAGAAGAAAACATAACAAGTGTGGCTGTCATTTTATTGTGGTTATTGGAGATCTGCATGACCTTTTGTTTTGTACTTTGAATGGAACGGAGAGTTACAGTTTTTTTCTCCTGTCTTGTCCTGGCATAATGCTGCACAGATTCCAGATCTCTAAATGTCTTCTTCAGTTTCATTCTGCACCTTTTTTATGTGTTGACCAAGTAGATTATTTTTAAGAGCTCTGCTGTTGGCCATAGTTTCTGCCATGGGAATCTGTGCCTGTTACAGTTTTCTTGAGAAGGATGACTTAAGCTCATATTTTTCATCAGTAACAGCAGTTTGCAGACCTACTTGAAACTCTAAATTATTAACTTTCTGAGCTTGACCCTGACAGACTAGGTCTGTTTACAATTTCTACTGGTCAGCACTTGAGAGATGTTATTGTATATATAATATAATTTGAAGTGCTACACTTTGTTCTGTAGTAACCGAGACCTTGTGCTTTAGTGTGCAGTACCACATCTCAGTGTGTCCTCACTAAGCTGGAGGGGTCTTATAAAAGAAAAATAAATGTTGCCGAAAAGGGTTCCTTTTGTTATAGTTCAGTCCAGTGGCAATATCTGGCTGAGGTTCTTAGGTTCAAGTCACCAATGACAAAATATTTCTTGGAAAATCTTATGAATTTTGACATGTTCCCAAGTGCTGCTGGATGTATCTTCTTTCTAGATTTTCCAAATAGCAATAGGCAGAACACTAGTGTGCAGGGCTGCACTGCTGGGGACGTGACCTGTTGATAACTGTGATTCAGAACATTCAGAAAATATTCCTGCTTGTAATTGCCTAACATGAGAGTCTTAATTACATTATCTATGGAGGGTTTTTTTTTGTCAAAGTGATCTCAAAGTAAGTATCGATTTCTTCATGGCACAGAGCTGTTTGGCAACTTTTGTTGGACATTTCTTCATTATAAATTCAATTGTGATAAAATTATGTTTTCAATAAATGGAAACGTGTTCTCAGTACCCTCCTATGAACATCTTCCAGGTCATAACCAGCCTTGCCAAATTAAGTACTACCAAACAGCAGTGAGGTTCTGGACCTTATTCTTTCTTCCACGAATTAGCACTTGGCTCAGAGACATAAGAGAAGCAATTCTTAGGATACCTATCTGTTTAGATTAATACAAGTTTCTGAAGAAGGTAACACCTGCAGAACTGGAATGAACTTCAGGATGCACCTTTTAGAACATACTAAGCAAATATTAAACATTAGTCCCAGTTTCTTGCTGTATTCACAATAAATATGAGGTTGCAATTCGTATCGCATAGACACCTGTTAGTGAACAAACAACTAACCTGTGTATATGTTCCTGTTAAGAGTATTTTAATGAAATGAAGGAATACGGCCCCATCCACACACTTTGGTCAGCATCAGAAGAAGATATAGCAGACTCCCTAAAAGGCGTCGCCAGCTGCATTGACAAGTGTTGCAAGGCTACAGAGAAACGAATGGCAGGGCTCTCGGAAAATCTGTTACCGATCTTACATGAGTATGTTCTCTACAGTGAAATTCTGATGGTAAGGTTTCCTTAAGGATTGCTTATGACAGTATATGAAGTTTGGCTTAGGCCACTGACAAACTCTAGAAGAGAGTTTGTAACTGATGAAAATGATTTTGCTGTCACTGTTAACTGCCGTTAGTAAACCTGCACCGTACAGGATCGCTGTCCATTAGCAGAGAATCCGGTTTGTCCTGTTTCCCTTGTTAATCAGGCTAGAGGCACCCCTTTCAGATGAGAAAGGCTTGATAGTTCTGTGTGGCATGGAGCCAGTCTTGGTAGCAGTGCAGAAGAGTTTGGATTTTGCCCTCTGAAGAGAGCTCTGTGTTGTAGCAGAGAGGCTGGAACACAGAAAGGCTCGAGGAACAGCAGTTTAGAAAGACCCCCTCTGACACTGGTGAAATACGGACTCATCTAGTAACAGATTGTGAGGGGGAGGAGAACTGGAGAGGTTCTTTCCTTTTCTAGGAGATGTTCCTAAATTATGTTTTCTTTTTCTAGAAAAGCAGGGAACTTCCAGTCCCTGGGTCATTATATAAGCAAGTTTTAGTCTGTCATAAGCTGATGCTCTCAGTTCCCTTCACATACGTATTTTTCTTACACTTGGAGAGAATGTAAAAAATCTGACCTGACAATCAAAATAATTCAAAAACTGACTTCAGCATGTCATCATTCCCACTCTGCTGCCTTCAGAAAGCAGAAATGTCTACAAACAAGCCTTTGTCTAGGATTTGCCATGCCAGTGCAATCTGCAGTATCTGTTTTTGTGTCTCTGCTGGTAGTCCTGCTCATACTGCAGTGGTTTCTGAGCAGGGGCTGAGTGTGCTATGGGTCTTGTGTAGAGCAAGACCCAAGTTAACTTGGCCAGCATAGGCCTTTGTTGGCACGGTACACAGCATTGCCCATTTCTCCATATGGCTTAGCAACTGAAAGGTTAAGAACTACTGTGTCACTACACTGGTCACTACAGTGACCACTGTCTTTAAAACAAATTTCACTAAAAGAGAGACCATACAAAATGTCCTGTATCTCACAGGCCTTGGTATTTAAATGTACATGCAGGCAGATGGAGATAGGCATTACTTTGCTTAAAGGTATGAAGAGATTACTATCTTGGCAAATTGCAGTATTTCCTCCCCTCCCCCAGTTCCAATCTTATTTTTCAGAACTTGTAAGTCTGTTAGCTGTGAGTCATCCCATCCCTCATGTTTTTGAAGAGACACTGCCTTCTAGTTTGCAGTTTGGCTCACCCTTTCACAGGTGCTTGCTTTTGTGTGTAGCACAGAGAGATTTGTCTGCATAAACCACAGAATGACTTCCTGGCTCTTAATGCACATGTTGCAAGTTGCTGTTACTCACTGTTGGTTTCTTTTTTTTCCTTTTTTTTGTTTGTTTTTGTTTTGTTTTGTTTTTCTTAGTTGCAATTGCCTTGATGCAACACTTGCAATGCAGCATTAAGCTGCCATGAGGTCCTGTCTGAAGGAAAATCTTTCTCCACTAGCTCATTCCTCTTAAACTGCTGCTCTTTTCCTTTCATTCACCATGTTTGTTTGTTTTTTTTCCCTACAACTTACTTCCCTCTCACAGTATGGAGAGGGGACTACTAATCATACTAAAAATACAATGAAGGAAGTCACACACTAGTAAAACCTGCTTTCTAGGGTACCTCATCACAGGCACCTTTGTGTGTTGCTGCAAAAAGATAACGTGCAAACATGCAGAAGTTGTGGTCAGTACAATGGATTAGTCCTTGTATTTTCAGGTGTTGGGAGTTCAGCCTTAAACTGAGGAAAGAGATAAATTCATAGTTAAATATTTACATCTAGACAGGCTCCTTTCTAACTGCCTCACAGTGGAGACAACAAATCTAGAGTGTAACTGTCCTGCTGTGCTTCAGGGTACAAACTGCAGCTCTGAATTGGTTATGGGTCCACATACAATTATTTGATGGCTTTGTGGCAGGGTAGTATTAATTATTATACAAATTACAAAAGTATAACGATATGTATATAAAACACAGTCCCTTTGTTTGACATTGGAATTCAGCACTTGCCTATAGTTGCAACACATTATTATTAAAATTATTGTTTTTATCTTGTAACTTAAGAAATATTTGTGATAAAAATTGGCGTATAGTCAACAAAATAAAAAGAGGCAAAAGAAATAATAAAAAGATAAAGCACTTACAATATGAAGGACTGCTTTTCTAGACATAATTGTTTTGCTTCTGTGCTTACAGCTAAACATTTTCTATATTTATTGAAACAGAAGATATTCTAAGCTATTGAAAGGTAGATTTATGCGTTAGTATGTAGTGCTAAGGTAGTACTTGGAGTTGTCCCAAGTCAGGCTTGCCAAATTTTTCTAGTGAATATATGTTCAAAAGGAAACATGAAATATTATTTGAAAGTTCACCTACTAATTTTTTATGTCGTGCTTGTTAAAGTGACAAGATATCAGAGAGAACTCTGTCAAATAAGACAGATAGAAAAGGTAGAGCTGCTTAGGCCCTGTGCTGTTTCAACATGCCCTATGCTAGAGGTAAATACTGAAAATCTTTTTTGTATATGCAGAAGAAGCAGTAAAACCAGTTGCGGCAATGCAAAGTAAAAGGAGGTTTTGACATTTGCAATTATGTATGTCCTGCTTCTGATGATTTTTTTTAAAAGGACTAATGCCTTGTAACATTTCTGTGAGATAAGCACACCTGAGTATGCTTTTACAGATGAGAAAACTAAGGCAAAGAGAAATTTATAAGACTTGCTCAAGGTCACATAGCAAATGAACATCAGAAATGGAAATTTAATCTGTTACACCATTCCTGTTTTGTAGTCTAACAAGTAACATTTCCTCCCCTTTCTAATTATTTTTTGACATTATGCTAAAAATCTAATACCTGTAAGACAGTTTTAGGGAAGGAAATAATTACATATACTGAAAATAGGCACACATATCAATGTCATTGCATCTATTATTTTTATAATTTTATCTGATTTTACTGAACTACAGTTGGCGCTTGCAGAATAATATTGGTTAAAGTCACAATTTCAATAATACCTTGTATACCATTCTTAGTCATTTATTCTAATTTGTATTGTAGCTTTTCCTCAAATAAGATACTTTTGATTTCACAAACTCATGTTGCTTTTTTAAAACGAATATATTGTAGGTTGAGTTACTACTAAGTTAACTGCTGGTGTAGTTTTTCTCATACAATTAGCAATGATACCGTGTCTGGCAGAGTCTTGTGGCATTGCTTTTGGATTTACCAAGATTCTAGAAAAATCACATAAGATAAAAGGTAGGTATTGAAATATGAGTCCTTACTACCCGATTTTATTTTTTTTAAAGGAAAGTACTTGTATCATGCCAAAATTCTTGAATTGTTTCATTCTGTGATCTTAATTTATTAAATTTACAAATTGTTTGATGGTTTTCTGAATACGTGGCTAAAATTTAGTGCGTTTTATTTAGTTAGTTAGTTGTTTATTTATTTATTTATTTATTATTTTAAGGGTGTTTTGAAAAGGAGAGACCACATTCAAAGCGAACTCAATTCCAAAATTGATGCTTTAGCCAATAAAAAGGCAGACAAGGATCTGGTGAGTACATCTCTGTACAGAATGCTGAAATATTCTAGGCCTTACTCTAACTGCAAGAGAAGAATCCCCTGAAGAAAGCGTGTTCTGTGGAGCCATGCTCTGTAACTGTATGGTGTCTCTGTATGTCCCATACTTTCTCTGAAAAAGCTTGTTCTTTGCAGCTGTGCATGCTAGGCAGAGGCAACCATGAGAAACATGCAACACATCAGTGGATAGGCAGCTGTAGCAAAGGACTGGTTATAATGGGCATCCATGGATCATGTTTTGTCAATACAGGCAGTGCTGTGGTTTATTTTTAACATTTCTCTTTACTTCCCCATTGGGAGTTAAGAGAAAGTAAGACTTGCTGCAGTGCTCTCATAGCTGCTGCTCTGTTGACATAGGAGAGAAAAAGGAGGTAGAATGAGCAAAGCCATTAGACATATTTAAAATGAAAAGCTCTCAATCCTGTTCCTTCAAGTTTTTGTCTTATTTGGTTATTTTTTAGGATTTTTTTTTTCTTACTAGCAGTCGGACATCTTCATTCTAGTGCAGTGAGACCATACCTGTAGTAACTCATGGAAGCAGGCATGCTGAAAGCCACCAGTGAAGTTCAGTGGGATGACTTAAAGGAATTTTGGGATAAATTTGCACGGCCTCAGTGCTGGCCTGCCCACTGTTGCCACTGGCTCACTTCTGGCCTCAGCCTACTCTTGTGCAATGTCGGCACCAATGCTGGGACACCTTTTCTGCACTCCTCCATTACCACCTATGCAGCTTAGAGCTATGGTGGAGAGCAGAACTGGCATTTTTAAAAATTTTTAATAGTTGAGCTCTACAGCCTAAATAATGTCCTTTTAGCCCAGTGTTAACACCAAGCATTATACAGTGTAAATAATATATAAAAATGACTAGATAATAATTACTGCAACTTTCTAGTATATCGATGGAGAAAGTCCTTGACATTTCAGACATTTTTTATTAGGGTTGTTGTAATTAGCTTTCATGTAAAGATGAGCTGTTTAGGTAGGTTTTGGCAGCTGAAGTGCATATTTTCATTTGATTTCTTGTCAATTAAATGAATAAATAAGAATATATTACCACTATCTAAATCTGTGATGTCTACAGTGTATTTCATAATTTGCCTCTGTGTACTGCAGTGGGACAGTCAGTAAATACACCTATTTTTTAAAATTTTTTCTCCTGAAGCAGAAATTCTGTTTACTTAAATTTTACTGCCTTTTTGCTCTCTCATCTGTTTTTGTTTCTCTGCTTCCTCAGCTGCTTCTCCTGTCCTTAGTTTAGGGATAAAGTTTAAAGCTCTTACAAAATGCGAGGAGGCAGAGAAGCCCCCGATGCTCGGAGCTGGGGCACAGAGGACAGGTCTTGGTCCTCTGCCAGCTGCAGCTACCAGCAATGCCATCGTATTTCCGTGCTGCCTGCTCCTCGCCCAGCCCACCGTGTCTCCCCAGCTGCTCCAGCCATGGGGCCCGAGCCCCAGGTTTGTCTCCTGGCTGTCCTGCCTGCCCCACGCGGGCACAGCACCGTCATGAAGGGCTTGGTGGATGCAGGCCAAATCTGTAAACCTGAAAGGTGGGGAGGGGGCAGCCTCTGGGCAACACGGAGAGTGGAGTTGGAGGGAGCGTGGGGGCTCGCACGGTTTCCCTGGCCCAGGGTAGCAGGGATGTTCAGGGGCATCGCTGCAGCCAGGAACCAGCCAGCAGGGGTCAGAGAGATCGCTGGCTGCCAGGAGAACCACATCTGCTCTTTGCTCCCCCAGGTTTATAGGGAATGTCACATAAAAGGTGACTGAAATACAGTTTCTCTTGGAAATAAATTAACATGTTATATAACACTAATTTCACATTTATAGGAATAAGCAAAGACCATCTTCCAGCAAACCTTTACTTAAATATTTCTAGTCTCAGCCTATCTTTAAGATATATCTGTCTATGCACTGGACAATTAATTGCTAAGTGAGGTCTCACAGTGGCTGTATCATAGACAGGTCTATTAGTTGCGTTGTATGTGAAAGCACAATATATATTAAGAATTTGTTTTGGCAAAAAGGAGTGTTACAGGTCACTGCTTAAGTTATTTGTACACAGCTAGTTAGATCAACTTTTCAACATTGCATCCCTTTTATCAGTACTTCCCATTTGTATGGTTTGTTGGCAACTTGCTAAAAACGACTGCATTTGCACAGAGTGACTCAGTGATGAGTGGCAATTTCATACAACTTGTATAGCAGCTGGTCTTACTGCTGTTCACCGTAGGGAAGGGACATTGCCTGGCAGGACATGGCCTTTTCAGAAAGTACTTCTGGTATAATCTCATGGAGTCCTCAGACAAGGTGCATGCACTCCGTTTTCTTCAGCTGTTACAGACAGAAAGGAATAATTTTTCCTTTAGCATTGTATCGATCATACCATGTTGATTTGATATTGACAGTGTTTTGCTCCATAACGAGATGTTTGTCCTTGCTTCCAGTAAACCTGGTCTTTTTTTCACTGTTTCTGAATTTCCTTGTTACAGCTCTGGTAGAAGCCTGTAGATCACATGATTACTTAGATGTTCAGATCTTTGCTTTATCTTTCCAGCTTCTCTGTTTCTTGATTGTTTCAAAAAATGCTGTTGCTGAGACCTCAATTCTCCTTGCAAGCTCAAGAGAGCAGCAAGACAAATATCTGTTAGTCTAATCATAAAATCCTGTCCTCTGTAATTGAGTGGTGGCTATATCCTGAAGACTTTTTTCTTAATTAGAAGTTGAAGGCTCTTTTTATTAATGATAGTTTGGCCACGGAGAGTGGTGTACTGCTATTTTTAACTGTTCAGGTAACTTTTAACTGTTTTCTGCATCTGCTTTTACTATGTTTTAATTTTTATTACATCTTGAACTACTTTGCTAACATTTGTAACCCGACTGATTTCAGAATGATAGGAGATTGGAAAAAAAGTCTGAAGAGAGAAGTACTATTGTTGGAATTGGTGCCAAATGCTGAGTTTGGCTTTATTTGCACATTTCTATTCCTAGGCATACCTTATGTAGCTTCTAATGATCTCACAGACATCAGATTGAACTTGTCAGTGCAATCTAGTAGCCAGAAATTCTGCTGACAATGAGTGGCATGAATTCTAATCTTATCTGAAGTACATTTCCACCATAGATAAGGAACCTTAGACTGTCATTAGAGATGATAAAAGGCTGTGAGATCTTTAGCATTGGTCACAGCAAACATTAAATGATTTAACAAACAGGTGGTTATACAACAGGAGAATGCAAAACATTCCCAAGGTCAGTGCAGCTGAAAGAGGCTGGAATCACAAATTAAACCTCATGAGATGTCAGGTCCATTGGTTGGAAAAAAAAACGTTTTGGAGCTGTGCTTTTCCCACCAGGCTTTTAGAACCAGCTGCTTGTAGTGCTTTTAAAAAGCCAAACATTGGCCTTCCACTCCAAAATTTAGGCAGTGAAGAAGGCAGTCATTCAGACAGGCACCAGATAGGCATTAAATGCTGACTTAACGATTCTAGTATTCAGGCTTGAAATGAAGAAAAGCAATGCTGGATCTGTCACATTCTGAACAGATACTTTAACTCCAGGCTGAACAGGGTTAGTACCACCAAGCTGTAGGATTAATGCACATAGTAGATAAAAAGTCATGCTGTTTTGCATAGTGAGATACTGTAAAGTGTTGTGTCACTTACCGGGTAGTTCGGCTTTTGGACCAAGTTCCTTTGGCTACAAGTCGCCCTGTTCGTGTCCATTAGTGCTCTGCCCTGGCAGTGTCTAGCTTACAC
Source organism: Cygnus atratus (assembly GCF_013377495.2). Lineage (NCBI taxonomy): Eukaryota > Metazoa > Chordata > Aves > Anseriformes > Anatidae > Cygnus > Cygnus atratus. The sequence goes on from NC_066369.1 coordinate 2,804,731, forward strand.
CTTCTGGCCAGCTGTATGACGTCTGTTGAACATCGTGCTGTCCTGCAGGAACCACTGATGTAAAATTTAATTTGTCGCACTAGCTGCCTCAGTGAGATCAGTGTAAGAAAATGGATTCAGGACCATATTTAATTGGTAGGATAAATTGTAACAATGTACACCTCATAAATCAGGAACACACTAGGTGGATTTGTAGTTCAGAGACCAGGGCATTCTTTGATTTCTGCTCTCATGTCAGCTGAAGAAGATGGTATTTATATTTCTTATCAGCTGTGGAAAAGTAGATCTTAAACCTTTCTAGTTGAGATGAAGAAGTGTGGCATAACGCTGTCTTTAGACCCTAGGTCCAACCCTTGCCTTGATACAACACACAGTTTCTTTGGGGCTTTAGAGGGTGATGTTTAAACTGCGTATCCAGGTGGGGATGTAGAACAGTCTGCCTGTCCACATCACATCATGGCTACACCGTGGAAGAAATTCGAAGTTCCTGGAAAAGGCAAGACAAAAACAAACTGTAAAATAAATGTCTTAAAGATAAAGAACAAGATAAGGGGAGGATGCTGCTGCCAGGACTTTGAAATCAGAGAAGTTCTTTAAGCATGTAGTCTAGCTCATTTTCAAATAAGAACATTTTTTCTTGCAAAAGCAGAAAAATTGATTCAACTCCCCTTCTTACTCTAAATCATCTACAAATATTCACTGTTTTCAGTATTCTGTGTGCATTCGTTTTTATAGTGTTAGAAGGAAAGGCAATTAACTTGGGACATGCCCAAGATACCTAATCCAGTTGTGTGTAATGTCTTTAGAGGTAATTCTTCCACATTTAAACTTTGGATTAACCTTTTCATATCAAATACACTGTTGGTAGTTGATGAAATTACCCTTGTCCGTAGTTTGATTACTAATCTGTCTAGATAATTGAACTTGGGCTTTTCAGTAAAGTAGAAATAATATTTTTTTCATTTTGTTCTTGAATAATATCCAATATTTTGTGAATCTAAAAGTGGGGCAAGTAAAATCAGTCTAGAAATAAAGGCCAATTAAAAATGTTTATTCATCTCTGTATTGTGGAATGTGGAAAAAAATCCATTCAGATGAAATTCCTTTCATTTTTCCCAGCTAAAGATTCTGTGGCTACTTTGAGAGGTGAAGGATTCCACTTTGTCAAACTTTGAATTTGCATCTGTGGTTTGGAAATTAAATATTTTATCTCTTCACTTGACCTTTCATTCTTCCTAATGTTCTTGGAAGGGTTGTTTTTGGCAGAAGCAGTACCTCTTGTTATAGTGTGGCCCAGAGTCAGCAGTCAGTAGATCCCAAACAGTGGATTCCCAGAAGGTTGTACAAACTGACTGACTTCAGAGTGACCTTGATGACAATTTTATGCTGACTATATGGAGTGTGAACAGGATTTCTGCTGGGCATTGCATAGTGGAAATGTACACAAGCGTGAGTTACTTGGTTAAAGCATATGTGTCTCTTCTTGGCTTCAGGGACACACAAGAAACATTTATGAGCTGTCATCCTTCCTTGATACCTCCATAAATTTTAAGGATTGGGCGCAGGTTCTGTCGCTGTTTCAGACAGTGTTGCTTAGTTTATTTCTGATGGCTGCAGCACTACCAGCTGTGGCACTGGAATGGTGCCCTTCGTGCATGGCTTAAGCTGGAGGTTGCAGATTGTACCTTTCCATATCCTGCTCTGAATTTTGATATTCCTGCATTCTGTGAATAGCCTAAGCATCCCCTGAAAATCCTGTAAAAGATTTGGAAGTTAATATCAATGACAGCACCAGCTGCAACTGATGAGCACTGCAGCACTGATGAGGAGCTATCCAACTTTACAGAGTTGTTATATGAGGAAAAAACAATTTGCCTGATAGCAGAGTACAAGGAAGAAGAGGAAGGTGTATGGTACCTGAGTTGCAATAGAAACAGTGTAAGGAGATCAGCTTTTCCTGATTGTTGTTGGTTATTGGTGGCATTTATGCCTGACTTCCCTAGGTTTGTCACAGAGAGTCTCTGTGCAGTCCCAAGGCACTGAATCGTGCTGTAGCTGCAGAAGATTTACTTCATTCTGCAATTGGGTGCCAGCCAGAACCAACAGAGCTGATTAACAAATGACAATAGGTACAAAATTACTGAGAGGACTAGAAGACTCGTTAAAGAGGGACCCTCTATCTACTTACTGATTACCATTAGCTGAAATTCACTTTGGGCATCTCCAGCAATTAGAAGAAAATAACGTCTGCATAGTAGCTGCCCTCAAGGTTTTTGATCCTGGATCCCTGTGAAAGAGTTCCTGCTCTGCAGAAGTCCTCTGTTTTAATTTCTTTCTCTACTTCTGTATTTCTGCCTTCCTCACATGGTCACACAAAGGTTAGTTCCACAATAAAAGATTGCAAGTTGACAAGCAAGAAATCAGAAAGTTTGTGTGTGTGATTTCTGCTGTATTCCCCCATTCTGATTTTCCCTGAGGTCATCAAAGGTTCTGTCAGGGTCTTCTCAGTTTTTCTGTCCAAATCTAATTTGTATAGTTGATTCTGCTCCAGTAAAGCCTTTTACGTTTTCTTTTTTTTAATGCATTACTGTCAAGTGCAAGTAAAGAGGTGCCACAGTCTGTAACTTCGCAGTCAATAAAAATACTTTCAGCAACACTTTAGTTACCATCTGGAATTTCTGCTATTGATATTTCAGAAATTGTACTGAGCTATTCATTAAGAACATAATTTAAAATTTATCCCTGGGAACTGATGTACTAATTGTAATACCAACCTTGGTTCTGCAATTCTGTTCATCTTACTGCACTATGATCACTTGTTTTCAATCACATTTGAAATCATGACTCTACTGATTTTTTTTCTATGTTTACAATTCATATTTAGTTCTCAGAAGAGATTGGGAAACTTGAAGACAAAGTAGAATGTGCCAATAATGCTCTGAAAGCAGATTGGGACAGGTGGAAGCAAAACATGCAGTGTGATATGAGATCGGCATTCACTAATATGGCTGACGATAATCTCCATTATTATGAAGAGGTAAAACCCTTTCTCATAGCATTTTTTTTTCATTAATTATTTCAGTGGAGAAATCAATGCACTGTATCTAAAGAAGATACTTTGCATCTTAGTTTGAACTTGTGTTAACTTCAGAGTAAGTTTTTGTGGGCAGAGGGAGGCAGTTATCCCTAATTTGACATGTTTTAAGTAAAATGTATTTTATTTGTGACCAAGTGGTTGATCCTGAGTTCATCATCGACAGAGGGCAGTCTTGTTTTACTAACCACAAGAATTTGGAAGATATTTTTGGATTCAATGTCTGCTGCTATATTTTCAGCCTTTTGCCGTAACTGCATGAAGAAGCCCCAACATTTTACAATGATTTTGTATGAGGAAAACATTTAAATGTAATTCCTTTTCAAACAGCACATTGAAAAAGTTATTTCTCTAAGGGATTGTCGTTCATGAAATAATCAGAATTTACTGCGATAAAGAGTATCAATACAATTTTGAGGGGTCAGTACAAAAAGCTTATTACACATTTTTATAAGATACACACATAAACAGTTACTAAATTAAATCTTTTTATAACTGAAACTTAATACTTTGGGAAGAAATAAAAATGGCTGAAATAAAATTTTAATTTCAACTCAAATGCCATGGCTAACATTATTGGTAAGAATTCCAAGTAATATATAGTAAGCAATAGAACTTGAAAACATTTAACAAAATCTCTTAAGCATTCTGTGAAATTTCTTCATAGGAAACATGTTGATTGAAGTGCTTATTTTGAAAATATCCCATATATCTTGAGTTTTTTTAAAGAACTTCTCTTTATATTGGAAAAAGGAGTACAGTTAGCTATCTATTAATCATAAATCAGTATTCTTCACAGAGGCATGTTGATATCTGTAACTTCAAATCCCATATTCTGAACTTTTTATGGCTTGACTATTAGCTTCAGTGTAAAATCAGTGTCCTGATTTTAGAAATCATTTTGTCAGAACATAATTGAAAAGACAGAGCTCATGATCATCAAGTCTAATTAATTAGCATGCAGCCTGTGAGATGCACGGACATTGACAATCTGTTGTTACATATAAAGATCAAAATATTTTCTGAAATCAGGCAGCAAACTTTTGGCATCCTCTCACATTTTCTTCAGTTGCTGCTGATCTTTGGCTTCTATATCATGAATATGTATGTTAAATCAATGCTAAATATACTGGAATGTTTTGTTAATGAATGATTAGCTAAATTAAAACACAAAAATAATTAATTTTATCTTTTTCCTGTCTAAAACTGCTTTTTTCTGAATTAGAATTTTAATTCAGAATGCCAAATCTCATCCTATACATGAAATTACTATCATTAAGTCACAAACTGCAAAAAATGGTTCAAGTATTTTTGTAACTACTAGTGGTTTTCTTAAATAGCCTCTGAAATACTGGACTAGTTGGTTTATATTGAAACATTATTCTTTGTTGGTGCTTTTCTTACATATTGAAATCTGCATAAAATATTTTTGCTATGTGTTGATAGATCTAGAATTTAGAAAAAAATACCTTATCTTGCTGTATTGGTTTTAATAATAGTAAACATTATGCTAACTTGTTTGAAATGTGAGTGCTTATCATTTTGTTGTTGTTGTTTTTAACAGAAACATTTTATTTTAATACTGACATTCAAGAGATTTCTGTAAAATTAATACTCAGTTTGGGAGTTTAAATCTAACGTGCGTGGTTTTTTTGGAGACCTGTGGTTACTAACGATGGTTAATTACTGGAGAAGTGATTACAGTCAGAAGCTCTTATATTACAAACTATAGGTGTTGCACTCCTGAAAACAGCAGAAAAAGAAACACTAGCATCTGCTTTCCCTGTTTAGAAGTAAAACCTCAGGAAGGGATTCTCATAATCCTTAGCATCAGAATACGGTTTTTATGCTTTCCATAAAAAACAAAATCCTACCTTAAACACAGTCTTTTGAGTAAGAATCTTTCCTTTGTTTCTACAGCTGTGGTATCACCAATCTCTTTATGTCTCTCAATGCTTCAGTAACAAAGGCACTAATTAATGCCCAGTGTTCCAAATTTATAGGTGCTCTTATGCAGACCCATGAGAATGACGTCCTTCCTGGGATAATGTGCAAGATGTCTTATAATACATTTGCATATGATGCCATTTAGTACCCAGTGTTACCACAACTGACCAATCACTTAGAATTCCTGTAGTTGTTCTCAAGAGTTCACGAAGTTCTTTACTGCCTGTCCTTTTCTTCCAGAAAAGAGTTGAAAAATGGTTTAGTCTCTCTATATTCAAGACTTAAAGCCAGTAACATACTGTATTAAAAACGACTGTAAGTGCATTGCTAAAACAGGGAGGATTTTCTGAAATAATATGAAAAGGTTTTAATTTAAAAAGAAAGTCAGGACTTTACTCCAGTTTCTGAAGAAAACGGCATCATTTTGTTTGCCTTACAGAGAAGAGTTCTTGAATGAAGTATGTGTTAATGCAGTACCATTTATTTTACTGCTTTTTCCCATGCCTTAGGTATGACACAACTGTCTGAAGTAGCACAGAAGAGTTCAGAAGAGATGCTATCTTCTGAATGGTTGAGATCACAAACTGTCCACAGGGTGGAGCATAGAGCTGAGAAAGCTGCTTGTCACCGGGAGTCTTTGCATTAAGTTAGGTATAGATATTCTGCAGCTCCCTAAGGATAAAGCATTAGTAAAACCAAAACAAGATACAAAGGAGTAGTTGCTGTTGTTATTTAGCTAGGGTGTCTGAAGTCTTCCTGGTTCATACTAGCCAACAATCCAGGCAACCAGGAATGCTGAACTTTGGCTTCAAAGAGCAATAGTGATTAAACATTTACTACATTTTTCCTTTTTTTTCCCTCATGTTTACCATAGTCTTCAGGATATTTACATCAAAAAAAAAAAAAAAACATTTAATTTTCTCAGCAAATAACTTTGTTAACATATTCTATTCAGAAAAAAAAAACAAACACATCTGAACAAGTGGGTAGGTTTTGCAGCACAATCAGTACCAGTCAGATCTTGTAAATCTAGCAAATATACCAGAGTTTGGTTTTCCATTGCTTATAAAGTACTCTAGTAAATGCAGGAAGATTGTGGGTTGTGGTTTTTTTCTTTTTTTCATAATGTAGAATGATATTTAATTTATTTCTGCATTGAAATAACATGTTTTTCCTTGTGCAAGGATGCACCTTCTTTTAATGTGTAGCCTCTAAGTTTTTTTTTGCCATGTCAAACTAATCCTGTTTAAACCTTTGCAGATTAATCTGATATAAAGCTAAATTTATCTTTGATAGGGTAGTGAGATTCTTAATCGGCATTGACACAGCTTACTCTTTTTCCAGAAATATAAATTTCTTGATTTTCTTAACTGTTCCAAACCTAATTTGGCTAGTTTCTGTGATCTACATTGTCATGCAGGCATGAATTGATCCAATAGATTCATTAGGTCAAAACAATACTCCTTCCCCATTGGAGTAACTTCCCTCTAACTCCAAAGCCTATATGTATCTGTCTAGTATAAGCTGTAGAAAAATAAATGAGATTTGTTGTTTACCCTGGAGGCCTCTGTTGTGATGCATTTAACTAGTCATTTGGTTGTGTACCAAAGTCAGCTGCTTATGCATGTTGATCACATCCTACTGTAGGAATTTAGGAATTCCCTACCCAGGAATTTAGTTAACAAACTTCATGTCATTTTCAAAAGCTCCCACATGGCTGAGCCAGTTTGTCTCTGTGAATGTCGTTTCAAAGCCTGGGTCCATCTTTGAACCCTCAATCATTTCAACCATAAAAGTTTCTTATACATACTTTTATGAAGGCTTTGTTGTTCTGCTTTTTTTTTTGTTTGTGTGTTTTTGTTTGTTTTTGTTCTGTTTTGTTGTTTTTTGTGTTTATTAATTGATTATACTAGGAATCAGCATTTTTCTATTTCTATTGACTCTAGTTTTTGTTTCCTTGCACCCAGACACTGTGAAAGTGATTTTTGTCTCTCTCACACATGGAAGACTACATTTTCAGATTCTTCTCTAGGAAATGTTATCATAAAGGGTATTTTTAAGGTTTCAACCATGGAAAATTAGGGAACTGGAACAGAAACACACATGGCATGTGACACATTGCTTCTGTTATCATCCCTACTACATGTTCTATTTTTATATCTCCTTTTTAGTAAGATATGCAATTGCAGTATATGGAAACCTCTTGCTGCTATTTCTAAAAATGGTGTTGCAGAACAGATGTGTGACCTGCAGTAATAGTCAGAATATTTTAGGTAAAGTAGCCTTATTTAAGCACTTGCTGTTTCATTTTGTATATTTAGGTTTTGTTATATCTTCTGTGCAGCTTTTACAAGTAATTGGATTATGAATTTCAATCCTATGCAAGCACATTTCATTTCCTGAATTTGTTTTTCTTTCTTTCTTTTTTTTTTTTTCCTTTCTGTCTCCTTTGTGAAAGCTGGCTGATCCTCTGTTTAGATCTCCATTTTTACCCTCACAGGAGAACCAAGTAAAATCATTCTGTAATAATGCTGAAGTATACATCACTAACAAAATGTCATTTATGCAGTTCATGCTTCACAATATAAAAAGCTTGAGCCTAAGGCACAGAGACCTAGTTTTGTCTTGGTATGGTTAATTATAAAACTTGTCAGCTGTAGCAGCACTGTGATGTCTGCCAGTGAAATGAACCACCATTGCTCTTACATTTGGGAAAATATGTTTTGGTTGCATAAATTAGGATAAATAAAAACCAAGTAACTTGTATACCTGAAAAAATGCTCTGCATCTTTGTCTGGAAAGGCTTCAGTAGATTATATTTATCTGGGTAAGCAACATAGTGTGACTGCATTTTAAGACATGCATTTTGGATCAGTATTGCAGAGATAATAGCCATTTTTATATTCCAGCCAGTATATATGATATATATATATATTTTTTAATTCACATTACTGAAATTACAGAATGGCAAGACATGAAGTTACATGGTATAAATTAAGCTGTGGTTCAGAAAAAAATGTCATTCAACAACAATAGACTGTTCAATGTAAAATTATTGCATAAGTTTAGCTGCACTGTTTGTTGACAGACTTGAAATGGCAGAAACCTGGTACTTTGGTAAGAAACATCAGCAAACCATGGGTTACCTAGTGATAGACTTGCCACGATTCTCAATAATACTCTATGATTTATATAGGTTTGCCAAGATGCCAACACTAATTTAAACCAAACTGAACCGAAGTCATATAGTTTTTTTGCTTGTTTGTTTGTTTTTTTACTTTTACTGACTACAGTGTTGGTGCTTCAAATCAAAACAATAGCTTATACAGTTATGAATACATTTTTCCATTAGGAGAGAAACATTTGTTGTAAAGACGACAGTCTCCCCCCAGCCTTCTGCCTTTCTGGTCCCATTTCTTTCTCATTACTCAGGGGAAAAAGGAATTATCTGTGTGTTTAGAAAAAAATGTTTTAATTTAACTTGGAAAGAATATTGAGTATACTACAGGAATCCATAGAGATTATGAAGGAACTGTGCCTGACTGTGCTTTCTGTTTGGAGGAGATCTTTGCCTGTAACTAAAGGGAGAGATTAAAGAAGGGCATAATTAATGTTAGCATCTCCCGTGATAACACATACAATTACGATGCTCACACTGTGTGCTTGTCATTATGGAAAAGTGACCTTTACAGCTCACTCAGCATGTTGGCTAACATTTTGCATATCACTGAGCTGCCTAGGAAACCATATTTTGCTTTTACCGTAGTCCCACAGAAACAGCTTGTGACAATGCATATGTATTCTATTTTTTTTTCTTCTTTTTCTCCTTGGCTACCAGTTCTACAGAAATCTGTCTGCTATATTAATATGTATCTGTGTTCTTTTTTAAGTGCCTTGCTACATGGGAGTCCTTCTTAGCATCTCAAACAGTGGATCGTCATGGGGAAGAAGATTCTGAAGACAGGCCTTGAGTACTATCTCTGCTTGATCTCTACCTTTCCATGCAGTTTCTCCCAACCAAAGAAGTGCTTTATATGAGATCAGATATATTGTTAAAAGTAACTGTTAAAATCAGTGAAACGCAGGAAACCAGCTTATTGAAAACTCAGGTATTCTAGTCCTGAAATACATTTTGGAACATGCTATATATTGCTTTATATTGCTTAGTTGTGATTTTACATATTTTTATGCAAGTGTTTGCATACAATTGTTTTCATATATATTGCATAACTTGGATATAAAGTATTTTAAATATGTAAAAAATAGCTCAATTTTAATAAAAAGTTTAATAAGAAAAGGCTGTCTTCATTCTCCATTCTAGTCTTTAAGAAATATTTTGGTATTTTAGAGCGCTTGTTATATTCTCTTTGTTGAGTAATTGCCTATATTTGTAAAATTACATAGTGTAGACTTCAAGGAGCAATTTAGGATTATTTTAATAGATTGTTCTAGTCACCCCATGGCAAAGTGGCATGGGAAGATGCTGAACCTGTTCTGTGAGATTAATACTGCTTTAAAGTCCTGTTAATTCAGTTTTCAGTTTGCAGCATTTACTTGTCTATTAAGTATCTCATTTGACCTTTTTAAAAAGATAAAGAAAAAAATGATAGTTCATGAAGCAGACTATTTCTACATTGATATGTTTGTCAAAGCACTGATCCTGCCAACCCAAGAACTTTGGAGTTTGCCGGATCAAGGCTGATCGATAGCCTTTTACTCCCACATCTGACCTGCCTATAATGCTCAACTTCTTCCCTCTTTGGATGGCTGGTATGGAAGTGAAAGAGAAGAAAAAGGAAAAGAGAGTTTTGCATTAAAATGATTCACTAGTGCAATATGCATTGAAGTATTCCAGTCATTATGTATTCCAGTCTATTGTGCCGGGTCTGTCTGTCTGCACTTCTAACTCCTGTAGTTGTTCTCCTTGGCAGTTACGGTGTGAGCAAGCCTAAGTCTGAGTTTGAGAAGAATGAGTGCCAGCCTCACCATGGCTCTGGCCTTGTGAAACAGCACGGTGCCAGCCTTCACCTGGTTTTGGTGATAATCTGTGACCCTGCTTTTGTCATTCAGCCAATGACTGCAGTTGTTCAGCATTCAGTGCTCTTGGGTGGCTGTGAACCTGTCCAAGCTGGACGGACATTCAGCTGATGAGTCATTTTGTGCCTTCGATCTTAAGAAATCTAGATTACAAGTACAGCCTTTTTAGCAGGCCTTACTTTTTAAAGGGAAGACTGGTCTCATGCTGCCCCATGAAGCATTAATGAAAATTCAGATCAATCTCTTTGAGCTATAATATTATAGCGGGAAAGATGCTTGTGAAATCCTAGAGGAAGCTTACGTCTCTCCCAGCCTGGAAAACTCGCAGGAGCTTGCCAGCTGTACAAACCAGAGGCAAATCTGCATCAGGATGGAGCGGGGCCGTGCCACGGGGTGCCCTGTCCAGCTGTGCTGGCAGCGGGTGCTCACAGGAGGCATGGAAGAACTGCATGGCAGTTCCATGCTCTTTATCCAGCATATCCTTGATGTGATTATTATTATCTTTTTAATGTCAGAGCTTCTATCAATGTGCCTAATAGCAGTAAATGCCTTTCCTTTTTTTTTTCTTCCATCTAACTTTTTAGGATTTACCATGTTGAGTATGGCTTCTACAAAAGCCATTTCGTATCTGCGCTCATCGTTGCTGCTTTCCTCTGTATTTTCTCATTCTGCTGCAACCAGTGGACAAAATGCAGGCACACCAGAAATGTCCACATTGCCATAATTATGCTTTGATTTTTTTCCTCATTCTTTCCTATTCCTGATTTATTTTTTAAAGTACCAGTGAATGCTAAGCTGCTATTTCATAACATTATGTGCTATTCTGAAGGTTACTAAATAATTTAATTTCCATCAGTGTGCATTTATAGGAGAATTGGCTTTTCCCCAGTGAGCATTAATTTGCATTTATTAATTCTGAATTTTGCCTGCTGTTTTTAGCTCCTAATCTCTCCGTAGTGTACAGTCCTATAAACAGGATTCCTACAAGACAGGCAGCAGTAACACTCTGAATGACAGAGACGAGAAAGTTCAAGAAAGTGAGCCTGAACAGGCTTACCTGGAAGGATATGAATGTTTAAGTGTAACAAAAAATTAAATAGCATGCCTAAGCTCCTCTGAGAAAAGGCAATATCTGTTTAGTTGGGATGGGAATACCAGAGTCCGTTGCATTGATTTTTACCTGCCTGTTCTGCCAGAGCAGAGAGCTGTTCTCTAAGGTGTTTGGAAATCAGAGCACCAGGAGAGATTTTGCATCCTTAGTAAAAACTGGGCTGCAGTTCATCATGTTCAGGCTTTATTTTTAATTTATTTTCCTCTTTAGCTAGGCCATAAGTTATGGGAGAAGACCCACTAGTTATGTAGAGGCTTTCTTGTGATTGAGTTATTATTTTTCTGATTTTCTAGTAGCAGTATCATGGAAAAACAAGGTCTATTGTTAAGTACAATCAAACGTTCTCTTTGTGTTGTGCAAATAGTTACTATTTTAGAAAACATACTGTGTCTTTAGCCCTATTTCCAATGATTGTTAATGTTATGGAGTCTCAACTTCCTTAGGCTAATGCTTAGAAAAAGCTTAAACTATTCTTTCACTCATAATCAACCTGCTTATACTTTGGATTTTCTTTCTGCTGTTTTCAGATAGCTTTGTACAGACTGTTAGAGCCCAACCACTTAAGATGATTTCTGAAATGCCAGGAGTCTGACTAAGAATTCAACTTTTAGCTGCTTACAGCAAAAAAGGTTCAGTCTGGACACCTCTATTTTCCTTCTCCAAATTTGCCCTCTGAAATTAAACACTGAAAAGGTGATTCTAATTGTCTAGAAAAGAAGCCAGTGTAAAACCAGTGTGTGAAGTCTTAGTGTATCTGTCTGCAGAGAGCCCCAAACAACAGCTCTGAGTGCTAGAAAGTTTCCCATCCAGCGCAATGTGGTTTTTGTTCTCAAATTTACGTCAGAGCACTTTAAAAACGTTATTGTTTTACTGTAAAACAGAAAATTCAACCTGCACCTCCAGTTTCCTAGCTAGGTAATCACCACCTAGAGAATATATAACTGCCACAGCTTACGAGTTTCTTCTGGCAACCAGAAGCAGTGGTTCATAATGAGTTTTATTTATATCAGGTCTTCAAGACTTGTTACAAGTATTTGCCATGACCAGTGAGTTCCGGCGGGCAGAAGGATGCCCAGGGAGGGGGTGGGACCGCTCTGCAGTGTCCCAGATGTACCTTCCAGAGGTTTCTGGGCCCAACAGTTCCAGTTTTTGCAGTGGTGCCTTTTTTTGCCCACTACCAGAAATAAGAGCATTGGTAAGTTGTCATGAGTTACTGGTCAGGTAATTTTGCCCATTACAGCATTTTGAACTTATGTACAGACACTTGGAAAGCACTAGTCAAATGATTATTTAAAAGAAAGAAAGAAAAAAAAATACAGGAAAAGCTGCCATTTCCTCTGAACTCAGCATGCAAATCTCAGCTACTGGTTAACCATAACCAGCTTCCTCAGACAGTATTGTTGCTGCACAGCCAGCACAGCTGCCGGGTTTACTTTCTGTGGTCTGTGGCTTGACCATAAAGAGGAAGATATTCAAGACACAAGAAAAGGTCATTTGTTGAGAATATGCATCCTCTTTCTATGCTAGTGCTTCTTATCTGCAGCCTATAAACAATGCATTTCTCTTTTCTGCTAGATTGAAAACACATACAAAGAAATGACCAAAAGGCTTCTCAGCGACCTAACAGGAGCTGTCACCAGTGCAAACTGTCACTAGCAAAGGTAAAGCAGAGACTGCTTGTACTGGTAAGGCATCGGTGGCTCACGGCACTGAATGGTTGGCAATGGTGGCCTGGTGCAGACTCCATCACTACTAGGGCTGAGCTCTAAAAGAATGTCTTTGTTTCAACTATAATGGGAATAATGATGAAAAAATGATGTTAATTTTCCTACAGGCAAAAAGCTCTACTTGGAGTTTTAAAATTTTTGATCTAGACTGTGACATGACGCTGGGTTTTCAGCAGGAATAATTCCTGTGATAATTGTATTGCTTACAAGGTTAGTTAAGGAATAAGCATTGTTATGTCTGCATTAATAGTTAACCAAGAGTTGCAAGTAAGCCATTAACTGTCAGATCCAAACTTCCTTGCAATCAAGGCAATGTTGATGTCGTGTAGTGGGTAGGATTCACAGGTCCTTAAGTGTTACAACAGTAAGCCAGCTTAAACGCAACTGAGCTGCCTTTCTGAGCTAACTAACTTCTTTATTCAAAAATAGGTGGTTGCAGTATGTTCTAATGGGAAATTATTTAATCCTTAGCGTTAATGTAAATAAAGCATCTCACAAGGCTCTTTTGCAAATGATTTTTTTTTAATTATTATTATTTGAACTCTATAATTGTGTTCATTTCAATCAAGTTAAGCTTTCATGAGGTGTTGAAAACCTGGTCTCTAAAATGAGAGCTGAACAGGAAGCTCTATATATGTAAAAATGTCACAAAGTTTCTCACTTTTACATAGAGAACTGTTCGATCACTCAGTTACAAGCCAAAAACAGTTGTCTTGAGCAACGGCACCTCTTACCCAGGAGCCCATAAGAATTGCTGGGGCCCCACAAAGCTTGTCCTGAGCCCGTAACACTGCTGAGACTGCCTAGATGAGCAGCAGCTCATTGAAGTTTCAAGATGCTAACGCTTTTTTTCATCTGCTTGATACTTCCGTATACCCTGTCTCTACATATATCTCAGCACAAGAGTCCAAAGCTTCTAGCTAATAAAATCGAAAGAGGGAGGATTATGAGGTTCCCTTTCAACCTAAAAAAATTAAATTCTATGAATCTATAAAATAAAGCAAAAATAGAGAGTAATTCTATAAAGAGAAAAACCATTACAGGAATTTAGTACATTATTTCCTGATTTTGTCCACTACCAATACCTTTTGCAATAAACAAAAAACCTGGCAGATACTCTTGTTTGCTGACAGTAATGGAAGGCTAAAGCAAGGATAGAGAAAGATTTAATCCATTTGCAATTGGGTTCAAGACAAAATAGCTAAGTCAGAATAGCTCTCTGGAGGCTATGTGCTCATTCACTAACAGGACAGTACGGATTTTGTAAGCAAATTAATTGTGACAGCTTAACATAGTAAAGTCAATTGTTCAATATTTATTGGTGCCTTTCAGCATGTCATTTCATTCCTATGAATATTTTGTTACCACTACATTGCATGGAAGAAAAATAATGGAGAAATACAAAAGGAGAGACGCAAAAGCAGGAAAAGCAACTAATTTTGTATTTTTCTGGGATGACGGTCATGCACTTGTTAGAGGCACACATTTTTAGACTGTATGCAATTCTTAGAAGAGTTTAAAAATATAATACAAATGTAGTTGTGCCTCATTTTTTTCACATATCAGTACAGCTAATGAAGAAATATAGTTCTGCTGAAGACTGAACGTAAAATCTTTTTCTTATTCTAGCCTTTTCTCCATTTCTGAGTTATTGCTGAAGGAGACAGACTCTCAATACAGAAATGCATCGGCTCTAGCCAGAATATCTAATATTCTGGGTCAAACCAGCAAGTGTTACCCAGCTCCTGTTAGAAAATCCACAATTTCTTTTTTTTCCCACCCTCCTCTTAACTTGCCTTTCCCTAAGAGCTGCAGAGCCGCTTCCTGCAGCTCACGCACTGTTTCCTGCTCTCAGACCCAGCTCCTCTCCCAGGCTTCACAAGGGCTTTTACAGCCACATTCGGAGAGGGGATGAAGATCCCTGATGGAGGCCAGGGGCCTGCTGTGCCAGGCCAAGGAACCCCTGCCTCGCCGAGCTGCAGCGCTGCTGCGGGCTGAGGGACAGGCTGAGGAGCAAAAGGATTGCTCCCGTGCTTGGTCGCATTGCTCAAGGGAGATAACGGGTCATGCTACGAAGATAGAAGTCTGTACATATATATATATACACATTGCAGTCTATACATAGATTCGGCAATATAGAAGAGCAGAATATAGGATGGAAAGAGAAAAATATCTTGTATACGATTAAAGGATATTTGTTTTAATAGTTTAAATTACATTTAGCTTAGTTTTTAACCCCTAACTCAAAATGCTCGTTCCTTATTTGTATGGGTTGCTACATACTCTGAATGTGTGTTGCATCTGAAGTTTTAAGGGTTGCTATGGGAATTTTAGCATCCCTGCTCAGAAAGTCATCTGCACTTTGACAAAGCTGATCATCATTATTGCTATACATAGTCATCTGTCCTTAGAATCACTTACACCTGATCTTTATGGAAAGCAATATTATTTCATATCTGGTTTTTAGTGTGTCACCTCATTTATCAAAAGTATTTATTTAGAACAACGATATTGCAAGGTTGTGAAGATTTTCCTTGGGAGTCCCTCTCCAATAACACAGACCCAGATATTATATTGTTCCAATTCATTATTTGTCTACAGCTAGTTTATAGCATGCATGTAGGATCACACATACAACTCCATAAAATGGCAGCCAAGTGTCACCTAGCACCACCATGTTCCCATAAAGTCAACAGCTGACATTTAGTTCACTCATCTGTGTGGAGAGCTGCTCAGTGCAAGAAATATTTCATTATTAGCTTTAGCTTTTAAAAAAATCTGAGACCAGTTCAGAGCAGAATTGAGTTCCCTAAGTAATTCTAACCATGCATATGTATTTATATTGTGCTTCTTGTTTTTTGCTCTGTTCATTCGTTCATTCTGGGATACATGAGTGTTCCTGATGTGATTGCTGACCATTCCATCATCATGCTGCGATCCAGAATCCACTGAAATGAATGAAAAGACCAAAGACTGTGTTCAGCTGTTCTAATACAGTCTCCCAATTAAGCAACATTCAAATTATTAATAGTATTTGGGGAAAAAAATGCTCATTAAAAAGCAACTGGAGCAGAAAAATATAATCAATACCTTGACTTCACTCATATTTGGTAGTGATCACAGCATTTTGCCTTTTGTTATAAAAAGGCTGGGGGGGATTTGGGGAGGGCAGCATTTTCCATTGTCTCCTCTTAAGTATCTCAGCTGTTTTCTAGCAGTAGCAACATGTGTTTAGAAGGAAAGCCATAAGGCGTTAATTATAGGGCAGTGTAACAGCTACAAATGCATATTCTACTGCAACATGTTCTCCAGAAGGATGTAATCAATTCACACTGTTTTTGAATGATGTTTCATATTGTGATCTTGTAAACAGATCTTAAAATAGCCAGTTTATAAAGAAAGCTAAATCTCTATAATCAGGAGAGCTTTTCTTTTCTTCCAAATTAACCCTAAAAGAAAAGTAAGAAGATGGAGGTACAGCAATTTGATTTTGAACCCCCTACTGAGCTAAAAGAATGTGAATAATTTGAAAGGGCATTTCTGTTGTTGTTTTTTTGTTTGGTTCGGGTTTTTTTGTTGTTGTTTTGAAAAGTGCACAGCCATTAAACAACATATGCAGCAACTAAATGTGGTGTGTCACAGAGAAAATTAAAATGTTTCTGTAACGCCAAATGGCCATGAATTAGCTAGGGTAGTGAACAGTGAGACATTGCTTTGGAGTTCAGTGAAAGAACAAGAAAACAGAGTGGCCACTGAACCCACTTTTGTTAATCAAGGTGTCACTTGTTTTTGTACCATAGTCCCTGTCTCCTCTGGCATATGCCAGCAAGATTGAGCACTGCTGTCAAAAAAAACTGATCAACGCGCTTAAGAGTTTCCATATTTGCTACATATGAGGGTCATTTTGTGTAGCCAGAGCTTCTCATCTCAGTCTCCCATGTCCCAAAACATCAGATGAGGATCCTTGTCTATCTTTCTTATCATTGCTTTACAAAGACAAGTTCATAGGTATGTTGATGAATCTATATGGGAAATACTAAGTCTTTTTATAGTTATAAGCCCTTTCAATAAATGCCTCTTCTCAAGGGACTAGAAGTATTAGAATTCCCTACCAAGTGTGTTCATCTAATCTCTTGAAGTTGATTAGGACACAAAGATATCCCCATCCTGTGGCAGAGAGCAAAAAAAAAGCTTCTTACTTTTCTAATTCTTCAACAAAATACACACAGTAGAAACAAGAAAGTCTGTCAGGTCTATTGGTCTTTTCTGTTTCTTAAGTTTTATCATGTATGTCTGTAGCATATGGGTATAACTAATTACATTTTCTGAGCAGATGTGCAAAAGATGGATTGATATGCCAAGGCTGGGAAATGTCCAATGAGGAGGAGACTGGTTCGCCCATGACAGATTTTGTAAATGAGACATTTATGGAAATGACGAACATAAAACATCTATTTCATTTTAATATGTTATTCTTGAGGTCATAAGAACTATTTATAGACACCATTAAGTGGACCTTATTTTATTGAATTAAATTCAGAGATGGCATTTATCAGCGTATGCTCCAAACATGCAGGAGCCCAAGTCCATTGTCAATGGGGAAAATGTGTAATGTGTCTCCATTTCCATTCCACTTTTAGAAAAAATAGTGGTTTTTTTCTAAATCTGTATGGAATATGTTATTTTTTTAAACTTGTATCCTCTCTCCTCTCTTCCATTTTCTACTTACTGTTAAAAAGGAAGGTAATTAGGAAGGGATTTGGAAGGGAAAAAAATGTTAACTCCCTCTCTCCCAAAATTTTTTTTTGGCAAATGTTAAGATGAACAGATAAGACTAGCGAGAATCTGTACACACTGCACCTGAGTAAAAGAGCAAACAAGGAATTAATGACATTTTTGTTTGAAGCATTGTCAGAGGAGATTTGCCTGACCACTCAGACATGCTTAATGGTGTCACTGCTAATGCTGCTGAATAAGCCTACCCGAAGCACACCAAGAGTCTTACGGATCCTGCCCTTAAAAGTAAACAATCCTATTGTCCCAGTTCAGTATTCATCTGGTCAGAAAAGTCACTTTGAGAAATAAAAGTAATGCGTTATTTGATATTCAAAATAGTACTTTTCTCTACATGTTACAGCCCTTTACTATTTCAGTACGTCTGCTCATGTAATCCCCTTTAGTCAGATCTAGGTATGTTCCCACCTGGCTATCTCTAGGGGGGTCTTCTTTCATTTTTAAACAGAGCTGAAGGATGTTTGGGAAGTTTATATATTCTCTGTAGAGAAAGAACCAAAGAGGAGAAGTATTTTGCCTCTCAAAGAGAATCGTAGTTGTCATACTTTTTTCCCCCCAGTTAATCTCTTCATTATTATTCACATATCTCAAATCTGTGTATTCACCTTCTCCAATTTTCAGGTGCTTTTCCTTCATAGTTAATTTCTTTCTTCATTTCAAAATCCTTCATTTCTCTCACACCATGTAATATTTATTACATTAGTGCTAAAGCTGTATGAATAATTCATCATCTATTTTGCCTCTTTTCCTATTCGAGTATGGCCCATAATGATTTATTTGAAATATTCATTATTTGAGATGTGTTGCTGAATAATTTTTGCAAATAATTCTTGGCCTGTGTATTGTTCAGAGGTGCAACCAAAAATCCGAGTGGTAATGATTCAACACTTTCATCCACCAGTGAACAACACACATCCCCTGATGGAAGCTCTTGTAATCCAGTGCTGAAACTGCTCTTCAATATTCACTTACCAGTACTGAAATGGAGAAAAAAATGCCCACCCCAAAATGCATATTTTTAGACTGCTTGGAAAGGAAGGACATGAGAGTCAGTGGCCAAAACAAACTCACTGAGCAGCAAGAATGATATCAATAGGGAGACTGCTGCTTGTACAACAACTCTATGTGCTGCCTCTGCTGCCTTCATTCACTTACTCCCTTCTCTCCTCAGCACCTTCAAGCAGCACCGGTTACCCAAGTGACAAGCTCCTTACAGTGAAATGTTGCACCTACAATTTATGTAGCCAGCTTTGAGGAAGGCTGGAAGAGCTAACACTGCTACTGACAGCAGCAGCTGTGCTGGGAGTTCCCCTTGTGGGCATCAGTGCTGGCACCAGCGAGAGGTCAGCATCGATCCTGGAGCAGAGGGATTCAAATGAGAAGCTTCAGTAATATTCTGCCACATATTTTTCAGGCATTAGTTGCAGCCAGGGTATGGGTACTGTGTTTACACAGATGAGGGATGCCAGTGTTTGGGGAGCAAAGGGCTGGGCTTTCAGGAGGCCGAAATCTGATGGGATAAGCAGGTCCTGTGCCCTGGTCCGTGGCTGCAAGCTACCCCATCTGCTGTCACCCTCTGCTCTCAGCAGGGAACAGCCATGCCCAAGTAAGTGTCACGAACTGGAAACCTCTCTTTTATTGAGACCATGAAGGGAATGTGACCTTTCCCCTGTGCAAACCCACCCCCTTGTGTCCCCAAACTCTGTCTTGTTTCTGCACCTTATCAACAGCTGCCTGTGCTTTCTTGGCTGATATAGATTCTTCAGTGAGAAAACTGCTGCCGTAACAAAATAGTGACTACAGATTTCAGTAGTATCATGGTTATTTTTCCAGGCATTAATGTA
This sequence comes from Cygnus atratus, assembly GCF_013377495.2. Taxonomy (NCBI): domain Eukaryota; kingdom Metazoa; phylum Chordata; class Aves; order Anseriformes; family Anatidae; genus Cygnus; species Cygnus atratus. The sequence goes on from NC_066369.1 coordinate 2,824,285, forward strand.
AGCATCTATGTAAATACTGCAATTACTCAGATTGTCAGCTTTCAAGGCTAGGGGTGTGTTTCAGTTTGGTTGATAAGGCACCTGACATCACCATCCTGCTCGGAAGCTGGGACTTCTACTTAATGCTACAGTGGAATTAATATTTACCTCTGCACGTGTATTTTTGGTATGTCCTTGGGATGCAAACTAGTCATGTTTGTAGTAGGAGCACACAGTCATAGCAAACACAGGGCTAATCCCCAGAAAATTGTCACCTATAAAACGCAGTAAAGCTGTTTGCAAAATACTGTCAAAGTTAGTCTCAATGACATTTCCCTTGCAGTGAGGAGGGTGCTTTTAATTTAATTGCTAATTAAGAGTTCAATCATATACTGCTTAATATTTCCAATTTAGTACTAATTGAACATTAAGTGATATAATTGCCACAGAAGTCCCTGACCAAACTGGTAGAGGAGGCACAGGGGGCAATCTTTCCCAGCATCAGGGCTTGCTCTGTGCTGATGCCAATTTTCCACCTCCTCCTTTTGTTAGCAATGCTACGTGGCAAGAGCTGACCCTCAGGGTTAGCTTCTCTGGAATAAAAAATGGGAATTTAAAGCTGTGTGGCTCTCTGCTGCAGTCTGAGAGGGGCTGCCTGGGCTCTGCAGGCTGTAGGAGCATGGCCAGGGCAGCAGGCAACGAAACACCATGCGGGAGAGCCAGTGCTACCACAGGGAATGTGCTTGGCAGAGGAGAGAAAAGAAGGTGCTCTGTTACGCACCAAAGCCAACAAGCTACTGGGGAGACAGCAATTTCTAACAAATCCTTGATATATATAAATATATATATAAGGGACACTATGAAGTAGGTAATTGGTACTGAGAAGTAATTGATTACAGAAGCTGTGACTTTTTCAACTCATTTTTTTCTGTTAGGCTGAGCTGTCACCCACTGTGGCCAGATTCCCTGGATGAATGTGCATCCTGTAATTAATTATTACTTATTCTTTTTCTGTCTGACCCCCGGAGTTGTTTTTTATAAACTGCAAATTGTCAGAATCTGATTCGCATTCAGTGCTCTTGACAGTGGGAATAATCAGAAGAATTCACTTAACAAACATGGATGATAAAATAAAATGTCACATTTTATTACATACTTTTGTTCCATCTGTCTGAACAATTTTGAATGCCAGATTTAAAGACGTGCCAGCAGGCCACGTCTTTCAGGGGTGCTTGCACATGGCTACACTGGCTTTTAGCATTTGCTTTCTATTGAGAGGGATAATTTGGTGGCCTGGTAAATTCCTGGGAGGGGGCAAGAGCACGCGTGCTGGCCGGGGGCACTCACCCCTGCTGCCAGCTCCTGGAGCCAGCCCGTCCCCAGCTGACACGCGCTGCTCGCGCCGCATGGGCCCAGCGGGAAGCGGTGTCACTGCTCCCAGGTGGCTTCTGACGGTCACCATGGCTTACCTCTGGAAGATACTGCAAGAGCACCTCTGTTACTGGGGGCTTTTTCTATCACTCACAGTCTTTCTCAAACTCGCTTATCAAAGAGCAAGGCTTTGGAAATTTTCAGATTGCCTTTAAAATATGTGTTGTCATCAGTAGGCAGAGCAGTGGTGGCTGCGGGTAGGCGGCAGGTCCTGGTGTCGTTTTTGCTCTGATGAGCAGTCCCCACCTGACTGCTCCTGTTTCACTCCGGTCCTTGGTGGGGACGGACATGCCAGGCCCACCCCATCGTCCTCACTAAGGAGGGAAGTGAATCCACCTCAGCCCTGAAGTCCCTCAGAAGCTGTGGGTTTTAAAGTTCAGCTCAAACTTGAAGCGTCTTTGATGTATTTTTGACTTCAAAAATGCTGTGAAAAAACGAACAGGAAAAAAGACTCAGAGGAAATAACTCAGTAGAGAAAAAAAGATTGGGAAATGGAGCAGAAGGAGGTAGAATAAAAAAATGTAGAGAGTCTCCGATCAAAGGGATAAGAGGAGAAGAGAAAAAAGAGATGATGAATAAGTAACTGCTACACGCTCCATGACACCCTGCTTGCCGTGCCAGCGCTGTGGCTCTCTGGCTCTGGTGCACGGAGGTGACACTGCGCTGCGAGAGCCCTACACCTGGGCACAACCCTCCTGCCTGCCCCAGGGACAGCGCTCCTATGTGGCACAGCCCCTCGCAGTGGGCAAGGGGCAGCCCATGGAGCTGCCAGCAGCAATGCTAGCTCTGCGTCTACCCCACAACAATGGGGTCTCGTTCCCCGCTTCACCCTTTGCCATGCTGCTTGTATTCCCTTTGAGACGTTGGCAATCAGTCAAAATACGTAAAAGACAAACAAACAAACCCAGCCATGTTTAGGAGTGGAGAACGGTGAGACAGTTCCCGCTACACGCACACACACGCCTCAGATGGAGAGACCTTAAAAGGTGCAAAATTTCAGCCCACAGATCCTTAGCACTTGCTGAAAATAAGATCTTGTACCTCAAATCGCCAGCTACTTGGAAACATAGGACATAAATATTTATGTGGCTTCTCATGGAAATTCTGATTGCATTTCAAGGTCGAAATTTGCACTTATTTTCAAATATTCACAATAATATCTTGCTTTAAAAAAAAATTTTATTTCAGCTGATTTAGGTGTATGTGTGGAGATAGGCAAAAGTGTGAAGGCACCATTGAATCTCTCTCTCTTGGGCCTTAATTTTCTACATGGAATTAATTAGAGTTGGGCTTCCCAAGAGCCAGAAGTTAAACATTCATATCTGTTTCTGAGAACTAGAAAGCAAGATGGTAAATTGATTTGGCTGGCTTTGAGGCACCTAATGTATTTTTCAGCCTTTCATTTAAAAACTGGCTGTACAATGGTAATGGTCACAGGAGAAAATGCCAAGTATTTCTCAAGTTAAAGCTCATTTTAAAAGAATATCAGGAAATAAGAATACTGGAGCCAAACATGTCACGTATTTTAACAACCACTGAGCTTGGTTTTACTGAAAGAGAAGATGCTGAACTGAACAAATACTCCATCTGACCATACCAAATCCAAGACATTGATTTTTTTTCCCCCCGGCTAAATTGCTATCTTCATGCTTGATCTCCTCAAATAATACTAGAATCAGGGCCGTTGCTCTTGAAATGATGTAGGTTATGAGGGGAGGTAACTGGAATATTTGGATTTAAAGATGAAAACTTTGCTAACTGCAGGCTACTATTGGTTTTGCACCCTGCCAGCGAGTAAAGCATGGATTAGCCTTGCAGAAATACCTCTGACTGTGCTCACGCCTTGGGGCGGGTTTCAATCTGACTGATTGTTCCATTAAGCTCCCAATCTGGTGAGAAGTCACACTACTGATTTGCATGCTCATAAAAGAATTAGCAGAGCTGTTGCTTTGAAGTTCAATTATCCATGTGCATGTTTAAAGCAGAATATTGAAAATGCATTGTGCTGTTTGCACAGCTGCAGACAGCTAAATGCACGGAATGTTTGCAGGTTTGCTATGGGACTTTCCACCCAGCCAGGGAAACAGAGCTACTGTGAAGTCCGCAGATCTAAATCATGGGCAGGCACTGAAGCAGAAGTGAAGCTCTAAAGAAAGTTTATAGCTTCATTTGTGGACATTGAGGATAAATTCAACAGGCCACTTAAGTGTTTATATTATGAGGTGCCAGCTGCAGCTCTATAGTTGAGGCTGAATTGAGCTTTGAATTTAAATCAGGGGTTCAACTATGTTATGTATGTAGATGATGCGGTTTCCTTTCTTTTTTTCCTTGTCTCCAAATTTACAGTACTCGCTCTTTGAGTACATGATGGGTTTCCCAGGAACTAACAAGTAAATCATGCAGCTAAAGGTTAAAATTAAACTGTAAAATAGATCCACTTTGGCATAAATCCAGATCCACAATTGGCATAATATTTCATGGACCCCTCTTTACTGCTTTTGGCCACTGCACCGCATTCTGGCACCAGGTCACTGTTGCAGAGAACAGGAAGGACCACTGCAAAAGAGACAGGCATGCCACAACATTTATCTACGAGCGAGGAAGATATTTTGATATGACTTTTATAGTTATTGCTAGTGACTAATCAAAGTTCCAGCTCAGCATCTGAGGATCAGCATTTCTAATTTGCTGCCTGCCTAGCTCTTAATCAGGGCAGCATCTTAACATCAAGGACTCTGCAGCCTGTGGCATTTCTTACAGGAATGTGCTTCCTCTGAAAGTTAAGAGAAACAGACAGATCTGATCACAAGGAAACAAAAATATTACGGCTCTGATGTTATCAAAATTAAATGACTGCCTTTGAACATGCTACTTTTCCTATAGCAGAAACAATTACAAAGGGAAATACAAGTGAGGAAGGTTTTTCGAAATGCAGTAAGTAACCAAGGAAATCTCATGTATGAAAATCCACAGCGTTTTGTACAATTTCATGCATTGATGAATCTTTGCCAAAAGGAACAGAATTCCTTCAGGTTACAGCTGTACATGTAATTAACCACCTCAAAATGATAACCCAAAGGAATTCAACAGTTTGCCCCAAAACGTCATCCTCTTGGGTCTTGTGGCAAACTATCTGTTATGCAATAAGCCTGAGACGTTAGAGTCAAGTCTGCTCAATTTGCACACACTGTATTCAGAGAACCACATCTCTCACAAAGAAAAAACCTCAGTGGAAGAGATAACAATGTATTTATTTTATTAAAATACTACTGTTCCTCATAAAGCTAAGTTTGGGGTTAATCGGATATACAGCAGTCTATTATTTTTTGTTTATGAATTATTGGAAAATCATCAGGCCCAGGTGCAGTCACAGCCCCCGAGTAGGCTTGCAGACCAATAGGAAAACTGATCCGGTCTCTCCACAGCACACCTCTTACTCATGCTGTGTTACAAGTTATACAACTTAAACTAAATCAGGCAAAGCACATTAAGATTACAGCTGATTTCCAGCATCTGCTAAACACATCTAGCCTTGAAACCACACTTTCACTAACTGCACCACAGCCATGATTTCTCGTTCCAGTGATTCATATTGTTGCAATCTGTAGAATCAGATAATTCTACAGTTAATCATCTGTCTGCATTTAGCACTGTAACAAATAATGCCTTTTCACTTTACTGTAATTTTTTTAATATTCAACACTATTCACACTACTATTGAAAATAAAATTCTATAGTTTTTAATGCTGGAAAGAATTCTGGCTGGCAAAGAAAATCTGTAAGAAGCAATGCTAAACAAAAAGAAAGTTCAAAGAATTCAAAGAAGCTGATGTCAAGCCTGCAGTCCACTCCCACACTTGTTTATCCCAGTGGACAGAGATAAAAGAGGGGTTTTGCAACATATGCAGAGGACTAATAGACCAAACCAATGTTGAATGTGATACTATACAAAGATCAGATATTGCCCACATCTCACTTCTTTATTGCTTCCTTCCTGACCTGTCATGTTTACATTATTATTTTCCTACTATAACTTATTAAATAAATACATACATTTCTTAAACAGAAACCAAGAGGGGCATTTGTATGCCTTGCCGCTAAATGCAGAGCAACTGTGGATGTTGCCTACTGTAACAGCCATGAAAGTCAAGGGGGACATGAAACACATCACGGATGACTCCAACGTCCACTCCTCACATTATGCCCTGCTATGATCTATGTTATTTTCTTTACCTTTTTACATTCAGTACATTATTTGCTAGCTATACAAATAATGTTTGCCAAACTTTCTGCAATATTGCCCTGTTACAATAAGAGTTCACCTTGGATTTTTATCACTAACCAAAACCAATTCTACAACCCAAACCAAGAGTCTATCTGTATGAAGTGTTTGAGTATTTGATTGGGCAGAAAGCTGAAATGATGCCATGTTACTGATTTGTTCACTTCCAATCTGAACAGTTCAAACTGTAAATACTGAACATTTCTATTAAGTCATTTTTTAGCTAAATCCTGATGCAGGATTTGGAAATGTTGACTAAACCCAATCTATGTAGTCCAGTGTGTTCTCTCTGGTGGATATCAGTGCTGGATTTTCATAAGAGGCTGGGTAAGAGCAAATATGAAATAATAATCCTATAGGAGAAGTCCTCTCTTCAGGGCTATGGTTAGCTCCTCGGTCTAATAGTTTAATTATATTGTAAATAGCTTGAAATCCTATCTACAATAATCATGAACATTTCCATCTTCTAATTTGTTTTCCTGAATCATACTAAGCTCTTAGCTTCAGCAAAACTCTATGGTAATAGATGCCTGGAGTTAATTTAAAAAGTCATAAATTTTAAGCTTGTCTCATAGAAAAAATCCTTTGTACATATGATAACACCTCTGGAGGAGCTGTGGCTTCTCCTTTTCTCACTCACAGACTTTCACCATAGCCTCTTTTATTTGTTGCCACTCCAAAGTGAATTCAGAATTCCTTTGGAAGGAAATGTCTGGTTTGCAAAATTCTTACCTGAATAATGGATACATTCAGGAGAATTGCACAGATAAATAAAAAAGGCTGATCTCATTGTGTGAGTTATTCAATTCATGTAGTCATTTCTGTGACATTACTCTGTTCTGAAGAGCACAAATTGATGATAGTCGTATTTCATTTTCTCAACTTGAAGTGTTCATTTATGGCATTAAGAGGCAGAATTTCTGTGGAGTTTTTGCCCCCAAATGAGTATGGGGACTCACCACATAATATTTGTTTCTCTCAACAATTTTATTTTTCTTTGATAAAGATATATTCCATTTTCTAGACAAAATATTTTGTTTCTCTTCCCTTGAAGCAAAATGCGACACCCTAATGAAGATAATTTTTTTCTCCATATCCTCATTTGCTGAGCAAGGCGCACACGCTTGAAGACAGGTACCACCATAGTCACAGTACAGCTGTGAAGGGTGCACAGCGCTGCTGAATGGCTGGCTTTAACACTGGGGTTGTCCAGCAGCTGGAAACCTGCTTCAGCACAGTCCCGTGCTTTCTGTGTTCACATAGGCCAAGCTCCTGTGCCCCCAGCACGGTGGCCATGGGACAAAGTGGGCGGTGAGAGGGCCCCAGCTCGAGTTACGACATACTGCAGCTGCCAAACACACATGACGGAAGGGGAGGCAGAGCGAAATCACCAGGCTGGAAAAATCAGTGATCAGAAGCCCAGAATGACTTTGTGGAAGAGAGGAAGCCTGTTGTGACAGCCATGGGCAGGGGTAGCTGTAAGTGGTTACAAATGTACACTGCGCTCACTAATGTCAGCAATAACCATTAAAATAAACAGTCAGTAATTTGTTGGAAATAGCTGTAAAAATGGCACAAGACAGATGATTGAGTAAGGATAATTTCCCCATCTCATTGGTTCTTTCTATTCAACTCATAAGGTTCCTTCTACTCCCAGCCCCCTTAAAAAGTGATTTTTGTTTTCTATCATGGAGGGGAAAAAAATATTCAGTTGGCAGCAAATAGAGTTCCAGAGAGAATTTACTGACACTGAGTCAATAAAAACAAAGTCTGCTCATGCTCTGTTTGGCTCCTCACCTACCAGACTGTTTCAGGAAGGTGGTGTATGGAGGAAAACTATATAGTTTAACTGGGCATTGTTAGCTATAAACTACTAGGTAGGCCCCAAGGTGTTCTGAAACAACCTTTAAACCAAAAAGCATCTGCAGTAACGAGCATGTAGAACATAATTCTTTGCTTATTTACTGCTTAGAAGTATTTTGAATCTTGTTTTTATTTCCAAGTGATCTCAGCCTGCAAATGCACAATGCACCATTATAACAGCTGCAGATGATATTAAAAGAACTGAATAGTACACTTCTGAGCACTGCACTGAATCATCTATGAGCGCTGGAGCACTGTTCATGCATTATTTTAAATGTGTACACATTACCAAATAAAAAAAAATATTGTACATTATTGATATTAAATTACAGCACAGTGGGTAGGTTGCATAGAAACAAGAAAAGGATAACCAGAATAATTCTATAGTCACAGTACTTTAACAAAGTTTATAGGGGTTGATTTGTTACAAAAATGAGATATAGATACAGGATCTACCCTAGATCTCAGAAGGAATTTCATTATATTAATTGCATTATAGAAGATGCTCTGCTTTTGCATGATTTGGTTCTTTATAGTTTAATCACTGTAGGCTTCTATAAATTAAATAAAATGCTCAATTGTTTGGACGAAGAAACATAAATTATCACAAATATATTTAAAATTATTTTTAACAATAGCCTGCTAGGTTTCATAAATAACTAGTGGTAAGGGCCTTTACTTTTTTTTACTAAGGTAAAGTAAAACTGCATTTTAAAATGAACTTTTGAACATCAGAGAAACATTCTCATGCTTACATGTAAGCACACAGATTTTTCTCTAACACGGGAGTATTGTTCTGTAATGGAATAATGGTGGAAATGCCATAATACGTCATAAACACAATTTAATATTTTTTTCCATTAGAAGGCTGCTTGCAGGCACAAAGATAAAGTTATTACTGCAGAACCATTGGTGCTTTCACAGTTAATGCCTGATAGCATTTTCATTTTAAATTGTTTCTTTCCATGGTCTGTAACTTGACAAATCTCCCTAGTGCTGAAACATGGCTTTCAAGAACTAATGGTAGGGACCTCATTTAACCAAATTACATTCAGGTATGTATTTTTAAAATAGGAGAAAAACTTATTTTTCATGACTGAATCATGATAGCATGTGACAACTATTCAGGAAGTACGGGAAACTGATAGGACGGTCAAAATCCAGTTTGAGCTCTAGAGCAGGTTAAATATTATTTTTTTCAGCAGCATCATGAGAGTGACTATTCTGGCTCTGAAAATCAGCATCCCTGTATATAGGAGCCTTTGCTTTATTTCACCACTAAGAAAAACTAGTGGCACTGGGAAAAATGAATAATCACCCATGCTGCAATGTCTTTGTGAGCAATTAAAGCACGAAGGATACTCTGTTCTCCAAAGGGCCATCCATCCTCCAGTAACTCCTCTTAGATGCCTGCTCGCTAGCGGTGGGATGAGTCACAGACTTTCACTTCCCACTGACTTGCACAGGCTTCCATAGATAACCCACATTAAATATACAGATATATATATGTATGTGTGTGTACATATATTTATTTATATCTCCATCCCTCAGCCTACATGCCAAACAAGCATTCAGCTCTCTCAACTTTTTCTTCTCTCTCCTCTTCTCCTTTCAAAATACGTTGGTCTATCCAAACTGGAAGTGTCAAGGCAACATCAAAGGTATTAGCAAATTAATTCCTGTGCTCTCTCTTTTCTAAGTTTACTCAAATACAATGAGGAGCAGAAATACTACTAAGTAACACATGATAAGTGCATGGTTGTACACTGCAGAACTAGGTTTCCTGGCTTGAACTTTGCCTAGCTCTTGCCTGCTGCCCTGTAATAGAGAGAAATCTCCCAATACACAGCAGAAGCAAAATGAAGATGCCTTTTCTTCAGAGGCAATATTTCAATATGGGACTTAATGGATTTTAAAAAATCATGAAGTTACCATTTCAAGAAGGGACTCTTCAGAATCCACAGATCTGCCACTTAAAATTCACAAAAGAATAGCACAAACTGTGCTTTTCAAAGGCACCCCAAAGTTAACCTGCCTAACTCCCACTGCAAGCTAATGAGTTTTGACATTTCTAGAGACTCTTCAGCAAATCCCCCAGCTATAGTATATAAGCACCTTTTCTTGGCCCAAACAAATTGTCTCCTGCAGAGGTGCCCATTTTTCCACCACCATGCTGAAATGACGCATAATCTCTGCTTTTACACTCTTCATTCCTGGGAGCCTTTCCAAGATAATCTGTTCTGCACGGACTGTTTAGGATGCCTCTGCCCCCACTAAGTCAGTGGCAAAACTCTCATTGCTTTCAGCCTATGATGTCTGTGTCCAATGAGCTCATCAAGAGTTTGGGATGAATCCAAAACCTCTAGTTGAGCTCCTCAGAATGTGTGGAAGCCCTTTGCTGTGTCTGTCCCACAATAATGTATTCCCATAGCTCAGAATCCTATAAAATCATATTTCTCTGTGTAGAGCCAAAAAAATAAGGGAAATCTGTCCTTCAAGTTGCTGCTGGTAAGGTCATTCCAGCATCAGTTCATAACTACCAGTACAAAGAGTTCAGACTAATATTAGACTGCTTCATCCAGATATAGCCTCATTTGTTTAGACATGGGCAGTTAATACCTTTGAAAAAATACTAACTTTTAAAAGTTAAAATGCATTTGAAAACTTTGGCCTAAGGACACAGAAAGAAGGTAAAATTGCTACCAAGTGTTTGGAAAAGACCAAGACAGCTGTGCTAGCTCTCTGAAGATAATTCTACTAACATTTGTTCAAGCAAAATACAAGACTGTAGTAAGCAAAAAGAGATCGATCAGTATAATACTTATTTAATACTTATTAAATAAAACCATACACTTTTAGAAGTAACAAGTTCCAAGAAGCATTTAGAGAACTTCTCTGAGTTTACAAAATAAAAAAGCACAACTCCATACAAAATAGGAATTAGAATGTCACTTTAGAATGTCATCTTTCTATGCAGAATGACTTTTAAGGCACAAGCTACTAATTCTCATATTCAGCGCTTTCCAGACCAAATGTCCCACATAAAACACACTATTCTGTATTCCCAACTCTGTACTCTCCCCTTCCCCTTGTGCCTTGACACTTTAAAATAATGTGTTTCATTTCATGCCTTTATTTTACTATCCTTCGGTTAATTCTGTTTTCTATAGTAAGACTGGTACCAAGGTGTGAGAAATCTTTACCACCAATCTGTGCTATACACTTCAACCAAACCCTGAAAGGTGCTGCTAAGTAGGTGGCAGAATATGTAAATATGAAATACAGGAAACTACTAGCTGCCTGTTTTAATGCTCTCTTTGCCCACAGAAGGAGCTTTACTGTTAATATTTCTCCTCACGGTTCTCCTTCGTGGTTCATGAAAATGTTTCCAAACAGGGTAAACCTCAGGCAAATTTCATGCTCAAAAAACAGTCTGGACACAGTTTATGCATCTATCATTCTTGTGGAAGTTGTCTGAGGACTGTGGTAACAACATCCTCTTACCCAGTGAGCCCCGATTACCATCCAGCACAGCATCACTGTGTATTGAGTGCCTGGTAGCTCTTTAGCCAGCACTATTTTTGCCCTGTGGCTGCCTTGGATTGGCTGTTTTAGTGGCACACAGCAACACACTACCAAAGGGAAGAACAGGCAGTGAAAACTATGTCATTCTGTTGGCAGCACTGAGTAAATTAAGCCAGGCAAAATATAATTGGAGTTTAGCCAGAATACAAGATGTACTACAGATCTTCTCATCAAAACGGCTAAGATCTTGGCCTGAAACTTAGACTAAATTCCATTTAGAAAAGGAAAAGACATCGCTACAAACTTACAGCTGCACCAAAAGTGACCTTTACAATGCCAGTTTTAAAGAATAGTGGAAGAGAAGCATAGGCTCAGCTCTTATTTTTGCTTTTGTTTGAAATGTCCTGCTTCTTTGATAGTAGCTGAGAAACAAAGACCAGGAGAACAGAGAAATGGAGATGAGCAATTCATTTCTGAGAGCTGTTTCTTCACTACTGAAAAGAGCAAGTTTCCTAGGAGTGGATTCCCCAGGGCGATGAACAGTATTTCAGTGGAATCAGGGAAGACTAGCCAAGGGACCAGGCCCTTGTCTATCAAACGGAATGCGTAACAGTCAAATCAGTTGTTCTGGCTGAAAAGTAGTCAAACTGCAAAATGTTCTAATTACTTAGGTGACAGCATTGGTCAACAATCCAGCAAGCCCAAATCACTTGCCATTTAGATACCACAATAACCAATTGTGCTAACTGATCCCCAGTGTGAACCCTCCTATAGCAATGTCTCATACTTACAGTCTTGTAAGGCAGAGTACCTTGCCTGATAAATGGGGCTCTACCTTGTAGAGACAAAATGCTGAGCTAGCACTCGTGCAACTGTAGAACAACCTTCCCCATGTCCCCTCAGCCTCTGCCTGGCAAATCCATTTCCTAGACTTCTCCAGAAATAGGTGGGCAGTGAGAAACATCAGGACTGTGATACTTAGAGTCAAACTGCGTCTAAATTGTCCGTTCATTTATCTTGAAGCTTCTCAACTGCAGTAATTAGAAATTGTAATGCCCTTACCAACAATGGCAGTTTCTGCTGCTAAGCAAATTCATTGCACATACTGCTAAGCAAATTCATTGCATAACCTCTCTTTGTTGGAGTGTGACTGTGCGATAATGAATGACGGATTCCCTACCCATCACCTCTAGCTCCTGAACTACTTTTTATCTAGCCGGTATCCGAAGTCACAGCTTCAAACCCATATCCAGCAAAACTCCACTTGATTGCACATACTGAGCATGATGAGCTCTATTCATGGAACAGCAGGTCAGAAAACAAACCTATATTTGTAACAGAAATATAGTCCGTAAATATAGTTAATTTATACTCTTGCACACTGATTGGAAAGCTATTTTTTTTTGGGGAAGATGTCCTATAATTTTTCATCTCTTTTGCTTAATTTCAGTACCCAAATTCTCCCTTTCAGAATCTTAATATCTGAATAGCTCTTAATATCTTCAGCTAAACTTCTCTCTCTCCTTTTACTGTTTTCACAAGACTCTTTTTCATAGCAGCAACATTCTGTAGCATTAAAAGATTCTCACATACCGTGGCCTGTTCTTTCATGTTCACAGGCTGGTTGGAGCATATCAGTGCCATGACTGCCACTCCACACCTGCAGATCCTGTGCACAGCAGTGGGATCCTGGAAGTCACCTAGACAGATAAAGATGTCTATAGAATATTTTTGCTGATAGTTACAGGTCCCATTAGGGATAAAAGCTCGGCTTGATGAGGTGGCTTGCAGGCCCAGATACAGACAAAGTGCAAAGAATCTAGTCTAAAAGACACAGACCACACCACACGTGTAGCCAAATATGTAGTAAGAAGGCAAATTCAGTTATAACCAGTACTTCTGCTGTTGAATATTGGTCTTTGTTAAAACAAAACCAAAGTCTCTGGGACTAACAGTAGTAGGGGAGTCACCACAGGATGGGAGTAAACAAGGGACGAGAGTCAATTTTGTGTTGCCTCCTTGGTAAAAACATGGACATCTGTATCTTAAGGACGGATGTGAAAACAGATAAGACAATACTTGAACTGATAAACCAGCACATTGCATGTTTGCATGAAGAGGTAGACAACAGAAAATGAAAAAGCATCAGGCTGTCTGTTTCTGGCATTACTTCATTCAATTTGCCCCTGCTGATAAAGAAACAGAAGCATTTGGACAAAACAGCACAATATTGCTATCACTGTGACCACAGTACTGAACAGGAGCACAGGGCTCCAAAAGAACCACTCCTGCCTATGACTGAGCTTCCTCTGTCTGGTGCATGACTGCACCAGGAGAGCCACATGGACACTGAAAAAACACAAGGAGAGCCATGAGAACACTGCTGCCTAGAGAGGGAAATTTCTCCTTGTTTTTGGCAAGTCTCACATTTCTTCTTGACCATAGATGCTATGCTGAAACCAACACTCACCTCCAATTACAAGCAAACCAGCAGAACTTCCCAGTTCCACCGCTACCACAGGGAGACGATAGGCTAGATGTAAAAAGTGGACAAAAAAAGTCATCAATTTTTCCATGGTACATTCTAAGACAAATGCTGAACTGCAAATCGACAACAAACAATGAGAATGTGATGCATTTAAACACTGCTGAAGTGTAAAACTCAACAGAGAGGCACTGAAGGGAAATAGAAATTTTTTAAAGTTAAATTAACATATGCTGCAAAGTTCTTTATGCCATCTGGTAATAAAATCAATAAAAGAACAATATGGGAGAGTGAGTAAGTTCAAAAAGTAATAAAGAATGAGATACAGGCATATATATATATATAAAAATAAAAGATGGCATCTGTTATAAAGAACGAATGGAATCACATCTATCTCATACTAAAGAAATAAGAAACGACAGACTGAAAGCCTATTCTGATAACATACTGTCCTGGAAGCAGGCTATGCCAGGACATCTTAAAGCTTCTGGGAGACACAGCTGATAAATTCACATGATAAATCCAGTCTCCATCTGGCAGGTGAAAGAGCGTTTCTCTGTTCCAGGGCTAACCATCGATATGCGCGAGCTTGCAGTCTCCTGTCACAACTAAGTCTATCAGAAAGAACAATACCAACATAACAATACAAATGTGCAAATACTCATCAGCGACTAAGAACACAGCCTGGTCTCCTATCATATGCTGTCTTGCTGAAAACGTTTGGTTTCCATTTACCCCAGTAGCAGAGAGAATGGCTGTGTATCTCAGCTCCAGCTGCAGAACAGGAGTGACATGGCAAGCTGCAGCTCTCCTGGGTCCTCCTCACAGCTAATGCAAAAGCTGTGTTTGAAGCCTTGCTAATGGTCCATGAGTGCAGAGTGGTGTGGGGATGAGAGGAGAGATGCACAGAAGAGGAGGAACTGGATTCACATCTGGTGGCCTACATTTGAGGTCTAATTCAAAGCCTGAGCAGCTGAGTGTGGGTTTCAGAAAGGAGACGTCTCAATCAGGAGGATACAAGGAGGCTGAAAGGGAGGAATGATCCTTGGGATTTGCCCGTTGTCTTGTGTAATCTGGTGATTTTCTTTGAGTAGCTCCACATAAGAAGTTTTCTTTGGAAAGGGCCATCCATCATATCTGGTATACCGCTCTTAAACACCCTATGCATTTGCAAGAATGGAGAAATATATGATCCAATTTGAAAAAAAAAAGATAAAAAAATACCCATTCTGCCCCCTACTAAGTCTCCTATTCTCCTATTTAAATCCAGAATAAGGCTCCTGACTCCCACCAGGAACTACACAAAACAGAATACACGGAGCAGTATCTAATCCTTTCTTGACCAATTTCTTTTCTGCTAGATTACAGAAAGTATAATACAACACAGCCCTGCACAACTTTCCCTTCCCCTTGGTTAGGGTTGTTGTCACAAATTCGTGCCATATTTGTGCCTGTAACATGTCTGCCAGACCACTGTCTGTAGGGTCTGCAATCACTGGTTATTATATGATGTGACACAGCACTATGTAACATTAATGAGAAAGACAGATGCCAGAAGCAGAGTGAAAAAGTGAAGACAGAGCACAGAGCCATATAATAAAAGAAGCAGATACACTGAAGGCCTGTGAGGATGAAGAGTCAAGTTTTAGTACTGTTTTCTTTTGTGTAGATATGTTATGTTCCTCGGCGATCTTCCTTTCAGATGAAACCATCACCATAGTGAAGTGGTATGTCCGTGAATCAAACCACTCACTTCAGATCAAGCAGGCCACAAAGAGCCTTGTAGGTGACTGAAACCTTGAAGTGTCTCCCACTGCAGTGCTCAAGGCCTGTAGAAGCTGGTTCTTCCTTTGAGCCTGTAGGTAACCCTTTCCCTCAACTATGAGCAGCTTTTAATTTCAGGTTTATAGCATTATACAGATAGAAATAAGGTTCAATCCAAATTTTTGAAAGAAACTACATCCATGAGAGAGGTGAGGGTTTCTTAACCTCTACACACAGATGAACAGACTCCTGAAGAAAAACTGAATTCAATTTCATTCATTCAAAAAGCAGAATACAGTCTTTTACCTTAAGTATGCTGGGAAGGCAGGTCATCAGGCAGCAAATAAAAAGCAGCAGCATAGTGTCCAATGCCATGGGAGTACCGACTTCTCTTAATCTGACAAAGAACTGAAGATCAAACATCCTCTGATTATTTGTTCTTCTAAGAAAAAATGGTAATTGACTGAAATGTATACATGATAAGTAGACAACATTCCCACAGGAGATCCAGGATGACAGAACTCTGTCACATAATCAGCTGATATAAGTCCTTATTCATTTGTTTTATTTCTGAAAAAGACTCATACTGCAAAGCTCTCGCCCTCCATTGACAACACACAGTTTTAGTCTTTCTACCCCCCCCTCTTCTGCACTGTGCTTCACCATCTTTGAGCATGACTCTATGGAATAAATTTAACACAAGCAGGGACATTCTCAGTTTCCTTTTGGAAGACTGCATGCTCCAAGACTGCACCTTTATAATGTTTTCTCTAATTGCTCAGAAAGACAGGGTATTAATTCCAAAAAAGATCTAACACCTCACCTTAACAACATTGCAAAGTACTGTCAAAAGGCAAGGGACTTGTTTTATTCCTGGTGTTTCCTGTTAGGACTAGCTTCAAACCCTCTACCTTCAATGAGAGCCAAAAGGGTTTTGGTTTGGTTTTCCTAAATGAGCATTTCATTCTCATTGCATCAGACTCATTTTTAGAATATTCAAACGCAGCATCTTTGTCAGTTGCTATCATTTAAATTGAGGTTGCTAAGGAAGGAATAGTAGCTGCTTCTTTAAGCAACAGTAGGAAAAGGGGATGAAACAGCAGACAATTTCTTAGCAGAAAGAGCAGACAGAACAGCAGTTCTCTGCTGCAGCATTTCAAAAACACAGAAATGCCATTCACTACACTATTGAAATTTTAAATTAGGAAAACACAGCAAATCTATCTGAAATTAGCATATTTGCTAATGAGCGTAAGAAAATATTTTCCCTGCTCCTCCATCCCTTTCTCATTCTGTAGGTCTAGGTTCTTACTTTCCAATTGTAGGTATGCTTACTCTCTTTTTAAGGGTATCTGCCTACTTCAGAACAATCTAGGAACCAAAGAATCTCATTCAGAACCACATTAAAGATTGACAGCAAGGCCACAAGTTCCCTCTAACTACGGAGAGTATATATTTAGGTGTAGCACGGCTATTTACGGAGAGATTTGTCAGAATGGTCTGGGTTCTTATTTTTATTTAGAACTGAATGTTGTCTGATGAGATCACTGCTGCAAAGAATTTGGTTTTGGCAGCTAAAAGTCTTAGCTGGGGTCATTCCTGAAGACCCATTTTAGAGGATGGATTCAGTAGTCTCACAGGCAATTCCAGTGTGCTATTCTTAATCACATTCAATGCACAACAACAGTCCACTAACAAAGCCACCAGCAGCTGCATAATTTAGGTATGATTATTCTATTGATGAGATGACTTCAAGAGGTTGACTACTGCAAAACTATTTGTCTGTAGTCACTAGGGGAAGATATTAGAACAGCAGAGCTCCTCTGTGAAAATAAAAGGCTTAGGTCTTGTCCACACGGGGCAATTCAGGACAGTTTATTTGTGAAGCTTTCCTTTACTTTACTTTGTGGAAGTCCCTGAAAGCCAGAAAACCTAGAGAGAAGACTGAAGAGATGAAGTCATGACAGGTCTCCATTCGTCTTTCTGCTTGTCCAGGAGAAAACTGGGCAGCCACTGGTCCCAGTTGCAGTCACACTTGTAGAGTGCCTCAGGGTTAGAGAGTGGTATCTCGCCTGATCCGTCCAGTTCCCCAAGCATGAGAGGTGCTGGGGTATGGTAGGAAAGTCTGGCATGTGGGGGTCAAGTCAGCTGTCAGAGGCAGGCCTTGGTGAAAACACTCGTGGCTGTGCTTAGAGGGAAGTGCTGCTGGGCACCACAAGGGCTAAGAGGCCTGCTCGCCCTACTTCAGCCCTCTGTCCTCCTGCCTGCAAAGCGTCCCCAAGGCCAAGGCAATCCAGACGGGCAGGAACGTAATTTGGTAATTTAGTCAAAACGAACTCAGGTTGTCTTTTCCTAAAATATACTGCACTCTCCTAGACGTGACAGGACGAGGGGGAATGGGCGAAAGTTGCGACAGGGGAGTTTTAGGTTGGATGTTAGGAAGTACTTCTTTACCGAAAGGGTTATTAAGCATTGGAACGGGCTGCCCAGGGAGGTGGTGGAGTCACCATCCCTGGAGGTCTTTAAAAGACGTTTAGATGTAGAGCTTAGCGATATGGTTTAGTGGAGTACTTAGTGTTAGGTCGGAGGTTGGACTCGATGATCTTGAGGTCTCTTCCAACCTAGAAATCTGTGTCTGTGTCTGTGTCTCCTTTCTGCATGGAAAACCTCAGAAATACCAAAATTAGACTTCAGAAGAGTATAAAAAGCTCCCTGCTAACATAACGTGCAAATGGACTGTCACACTCGCTATGATCTTGGACAGCAACAAAATTAGAAAGCAACAGCAAATAGCAAAGAGAATTTCAGCTGAAAAATAGCAACGTTATCCTCTCTTAATACATATTGTTAAAATGAACGTTTTTAAAAACTGAAGAGATGTGAGCCCAGATGCTATTGCCGTATGTCTTATGCAGTTCATGATTATGAACAAACAACAGAATACGTATAAGGGAATGTAAAACAGTATGGATACAAGCCCAGCTGGTGTCCCCATATGCCTTATGAATTCCACTTTTAGGAACACAGCAGCATATAGCATTAGAGATGCTTCTTAAGCACCTTATTTATAAATAGAACAGAGCTGTTTCGCTGAAGTACACACACAGAAAAGATCCACAAGGCTTGTAAAAACAGAAGGTCCACCACGAATCATAAAAACAGACGCATGCAAAACCATTGAAATAGTTCAAACAACATATTTTTACTGGGAACCACTCTGAGGTAGAATCTTCTCTGAACAAGGGATGATGCTTGTTTGTCAGCCTCTTCATGGGGATTTTTCTAAAGAACAACCACCAAAAAGCCATGTTAGGTAGAAAATGCCAACTTACTTTCATTTGGACAAACTCTTCCTACTGAAAGTTTTTCAGGTCCAGAATGAATGCCCAAGCTCCAGGGCAGTGGAGCCACTGCAGCTCTGGGAGAGGTAAAAACTTGCCTCTTCTCCAAATCAATCAAAGCAGGGTCTGGAGCTTGGCCTGAGCCAACCATGATCTGGAACTTCACCAACAGGCAGCGGACACTTCTGCAATACAGCTCTTCCCCTCCTGCTTTTCAATTTCACCAGAACCACCTCTAAGGGAAGGGAACTGTGGGAATTCCTGGTTAATTATGAAAATACATCATGAAATGCAGTAGACTTTTAAAATCATCGTTTCATTGTTCATAAGCTATCAACCAAAATATATCTACAGCAGGTATCTCAAAAAATACACTATATATGATTGAAAAATTATTTTATTTAAAAATACATTATACAGCAGAGTGTCTCTCTGTTTTCTCACTGCTGGTTCACAGAGATTAAATGATAAATTTAACCCAAATATTTGACTGGGAAAGATCCTGAGAGAGAAAGAGACCAGTTACAAGCTGATGATATACAGTACACTGGAAAAGAGTCATCTCTTTTAACATAAAAGAATCTCTTGGTAATCTTATAAATCTGATAGTAAAAAAAAAAAGTAGGTTTGCTACCATGCAAAGATGAGTGAGGATTTCATTTAAACCTGCACACAAAAATCATTAGTACCTTGGACCCTAAACAGCTAAACTAGGAGAAGGGTAAGTGTGCCTAACACGGTGATACAAACTTTGGACCTACTACAATTTTGTAAACACAGTTGGTAGTCTAATAAAGGTAGATCTTCAATCACCTAAGTAACATTACTGTAGCTAAGGGCTCTATTCTAGGACTTTTTCCCCACTGATTTATTTCTTTGTTCTCTAATTCTCAGCTTAGCATGATGACTTCATGGGATATACTCTATTGCACTCAAAGACAACTTGGCCTTGCCCTGCTTGCCAAGAGATATTTAAGTAGTTGCATTTTAGTTAAAACAGAGATTAAAATAAAAATAAGAACTATGTGTTACTATACAGGAATGCATTAAAATTCAACATAGAAAAATATATACCCAATTCTACAGTCATATGTTTCAAACATCTTCTACCAATGATTAATGCACAGGAAATGCATTGAATTATGGAAAATTTAAGGCCTAGAATGCTATACTTGTTTCAACAGAGCACACTGAACATTACTGTTCTCAATGTGTCTATAGTTCTAGTGTCAGAACTGCTGCTGCCAGAGGAAAACTTTCTGGCAGAAGTTGAGAGTATCTTCAGCATCTACAAGATTCAAATCCATTTGGTTCTTAATTTTTATGGGACAACTTCACTATGAATAGTCAGCTAGGCTGTCTTTTCAAGGGGTGGCTCAATTCGATTTTTCACAGTGATAACAGTGATATGGTAACATCACCTGATGTTGAAGAAAAAAAATCTGTCAGTACCATAAAAACTGACAGAGGATTTTTTGCAAGAATATGGCCCTGAAAAGTAAACAGGGATAGAGAGATTCCTAGAGATAAATTCTGCCTGTCCTGGTCTATTCATCTGAAGTAAACTAATGCAGCCATTTCCGCTTTTCCGTGAATGCTCCAATGTGAAAATGGAGAGCAGAAACACTTTTGCACTTTTCCTCACTAAGTCTGTGACCCTCTTCCTGTCTTAGCACCCCATTCTCCCAGCATAATATCTGTGTGTACAACAAACATGAGGAGAAGATGCAGGCTTCCTTGAGTAATTTGTTTAAGTGATCTATGATTAGCAGGGCTTCCTATCAGATATGCTGAGCTAAGAATGGAGCCCTTAACCTTTCATGGGATAGCATTAGTAATAAAGAATATATCAATGATCAAAATTTCTATATTATTTTCATTTCTTTTAACCTAGATACATATATATCATTCAAGACATTCAAGAACTACAAAACAACAATTCAACTACAATTATGTCAGGAAAATATCCAAATAAATAAACTTTTAATTATGATACAATACTTATTACAGTAAAAATTGGCATTTTTTTTTTCTCTTCAAAAGCAGAAGCACCAGTCTTACATATAACATATTGTTTGAATGATATCTTACATGGAATACAGCGTAATACAATGTGCAAACAGCATTTTCATACAGAACATAATATTTTCCTAGTTCTTATACACTAAAACCGCCTCAAATGGAAACAAGTTCATGCTGAATTAAAAATGCAATTTTAAAAATCAAATTCAAAACAAAGTATGAAGTTCTGTTGGAATAGGTGCATGAATCATTAAAAAACAAGAAGCCAAAATAGGGGGTATTGTCAGATAAATATAATTAGTGCTCAGTTTGTCCCATTCCATCAAAAAGTAAATAGTTAATATTTTTTCTAGAAAGTAAAGTGACGTTCTAATATTTAAGAATTCTTCAAAATGTAGGTATCGTTTTAATGACGTAAAAATCAAGTCAGAAAGAGGACTTCTAAAAATTTCTTATTTCTGATACACTGCAATTATCGTGAGTGGGCTGTGAAAAGAGATGAAGTCCAATGGAGTGAATATACATCAGCGTCAACATCATGTGACTTCTGCAAAGGCCGTGATGTGGTTCTGTGAGTTAAAGGAAAAAAAAGAAACAAATAAAAACGCAGAAACCACACAGGTAGACATCAGTCACCATTGTGAAAACTGTTGCACCTTCTGCTTTAGGGACAGCCTTATGCTTGCAGAGTACTGCAGGGTGATTTAAATAAAACTTTTTCATTGCAGTGCTCTCACTCACTCCTATAGCCAAGTTTTGTTACATGCTGGAAGACTGTATATGTAACTACACTGAACAAAGCAATTAGGTGTGATGGTTCTACAATATTTTAGTTTTACGTGTATTTTTTAGTTAAATAATGTGACTAATAGAATTAGCTGTAGTTTTGTTGGTAAAATA
Organism: Cygnus atratus; assembly: GCF_013377495.2. NCBI lineage: Eukaryota > Metazoa > Chordata > Aves > Anseriformes > Anatidae > Cygnus > Cygnus atratus. The sequence continues at coordinate 2,845,877 of NC_066369.1, forward strand.
TTCGTAATTGAAAGCAAAATGAAAATGACTGTTTCTGGCAGATTATAATATTCTATTTCAGTGTTAAAACAATTTCAATGTTGCTTTTTTTATTTAAAAAAATGCAAATTGCTCCCCATGAGCTCGATAGCATGGAAGGAAGTAGCGAAGTGCTACAACAGAACGGCACTCAACAGCTGAGAACCTGTATTCAAAGTTTCTTCAGAATCACTAGTGGCCTCTTCACTTGCAATGTTAATCTATTTCCTTCAACAGGACAATCCTTATGAACTCAAATATGTGTCTCAGGATACTACATGTGACTCTGCATAGTAAAGCTGTTAGAATCCCAAAGAGCTTTGCTGCTTTTTCTTGCTCTAACCTAAGCAAGTGCCTCTGCAGAAATTTGGTATAGGAAGACTCAAATGTATAGGAATATGCAGGATCCAAAAGAACCATATGTTGCCTGCAGGTACACAGTATCCTTGATTGCCACCAGTTTGGTCTTTTTGTTTGGTTGGTTTTTAAACATGCAATATGTAAAAGGAATAAAGGGTGTCTCCATTTTAAGCCACATGTTTCTTCTTCATCCCCAGGGCACCCAGAAGGAACTGCAACCACACAGAGCACTGCAGACCTCCCTCATCACCTTCCCTCTTCACCTTCCCTCACTGCCTGGAGCAGGCCAAAGTCAGGAGAAGAGAGGAGGCAGCCGCAAGTTGAAAAGAAAGCAGGGATTTAGATAACTGTCAGAGATTGGGATATACCTCCAGTTTCTTACTTAAGGGAAGTTGTTCTAAGTCCCTCAGAAACTCCCACACCATAGAAAGGGCTGGAAAGAAACACTGGCCACCACACAAGTTTATATTTCTCAGTTCTTCCTTGAAATGTCTGGATATCTGTCCATCAGTCTGCAGAGAGCCAGGGGGAAGGGGGACGAGTGTCTTCGATTTTCACACTTCAGAAAAGAATCTACATGCAACCCCGACCGGGAGCATGGGAGAGCTGCCTCTTATCGCCCCTGTCCCTGCATGCTGGCAGCTTTGCTCCTCTCCCTGTGCCATGACCGTAATGTGGCCAGGAGGAGGAGCTCTTTTTTTTTTTTTTTGCTTTGCGTACTAAAGATTTTAGCTCTAGAAACATCCTTATTGCATTTTGTGACAGCTTTCACAAGTGAGGAACACCAAATACTAACCATGTACTTTTTTTCTCAAAGCACAATGAATATATTTTAAATGAATAACAATGATTAAACCATAGACAGCAGATTTTTTTAAAAGTATTGGGAAAGCATGCGACATTCTGTGAAAGTGTTTTCAGTAAACAATATTAGACATTAGTCAGTGTTTACAGATTTTGACACTGAAGAATAAAAGAAAAATTAGATTTCCTAATTGGAAAATAAAACATAAGCATTTCAAAGCATTTCAGTTGTTGGCCATCTTCTGCTTCCAGCAGAGGAAAGAGGATGCATTGGGCAACCTCCATGAGTCTGGAATTACTACGAGGACATTTTGCCATTTTCTCCATTGTATTTAGTTTATTTTTCATTTAGATCCCCAAATCATCCTGTCAACTTAAGCTAGCAACAGTCTAAAATTGTTCACTTTTTTGATAACCAAGATAGTTAAAAATGAGGAATTAAAGAAAAACGTATTTTTCTTGTTATTTATACTAATTAATTCTTTCACATCATGTTCCTTTCTCTAAATGGCATACATTTGCCAGTGATGCAGGAACCAAACGGTCTTTTGAGTGCCATTAACTCATGGCTTGGTAACTATTTCTTAAGAAAGGTGAATGTGGTTCTCACTGCTGCCATCTCTACTTTCAAAATGGGCAGGTCACCATCCATGGAAGCATATGCAAAGCACAGAATAGAATCACACAGAAGAAAATCCGCCTTCCTCAATAAACTCAGAGAGAAATGCTAAGTTCCCAGTCAGGAAGCAATTGATTTGGACTCTAGTGAAGATTTGTCGATTCATTTCCAATAGGTTCAGCAGGATGATGCATAACTAGATCAAAATTAATGACTTTCTAATGGCAAGAATCACCGATATTGATTCATGGAACTATGTATTAACGCTTTTTCATAGGTTACCTTTTCATGCAAAACTACAAATAAGCTTTGCTGAGACAGTTCAGAGGAAAGCAAACAAACAAACCAGCATCCATCTTCTGCTCAGATGCACTGTGACAGAGTTCATTGTGAGATACTAATCACTGTCAGCCAAAGATTTCCACAAATGCAAGAGACAAGAAAAAAAAAAAAAAAAAAAACACTAAAGACCTCAGCTTCTCCAGTTTCAAGGGACATGATTTCACCTACAGCACTCAAAAGAATTAGAGCATGCTGAGGGGCTGCTCACAAGCAGCAGTTTCACAGACAGGCACACCAGATTTTGTATTATTCATTCTAAATTGGCAGCATCAGCTTGGTGTCAGCACCGCAAACAAAGCACGCTTCATAACCATGCTCTCATACCACTAACAGAAAAATGAAAGGCTAAAAGGCTAAGCCTTCAGTGCAGGTTTCTGGGGAAAATTATCCATATCTAGATAATGTTAAATAATTGAAAAAGTCCATACCAAGTTTCTTTCTGACTTGCAGTTTTCATTATATTTAACATTTTTAATCTGAAAATTCTGTTCTGTTCTCATTGATACAATTATAAATAATCAGAAATAGTCATCGTCTTAAAGATTCTTCTGTTTTTGAAAACAGGAATATGAAAAATTGTTTGTAGTTCTTCATGCAGTAGGGTTTGTTAATAGAAAAACAGCACTGTAGTAGTTCTGGCAAAAACAGTAACAACTATATTTTAGTTACCATAAAATTCTCCTGGTCAGCAAAGCTTATTTTATGCTTTTACTGGACAAGCCATGTTTTTAGAGAAAAGAATGCGTTCAAGTGAAATTCCCCATCTAAAACACTGCAGACCTGCACAGAACGCTGCCATCACACATTGTTTTAATTCCATACACAAACACTTAAGTGCACTCTTGCACACATGTTTATTGCCTTATGTGAAGATGGTCAAAATGGTTCATTCCTGATATCCAGGAGAGGAACCTAATGATGCGTGCTTTGAAGGAGTTTTGTTGCAAAGGGTCTTCTTGGTTGTTACTAATACCTTGATACTTTAACACCTACAACATGTATATTTCAGGAGGTCACACTGAATATATTGTTCCATTTCCTATGTTTAAACATTTTATTTGAAAGTTAGATGTTGTGATCACAGTTTGCATTCAAATAAAGATAATTCTTTTACAATCCCCTACAACCAGATCGAAGCAGAAAGATTTGTGTTCACGTCCTACTGAAGTTTTTAAGATTGGAACAAAATTGCTTAGCTGCCTCTCCTGGGTATGTGTTTCTGTGTGTGAAACTGTTTTATTGTGTCTCCTTTAACATAACGTATTATCAAGAGAACCACTACGACAACAGAAATTTGAAAACCTGCCCATAGGCTAATGTAAGCACATGAGCTCTTGTCAAGCTGTCCTGAAATCACACATGCATGTACTAAAACACTGCCTGTAGGGATACCTACATACATTTGTGGACACAAAGCACAGCAGTATTTGGATACTTCTCAACTAAAATATTTTGGAGCAATAAAAATAGACACAAACCCTTTCTCCCATTCTATCATAGCACAACGACCTAAGACATCCTCATGTTTTGCATTTAGCCTGTGAGTTCAGTGACGAGCCATCAGTCTCACTAGAGAGCCCCAGGGACCAGATCAGACTCCCCTGCCACGCTGCACGTACACAAGCACACACACCAGTGAAAGATCCCTTAGTACCAAAATGCTTAAGACCTCTGTATCTCATGAACAATCAAGTTGGAATAAACAGAAAACACATTATAGAAGGAAAAAAGCTCCCACAGTTTTGAAAGTCTAATTTAAGAGGGATCCAGGACAATATCTATACTTACTACAATTAAAATGTTTCATCTCCACCATAACCTTTGGCACATACACAATAGAACAAGAATTACGGTGCCAAACTCTATAAGACTTTTGAGACAATTAGCCCTGACAATCACTAGTAATTGGTATGATAGGCAACAAGAATGTCATATATTGTGAGAGGAATTCCAACTACTTATCATCACTAAAACTTAAAAGTGACTGTGTCTCAAAAAACAACCACCACCACCGCTGGCCCATCTGTAAAGGTAAAAAGACTGTAAACTACCTGTTTCTTGTTCACAGTCTGCTAGAGAGTCAGTCCCACGGGTGGAGTACAAGCAATCTCACATGGGTGGAGTACAAGCTATCTCACTGTAAAAAAGAGTGGCGGTTGTGCCTGGGGATGTGGTTTAGGCATTATTGACAGAAGTAACACTATGAAGGGATGCCAAGCAGAGGCTTTGGGGATAAATTCAGCTCAGCAGTTGAACATAGTACTGTGCAAATAAATAATATCGAACAGATGCAGAGAGCACTGTTGATCAGACAGTGATCTCATGCCTTAGGAGATGAATTATAGTGCCTATCCTAACCCAACACTTTCTTTTTTCTTCTTACCCTCAGAATTTTATCTACTGCCTCAATTCATCCTAAAATGCTCCATATTTCCTTTGTATTTGATTTTTTCAAAGGTAGAATACCTCTAAGAAAAAGTCTAGCATGGTCAGCAGCTACAACAAGACATGTACCAGCCTTCTGTAAGCCCTAGACAACTTCAGGTGACTTCAGCATAAACAATAAGGTGTCAGTCTCCCCTGAAATAGGGAAAAGTTTGTGACTGCACTGGATGATGGTGGACTTTAAACTCTTCTGGGTACCACCCAGAACATCTCTATTTCCCAGGAACCCTTATAACAGAAAAACAAGTGTCTCTAACCTTGACTGTGGTGGGAAGAGGGCCTCCCCTCTGTAGCAGAGGGCCTGCTCACAAACTCAAGTTACTTTACATGAGATGAAGGTCAGAGACAGAAGAGAAAAAAGAGCAGATGGGTGAGTGATTAGGTTTCTTGGCTTTCAGTCTTTTCATTAATTCCATGGATGAATGTAGTTAAGGTGAAAGCAATAAGTCTGCGCTGCTGAGCCAGCTCTGGCAAGGATTCTTCAAGGAGACACTCTGCAACTGTTTTATTTGAGTGCATAAGAAGTGGGTACCCATGCAGAACAGCTTCATCATCTGCATGCACCACAATTAAACAGAAGTGTCATGCAAACAGTGATCTACCCTTAACCAACAGAATCCCAATTCAGAATATTTCAAGTACACATATTCCTGCTTAAAGTGCACTTCATATGTGGCTCCTGACCTCCACCAGAGCTCAGACAGTGGCAGCACAGAGAGCATGCCAAGCACATTGGTTCTCCAGCAGGAAAGAAAACAAAACACTGCAACAGACAAGTAGCAGATCTGGAAACAGAAAAATAAAGTGTTTCCAGGTCTGTGTATTATGCCATGTACCATGTGCTTATTCACTTGTGGGTGAATTTAAAACAATCGCAATGAGAGAGGTCCCATCTGGTACGGATTTCTAATGAAGTCATTCTTTAGGACAGCATCTTCAAATTGCTTATTCCCAAATGCCCATATGATTATCATTTTTAAATACCAGTAACAGAGCTGCATTGCTTCATCCCAGCACTCCTTTAGCCCATGATAACTTCAGTCAGTCAGGATCTGTTACTCCTAATAGCTAATTTATGACAGTAAGCTGGTTTTAATACTGCCACAGGAGCTTGCAGACTGAGAATAAAGAAAAACATATCTAAAATATGCCAAATAGGAATGTATACACACTCAGAATGTGGAATTAAAACAGCCCTAACTGAAATACAGCGAAAACTAATTTGCACATGGCAAAATATAAGTATCACACAAATCATCCAGCACCAATCTCTTTCTAGAGGAGAATGAAGAATGTAAAATAAGACAATAGTTAAAAAGTAAACACTATGTTAATAATTCTTCCAGTAATGGTAGTTAATTGAGATGGCTCAGTTTAGACCCTAGTTTCATATAAGTATTACTCCTAGTGACCTTCATTTAATAGGGTCTGGATTATATCCAAAACTTTAGACTAAACATTTAAACAAAAACAAAATGACAAACAAACAAACCACACCTCACCACCTGCAGCACTCAGGAAAAAAAAAAAAGTAGATTTCTCATCAATTATTTGCTAATTCCAATTCAAACTTTCTGAGGGTGGAAACAAGAAAGCATTTCCTAACACAAAGTCTCTACATAATCATCCTCCCATCTCATCTTCTCTGTCTAGAAAGAAGAAATGCTTTGCAACAGAGAGAAAGATGAAGCCATATACTGAGATCTCACCAAGTGTAACACCTTGCTGGCAGTCCCCTGACTGAAGTATCTAGAGAGAAGTCCCATGAAAAACAGCTGCCCTCCACTGCCATGGGAATGAGCGTTCACAGGGAAAGACTCCCATTCATATAATACAGTTCTGGGCTGTTTGCAAATGATAGAGGTCATCCTCAAGCAGGGCAAATATTATTCCTGCAGCCACCCTTCCCATAGCTTTCCCCACATTGTCTCAGTCTTGCCTAGGCCTAGTATTAGAAAAATAACATTGTTTGTCATGGATAAGAGGGTGTCAAATGAACTAGGAACACTAAAATAACATGAGGTCTTTATCCCCAGAAAATATAAAAATAAAAAATTCAGCAGCCTGCTATGATAAGTAGAATCTGCAGAGGATATACATTTATGATCTGTGATGGCTTTTGAGCTGCACAAATGTTTTTTTTTTTTTTTTTTATTGTAGGAGAGCCTAGCACATAAATAAGACACGCTTATTAATATGGTATGTCTTAGGCCAACTGACACCTTGTTTCATTTTGACATTTTACAGGGAGCTTACTGAATGGACTATTTTGAAGATACACACTCATCATCTAAATGCTTGTTCAAGCAAATGATATTGTGACCTCCTTATGACAAAATATCAGCAGAAGTAGCTTAGACACTTTTGGTTCAAAAAGGCACCTTAGATTATTCTGATAAGAAATCTTTCCCTTCAAGGAAATAAATAACAAACCTAGGGCTAGCAGCAATTCTTATTAAAGGACAACTTCTACCACTTTCAAGTGACTAACCCAGTCTGGGTGGTGGTTAAAAACATTTCTTCTTGCTTTAATATGAAAAATTATCAGTGGTAATATGGGTTTACAAGAATGCTGTAGAAAAATACTTTTGGTGCCCTAAACAGAGTAGAATTGTTTACTATCTTGAAACATAGGCATAACAGAAGAGATTTTAATGACAGGTAGAATCATTAAAAAGTAGAACTGTGTTAAAAATTTGCATTAGTAGCTCTAATTTTCCTTCTAGTAAAAATACCTAAAATATTTTCTTTATTTGATTATGCTATTTCAGGGCTTGTTTGCTCAAAGAATTATTCAGATACAGCCTTACCTAACATTTGCGTAGTACAACATCATCTTTGCAAAACCAGAAATTTTTATTACAAGAAACAAATAAATTTTAAAAACAGCACAGTACTTACTCATGCAAAACATCGTGGCATACCCAGGAGACTATTGCTAGTATGTTCTTACCCAAAATCATATTTTTGAGTCATATTTTTTAAAAAGTCAGACATTACCTTTTCTAAAGGGCTTTCTACTCGGGGTATGCTGATCATGGGCATCTGGGCCAGATTATCCATATGAGAACGTTCATGTTCTGGCTGACGTCCTCTGAAGTTATTTACCACACAAACAACCTAGAAGGGATTAGAAGGTAAACAGAATAGCTAAGGAGCAACTCATTTTTTCAGCTTTGATCATGACATCCATAATTAGGCAGAACTGACACTAGCTTTAGTCACAGCTTACAGTAGAAACACAGAAACATGAAGTTCATGTTTTACAAAAAATTCTTAATTAATATTTCATAACAAAAGATTTAAGTAATTTTTTTGATACATGCATCATCACAGAACCAAAAAGCCTTCTTAAAGCAAATACATTACTGAAGCTAAATAACATAATACTATTTATTAGCAATTTATATGAATGAACGAACATCCAGAGCACGTGCAGCAGAATATGGTAATAACCTTAAATGCCTTTGAAAGGCCTGTACCATCAAAGAATGGTACAGAACCCTTTTGACCAGCAAATAATTTCTCAAATGGAGAGTGAGAAAGGGAGGATAAGAAGGCAAGGATCACTGAATGGTTTGATCTAAACTCCATTCCAGCAGCGTAGTAGTGACTCACATAGACATTTAGGAATGTGGCATACAGCAGCCTGTTCAGGTTTCTACTAATTCAGACACTCAGCCGAGACAATGCTTGCCAACTGTATTATTTTCAAAACACAATTAAATTTGATGTCATGTTACTTAAATGAATTTATGCAATACAGCACAAAATATAAGAAAATGTGCTGGGACAGATTTCTTTTGTGCTCTATTTTATAACTTTAGGGGCACAAACACAATACAAAAACTTAAAAATGCAAAAACAAATACAGCTCCAGGATACCTTGTGTTGAAGGAAACAACTGGAAGTGCCAGAAAGTATATTTTAGAGAAGACCTAAAGCTGCCCTCACATTTATCAGATGAGTGAAAATGCCCACCTCAGCCATTCCTGTGTGAGTTCACAGCCAAGGCCAATCTTGAGACCCAAGATCTTGAGATCAAGATCTTGAGATCCCAGAATCAATATAAAAAGAAATTTCATGGGGAAAAAAAAACAGTTATATTTCAAAGTTATATATTCAGTACTAATACAAGGTGTCAGACAGACAAACTTGCAGGCAGTAAGCAGGAGTGACTATTCCATTCTGTAGTCTTACACTGAAGTTACTGGTGAAGGTGATAAATAGATTAATGGCAGCTCTCTGACACTGGTCTGTGACTAAAGATCTGGTATTGCAACACAGCTCCAGAAAAGGAAGAAGCTAAGCAAGAATTTTTGATTGAGAATAACTTAGAATTTCAATTTAAGCCTGAATTAGTATGAAAAAAATTCAAAGGGAGCATGAAGATTACTTTAAAGCCAGAAAATTATTAACTTATTCAGTGTAGGTATCAATTCAGTGTAGGTAATCAATTACAACTTATTCAGGTGTAGGTATCATTATACTGCATTTAATGCTTTATAAATTAAATTATGAATAGATGTTATTCTCAGGGATATGTAGTTGCTTAAAGTAGGGCTTGATGCAAAAATTATTGGTTGAAACTCTGTAGTCTGGTTTACAAGAAAGTCAAAACAGATAATTTGATCAACCCTTTATTTGATATTTCTGAATGTATGTAAATATATCTAAGGAAATTGATAATTAAAAAACAGAATCACCTCTTTGTCTGAAAAGTCAAGTTTACTAATACTTACTAGGAGAAACAAACCAATATACTGATATTTTTCCAACAGAAGTGACACAAATATGCACTTACCAAAAATACTGCTATAGATATTCCAATTACAAATCCTGCTATTACATCTGACCAGTGATTTCGATACTCTGCTACTCTGTTGATTCCAGTAAGGAAAGCTAAGCACATTAAGCCCAAACACAGAACAGGTTTTGCAAGCCTTGTTCCTCTGGCTTTTACTGTGCTGGTGATATACATCTGAAAAGTAGAAAGGAAGAAAGTTTAAGACCGATTGACAATATATTCTACTAATTGGTGAAGAGAATCTCTGAAACTTGGGGAGTGGGATGGTATAAAGAACCAAGAAAGTAAGAAAGTGTAACACAAGATAAAGTCTTCACACCCTTTTCTCAGAGGAAACTCTTCTTACAGAATAAGAATTAGACCACAGGAATTTTATGGCTTACATGAACCTGAAAAGCCCCCAAAAGAACACACAAATTAGACAATTCTATCCTATCGTTCTCAATTTATGCATTTATTTATGCAGAGAAGTAGAGAGAGAGACTGACTTTTCATTACCCAGTGTTAGCAATAATAGCAAGAGATCTCTTGAAAGGTGCTACATCAAAGCCTTGTTTTTACTAGCAAATGCCTTTCTTCCTCACACATGGCTTCTCCGTGTTATTAACTAGAGACTTCACAGAATCACAGAACCATCTAGGTTGGATGAGACCTCCAAAATCATTGTCAAAAAGCAATGGAAATTGAACTAGATATCAGCATCTACTCATATAAACAAAATGTAATAGCTTCAACCAGTGCTGGATGGATACATCCCCATACCTCACAGACACTGACTGAAGATATTTAGTACTAATTCCCCACATAAACCAACCTAAATACAGAAACTTTTATACAAACTCCAAGAAATTGAGATATCTAGCTCTCCTCTGCTTGCCGTCTAACTGTCCCTGTGCAGTAAAACTGAATTAAAAGCAGTGCGTGGTAATAGAGCAGCTCTTCTTCCCTAAGAGCAGGTGCATGAAGGACTACAGGGTTTAAGCCAGAGCTTCCCAAATTCTGATGACCCAATGGGAGAAATGAATTTCAAAGCTCTGAACTTCCATTCTCCCGTTTAATCTTGGCGTTACGGCTGTTTGAACGTTTCACCCTGAAAAATAATACTTCAGATGAATAGGTTTTTGAGGGGGGAAAAAAAAAGTATTTACTTTCTGTAGAAGATCCTTTTGCAGCTAAATGACCGAAATCCCTAAATCCTTCACATTTAGACAAAGCGCTATAGTTTTAGGACTGAAGAATAGAAGTTTCTTCGTGGGGTTTCACTAGAAACTCGAACTGTGTAATGTTAATACTTTGAACTGCAAAGGGAAACAGATGAATCTGCACTAACAAATTGGTTCCTTTCCGGCTAGCAAATGGGAAGCCCTTTGGCTTGTTTCTCACTGTCTGAAATTTCATCTGAATTGGCTCACTAACAAGTTAGGCACTGCTGCAATAATCTAGTCAAGAAAAACATTAGAAAGTGTGGTTACAGTTAGGGTAATTTAACTTCCAGGAAGTGGTCAGAGCTTGTCTGATAAGAACATCTGCCAGTCATTTTGTTCAAAACACTAGAGAAATAACCAAGGCATGGGGAAAAAAAAGAAAAAAAAAAAAAAACAACACATAAGCAGGCAGCTTAAAATCACAGCAGAGTACTGCAACGCACGCATTACATCATCAATGTACCTTATGTGACAAACAGCAGACTAATAGCATGCTTTCTACTAGTGCAAACAGTGCAAAGTTTTGAAAAAAAAAGAGAGTTCAGGGTTGTACTTCCAACCCACAGTTACCCTTTTCTCCTTCCTAGTTCATTTAAGAAATAGTGTTTCTCCCTTCGCTGATTATCCTTTCAATCTTAGCTCCTTAATTTTTTTTGCAAACTCTCTTCTTCAGTGAGTTGCTCTTACCACGTGGAATGCTGACAAGATAACTGCAACTTTCATCTCCAGCTCTTTAGCCCCAGCAGTTTCCTTCAAGCTACAGGGCAGTGCATGCTAAGTCACCCAGCAACCTTCTCTTTGAGCGAGTCTTGCTGTACTTGTGGATACTGCCACTGTTACCCACATTAACACTATGTGTTAGAACATCTGGTGCTTGAGAAAATAGTCTAGTATTTTGAATGCCCAGGAATGATACCACATTTCATATATAGCTTGGGTGAAGTTGACACAGAAGTCGGCAGGAAGCTATCCTGCATATAATTCTATTTTGGGGAATACACTCAAAATGACTACTGAGAAGGAAAAATCAGCTCAAACCAAAAAGGTGTAATTTGTTTAAGGTAGATCTTAGTGATGTATTTCAGTTCTGTAACACCTAGTCATCATCCAAGATGATGATCTCAATTTTTATGAAGTCAAAACACAATGTAAATAGTTGATTCTTCAGTACTTCAGTCAAACTTCAACATTTTTAATACAAAGCTGAAGTGAAGAGTGATCTGCAGAAAATTCTCAGAAACTCTTTTTACAATAAGCATGTCCTTCAAATTTTTACTCAGACAAAGCACTCAGCAAGCAGAAACAACTGCAGCCTTATCCTGTGCCTCATGTGACTAACAAAGACCGCATTTGCTAAGTCCCTTCCTATGCACACAGGCAAGATTGCCATGCCCAGTCCATTATTCACAATAACCAGAGGGATCTGCCAGCACAGGTACCATTTTTATCTTTTCTTTAAAGGACAGCCACCAAGATATTACGGACAGTATTCAATTAATCAAGAGAAACAGGACAAACTTCCCTTACTGGAATATGGCATTGACAAGTCTACACGTTTTCAAAGCTCTGTATAGGAAACACTGAATCCTGCAAGTCAGGACTCACAGACGTCCATTTTTAAACTTTTCCTCTAGTAGCTCTAGTACTGTATATTAATCAGTCAATTCAGTCAAAGATCTGATATGCATTAAAAATAAAATATAATTAAGTAGCTTTCTTCTTCTTGATTCTGGAAGAAAAGCTCCGTACACAGACACAAACGTAGCAAGGTCCCAGACTTCCGTTTTAGTTAGAGTGGAGCTAGTCGTCAGGTTGGGCACACCAGCCAGGAGCAGGGTTAATCTTCCTGTCTGATCAATTGAGACTGAGTCCCAGGAAGTGGGGAGGCAGATGCCCTCCATGCTTGCTGTTTTGGTTCCCCTTGAAGCAGATGGTCAAGGAGTACTGACAAAGGGATAAACCAGTCTGTTAGTGGGCAGAGAAAAATGACTCATGAAGCAACAAGCGGAAATGGGAGGAATCACTGTACAGGCACCTGTCCCAGGCAGCGCTCCAAATAAACATGACCATGTTTTGTTTTGCCCTTATAGTGTACTAGCACTAAAAGAAAAAAAAAAAAAAAAAAAAAGACTCCTGCAAGTAATATAAGTTATAGATCTTCCACCTGAGGAATGCACGGTTTTCAACATTTGTCACAGCTACAAGAAAAGAGATAGTAAGAGATCAAAAACATGGAAAAGTAGTGGGCTAGGCTGTAGTCTGCAACCAAGTTCAATGCTTAGTTTGAATCCTGCCTGGTAATATAAAAGCTCTCCACCTTCCTTGATTGGAAGGAATTATTGGATCAAATTATTACCAGAGCAAACCACAGTCCTATCCTTAAAATCATCTGGGCCTCACTGCAACCAAAACTGCCCACTGAAGATTTTTTTAAATTTTAGTTCTTTTGAAGACTTCTCCAGTTGTCTTGATACACTTAACAGTAATTATTGAAGACCCTTGGCGAAACTTGGGTTTCAAAGTCAGAGGCTTGGGTTGGCAAAAGGAAAAGAAAGTTCTTGAAATGCTGGAACTTACTATGAAGTGTCCCACTAAGAATTCCCCACAGTTGCACTTTTAAGCAACTGGAAGAGGTATTCTTCAACTTATCAAGACCATAAGATACACCCGAATATTAACTAGAACTAGTTCAGTCTACAGAGGTCATTATCTTGAGCGACTGAATTGTAATGAAGAACTGACTGAAAAGAAATCTAGATAAATCCCCAAACCAAATCGTAATGTTACTTTGCTATCCAGTCTGAAGCATCCAATATATGAAGAGCTGTACAATCAGTGTCAGTGGATACTTTTACTCACTGAGCCATATACCAAAAAGAAATTCCACTTTCCTAACACTGTCCCTGAAAAGCTTCCAAAATCCTTTAATCCTTCAACTTCTCAAAAAATAAAACAAAATAAAATAAATAAAATTAAGAAGGCAACAAGAAACCAGACTCCAGGATTCTGTTGCAACTCAATACTCCCTTAAAGCCTATCAGAGGCCCATCATGACCCTGTCAGCTACCCATAGAATGGGAACCAAACGGACACTTCAAGAAAAAGATCTTCAGAGATGAGCAGAGACCTGCACCTAAAGACTGGATCAAGGAATGACACTGGGCAGAGTGTCATCATCACGTTGCCAGCACTGTAACCCAGACTGCCTTGTTGTCTTTTCCCAGTGACTTATAAACACATTAAACAACAGGGATGATACAGCAACGTCCAGAAGCAAGAACCTTGCAGAACAGAAGACCAAGGTCCCAACAAAAGCTCTGCAGATGGGAAAGAATTATTTGTCAGCTTCATCTGCTAGCCGTGCCTGAGGCTGTAGTTGTGGCTAGGGGTTCACAGTACAGAGCAACAAGAGCAGCCCGTGGACCTAAGGGCTATGTTAATTATCAAAACATTAAACCTGCTCCTCTATCATTACAAATCCAAAGCAAGTCTGAAATGTATCTGATAGCATCAAGTTCAAAAATCATGCTTTGGATAGGTTAGTTGCCTACTGCTCATCCAATGCAGTAAGAAAAAGCAACATTTTGTAGAATTAAACAAAATTTGTTTTAAACTACAGCCAGCAACGATCAATCCCCTAGGTTTGCAGCAACAAAGGACAACTGTTAGTCATAGTCTCATATTTAAATCCTTGGGAATAGATTGACTACATCTTCATAGATCACTTTAAAATCCTACCAAAAAAAGACTCATGACTTCTCATTTTTGTGTCAGTTGTGGAGAAAAAAAAAAAGTATGTGCATAAGGGCTGCTTCAAAATATATCTCTAATTGTCCAGGCTGTGTCAGCTTATGCATATTAAAATGTGCCTCATACAATTATATTCTATTTAATAAACCCACAACGTTTGCCTCAATACCTATGTCAGCAGATGTTGTTCAGCTGAGAAAGGGTGAATTGCAATGCTGATAAGAAGTGAATGCTGATGCAGTCAACTTATTATCCCAACTCCAGCACACACACACACACGAGATCTAAGATGAGTTGAGCAGACAGCTAAGAAAATATCCAGCCAGCTAAGGTAGAGATTTTGGAATAATTTATGATAGTTTATTATGAAGATTTTGGTACACTAGGGATAAATAAACCTAAAACTCTGAAGAAGGTAAGTAATGGATCCTTGAAAGGATTTGGAGCAGGGTAGAGAAAACATCTAACCATAGTGCTGCCATTCAACGTTTCAGCTGCTGAGTCTCGATAGGTCCTGAGAGAAAGCAATGGAGACAAACACTACAGAGAGGCCTAAATATTAGCAGTACAGTTGTTTGCAAAAGCCTGTACTTTCAGCAGGAGGGGAATTCAAAGTTACCATAGCAGCCACCCACTCACAAAAGAGGGGAGGGGGGGAAAAAGGAAAACTCAAGAACTTAGATGAAAAAAAGCTATTGTTAACAAGACAATATGCACAGATGCTAGGTGATAAGGACATGGCTGCACTTACATGGAACAAGACCAGGGAATTATTAGATAAAGCGTAGCTTTTGTTTTCAAATGGGCTGATCAGTGAAATATGACTGATCAGTGAAGTCTGGCTGTTTACGTCACCACCTCAGAAAGCAAGGACGCCGGATCAGCTTGTTGCCTGCTTATGTCTTCGAGCTGGTTTCATTTTGCGCACAGCTGGCTGAAATGTCCAGGGAGGATTCTGAAACAATCCCTCCCTCTCCCCCAAATATTTCTGTTAACCAAAAAGAAAGCACATTTTGTATCAGAAAGGATATGCTCATGCTACTAGCTGAGTAGTATATGGAGGTCTTTATGTCCGTGCTCTCAATAACTTTTGTACCACAGCTCATACAAAGACTAGGCTACTGTTTAAACATTCTTCTCCAGTGAATAACGATGAGAAAGTTGTTATTCAGGGCCAACTTTCCCAATAAACATCATGACAGTGTAAGGACATGACCTCAGATATTAGAACATTGCATTTCTTTCCCTGGTGTGTAACAAACAGTATTTTTAGCTGCAAAAATGCAACTGTTTTTTTTTATTATTATTATTTTTTAAAAGACTCTGACAATATTGCAGCAAGGACCTAAATTTTCAGGCTAGCACTCAGCTGATACATCATAGTAATTAATTTCTTCAGGCAGCCTGTATGAGCTCAGAAATCCTATCAGCAGTTCACAGTGTGTTAGTTAAGTGATGACACTGTCATGCATTGCAGTGGTAAACTAGTGACATGAGATATATCCATTTCCACAGTTACGGAAAGATTATGAAGTCATTAAATAGATCACATTGTTTTCCACTTTTGATGTTGTTAACCATATATTGACCAGAGACACCATAAAATTTGCTTAAAGTACTGTAGCTCATATCAAAAGCCATGATGCTAGGTATTAGGCCTTATTAATGCCTACTTTTAAAAAAAAATGTGTTAATACTATTTTCTTTTCTGCTCTGCAGCAGCTGAACAGTTGGTTTCCTTTAGTTACTGTGACTCATGGCAACAGTGGAAATCCAACTTTACAGATGGATGAGAAAAATAGGAGCAATTAAAATGTAGAAAGATGAATATTTTCTAAAATAGCTTGCACCAAATTTAGAGGTATGTTTCAGTGAAGCAAAGCCTCAGATATCTCCCCAAATAAAGACAATACTATTAGGAGTCTTACACTTGCCTCAAGTTAGAATAAAATTTAATTGCTCATCTCTTATTTGCAGATAACACTTTTCCTGTACTAACTGATCTGCCACATCTCTAGGTGGCATTGCCCACAAGGAACTTCAGATAAATGTTGCTGTCAGGGCTGCAGATTTTAAGCAACTGTCTCTAAAACCATATCAAGAAACACGGCGTTGGCACGCTGCCTGTGGATGGGTTTGAGATCGTTGCCGCCATGTATCGAGTATCAGCTGACAAGTATCAGTTTCCAGATCAATCAAGAATTAAGGCAGTTTATTAAATATATATGCTCAAAAGTGATACACACTCACACAAGTGTGTGTGTATATATGTGTGTGTGTATATATATATGCACACATATAGGTACATGCACCCCCATACAGACCACTGCTGAAATACATCGGGCACAGAAGGGATGACTGTTGCCATGACCAGCGAGGCACACGCCTGCCCTGCTCCCCACTGACACTGCGAGGGAAGCTTTGGGTCCTTCCAGTGGGCTATAAAGGAATGCAATTGCAAGCCCAGGTCAGGTGGAAGATTTCCACAGGGGTGCCCCAGGGAGAGTCAACTAAGAAAATGCTCTTCTGCTTGTGAAAGGAACAACGTGTGCTCCAGACTAAGCCAGGGAACATTGCACTGAGTTATCTGAGCAAGACTCATAACTACTGCCCTCTCACCTGCCTCCCAGCACTTCTGAATAGCCTCAGCACCAGCTCTGATGCCAGTCAGTAAACACCAGTTTGTCCCAGCCCTGCTCATCACTCCCTGTGTCAGAGAGGAGAGAGGGAATAAAGGATGGACTGTCTTGTAGCCTACTTAAATGCAGTATAAGAGCCTGAGCACTGAGGTACCTATAAATATCAATTCTAGTACCTATGGATACGCACAGATCCAGGAAACTTGTGAGATCAGACACTTACATGTTCCCACTCCTCTGCTTTACCCCACCAAATTCATGTGCAATTCTACTAATCTGTACTCAGATAAAACACAGAAAGGGACTACTACCAGTCACAGATAATCCCAACCTTTTTTCTTTACCACCCAACACAGCCTTTTCCCAGATTCTCTGGAAACAGAGAAAAAGTAAACCAAGAACCTGGTTATCCTACACCAATAACCATTCTGACCAATTTATCCTCCCTCTGCATTGCCCTAGACACGTCCTTAGCTTTCAAGGCTCAGAGGACCACTACATCTGTAATTGTCAGAATGAAGTCAATGAATCAAATTCTCAAAGGCTTCACAGTAACACACAGAAGGTTTACATACAGAAAACCAAAAGTCAATAGTTGTCTTATTTTCCCTCCATTCCTCCCCCCACCAATAGTTTGAGACATGTACTCTCAAAATTATAGTGACATTAAATAGCACAATATACTTACAGCCAGATACATAGCTGCATATACGCTTAGTGCTGCTTCTTTGGATGGGAATGTCTTTCTGGCTTTCATGATAAGGTCTGGGTTTCCCGTACAGGCTTGTGCACTACTGATGAATTGTGTATACTGTTTACATCCAAGTGCTGTATAGTTGGGTTTACAAAGTGCAAGAAAATGTGGTGCGAGATTCCCTGTTACTACTTGTCCAGCGTTTACAAAGATGTCCGTAGCAAATAGTCCAAATGCGTAAATTCCTAAAGAGGGAAACAAAGAGTTAAATATCCTGACAATTTCACTCCAGGACAACATATTATAATATTTATTGCAGTAACAAATCAGCTTCTTCCATTTAAGAACATGAACAACTCCCAAGTGTACAGAGACAAGACTGTACCCTAAAGATCCTGGATGATGTTGGAGATTATAATTTCCTATACAACCACAGAAATGATGATGAGACATACCCACACACCCAATCTCTCTCCATCCTTCAGGGGAATATGCTCGCCTCTCATACAAACAGCCTGCTTTCCTGAGCCCCCTAGCCGTATGTCTCCACCTGTTCAGCATAGCTAGCTATGCTGGCATCTAGCCTTTGCCTATGTTCACTAAACAGAAGTGACAAAGGCAAATTCTTCACCGCAAAAATCTGTTTCAGAACCAGAGAAGTCAGGCTCTAAGTGGTGAGGTAACTTGAAAAAAATGTAACACATACTGGACATTTTCTTCTCTCTCTCAGCTGTAAGGAAGATGAAGTACTGAATAATTTAATACTATCATGCACGAGTTGTCTTCATCTGCCTGCTACTGGGTACAACTCTATGCATGGCATATTAATCATAATATCAACACAATGAGCTAAATATGTATATATTTGAGGAGCTTCTTATGCTAAAGCATGTTTCTAATCAGACATATCAGCAAAGCATTAAGCATATGTACTTCTTGTTCATTAGAAAGGAATGCATGTATCTGATGATCTAAAAGAAAACAGATTTCTCCTATTCGGAGGTCTCTTTCTGTCCTTTTGGAAGCAGAAAGCAAGCTCTGGAAAGAAATGCAAACACAGCACTCTGACTGGGAAATTAAGCCAGCAGATGTGTGTTCAAATTCCACCTGAGCTACAGATTTCCTGTATTTCCATAGGCAAATCAATTTGCCCTTCCCATACTTCAACTCCCTGTGAATATAGTGTGAGTTCTGGCTATTCCCAGCTTCCTGGGGCACCGCGAGGACATTAATGGATGCACACCACAGCAGACACGATGCCACAGAAGCATGTGCATTTTTAAAGGTCAGGGTTTTTTCCTCTGCAAAATTGGAATACCAAGCATGGTTTCTGGGATTCTGGCTGGTCAGCAAGGTCACACTAACATTAATTCACCCTGAGCAGCTAGACACTAGTGAGCAAAGGATTGTGCCCAGGCAGTGCACAGGAGGGCCCTTTCAGCAAGCCCTGGGGATGTGCACTGCCCCAGAATAGGTGGCCACATTGCTTTCTGTGAGCATAATGAGTAGTGATGCCTTGCCTGGTGGCACAGTGCAAAGGCCGCTGTTCATCCCTGCCCTCCCACCAGCTTTGTTTTTTGCTTCTGTGAGCAAGGAGGGCCCACCAAGCGGGAAGGAAGCACTGACACTGACTGCACAGCCCCTGCACAGAGCAACTGGAGCAGGAGGAGCTCCTCCGCATCTCTCCCGCCCCCCTTCTGGATCTATGCAAGACAGTCTCACCCTCAATGACTTCCAGCACTCCTGTGTGACAGTGAGCAATCGTGCTTGCAGAAGGTGGGCACGGCTGTCGCACAAACACTGCACAGACACAGCTGTACGCCCCCTTCCTCCCCCAGCGGCGGGGGCACACAGAGGATCAGCTGCCCCAGGGCTTCATGCTCCAGCTGCTTCTCTTAGACACAAGCAGGACGGAGAAGCAAACAACTGACAGACTGAGCCCTGCTATGACATCCCTGTATGCATTAAAAAGCAGCATCTGGGAATATTCAACAGACATTCTTTGTGGTGGTACTTCCCTCCCCAAAATACACTTCCAATGAAATAAGTAGAAAGCATGACATTTCATATTTACTGAAGTTGGGAGAGGGTTGGGTTTGTTTGTTTGTTTTGTTGTTACAGCTGACTTCAGTGGACCAAGGATTTCATTCAGTCCTCTATCGTTGATTATAATATATGCTCCAGGCTGGGAAAGTACCTAAACGGGGCTTGCTTTCAGACATACATTTATATCCCAACATCCTCAACTCTGGCTGCTGTATGTGTGTGTAACCAAAAGGAAACTACTGACCATAGATATGGCATAAGGATATTTCCCTTCTCCATTTCACCCTAGTCAGGGCTCACCGGTTGTCTTTTGCCTCTCATGGTCCCAATTTTTTCTATTCTTCCTGCTGTTTCTGCAACTGTTTTTTAATCCAAAATTCCAAGAAACTTAATTTGCTCCCCAAAAGGAAAGAAGCCATTGCACCCAAGTTAAGACTACACATGAAATACTGTTTATCTGAATATTTTCCCCACGTCAAATTTAAGACATATTTGATCACTCTCATCATTCAGAAAATGGAAACATTAATTTTGCTCATACCAAGGAATCTGATGGTTCTGCGCACCAGTGGATTTATATAACAACAGTCTCCAGTTAATATTGTTTTTTCTTGGTTTTCAAAATCCTTTGTAGCTAACTGTAGACAAAACACTGCAGTTTCTCCAACGATAATCTTAGGGGGAGGAGAAAAAGGGGAGAAAAATGGTACATCAGATTACAGCAAATAAAATATACTAGTATTACAGAGA
Source organism: Cygnus atratus (assembly GCF_013377495.2). Taxonomy (NCBI): domain Eukaryota; kingdom Metazoa; phylum Chordata; class Aves; order Anseriformes; family Anatidae; genus Cygnus; species Cygnus atratus. The sequence goes on from NC_066369.1 coordinate 2,866,356, forward strand.
TGGCAATCTCATCTTAAGGAAACAAAACCAAACCAGCACAAAACGAAACATAAGTGATCTAAGTTCTGTAAGTTAATCTTCTTAGGAGGAAAATAGGCCATATGGCTTGCTATACTTTATTTGCACTAAGAGAGAATGAACTTCTATAACCAGGACTTGGAATCAACAAAACATAACCTAGTTTTCAGGAAGAGGGAAAAAAGAATAACTAGTAGTTCAAGAAAAACAAGCTTCCTAACGCATAGTATGGGGACCAAAGTAAGGGCCAATCCTGGAAGATGCTGAACACTTTCTGTTCCGACATGGCTTTCACTAACATTCAGCACTTCACATGGGTGGGCTCCAGATTTTGGACCGCAGAGAAAAATTCACAACAGAGCTCCAGTTCACAATAGAGAATTGGTTTGCCAGTAGATACTTAACAGGGTTTGATCCATATTTTTCCACCTAAGTTTATCTAGCCTGGCTTTAGCTTTGCTTCTTAAGCTTGAACAAAGTGTCGCCATGGATATTTTAACATTAAGCATGGCCTGTTTCATATTCGTTACACCAAGTTCTCTTGTCTATAGCTCATGAACAATATAATTGGTTAAAAATTCTCACACACTCACAAATAAGAAAAATATAGATTATGAATGTAAAATATCCCCTCTAAGACACGTATTTACCTGTACGGGAAAACATGACTCCTAATTTACTTATGACAATTATGGTATTCAGCCTTAATAGCCAAGGACAAACCGTAAGCGTGTATTAAGCTTTATTATTAAGCTTTATATTGAAGCTTTACTGCAGGTAGAACAGGTATGATCAAAAAGCATAGAGATGGCCACTTTGGTTCACTGTGGGACTTAAAGAAAAGGTGGTTTCTCTCTTCTGTGTGAATAGCATTAAAGTTTACTGATACATACATCACACTGCTAAACAGGAATGAAGACCAGCAAATTAAAACATTAATGCTACACAAATACAAGAAATAATGTTGTCAAATCAGATTAATTGCCTAGGTTTTCTAAACTGTTGACCCAACAGACAATTGATAACTTTTTCATATATCACTATAGATATGAAGTTCTACAGACAGCACTGTTTATATTAAAAAAACAAACACACAGTTTAAAGAAAACTGTGGGAAATGGCTCATACACACAGTTTGTTGTCAACCAGGAGAATGCAATCAATGACCTTACTCAGTTATTCTTGAATATGCACAGATGACTTTTGGCTAAATTGTGACACACAAAGGAGAAAAGTGCTTCTCATAAATAGTGTGGCACAAATAAAAATAACTTTGTGGTGGCGTTTAACAAGCAAAATTCAGTTTGTCAGAGAAAAAGCCATCTTCTATTACTTTACTCTGGCTTCAGATCCTCGTGGCCTTTTTAGATGAAACAGAAATGTGAGTACCTGAACTAACAAGTATCCACTCTCTACTTTGATGCAAGAAAATCTTCTACATACTGAAGTACAGTTCTTTCATCTATAATTAATAAATGATCAGTACACTTATGAAATGTAACTCAATCTTGAATCCAAGTTCATCAAAATTGTGACAATGATAACAAGAATTCAGCCCCATGACTCCTACAGCTCTCATGAGAAAAACAAAACAAAACCAAAAAACAATTCTAATATGATTCACAAAGATGAGAATTGAAACACTAAGATTTTTATGTTGAGTCACAGCAACTCCCTTGAACCATCAGGGACTAGGCAATCTGAACATTCTCATTTAACTAATTTTCTTTTTTTTCCACCAAACCCAATAAATTTTAGTGAAATTATTGCAGATTTCCAAACTCTAGGAAAAAGCAGAATCCAGAAAAAGGGAAGCCAGCATGGTCAACTCTCCTGCTTTGAGCAGAGTCTCTAAATGTGCTGATCATGACCAAGGGTTCTTTCCTTCTGGTTTGCAGGGAAGCTGAGGTCAGCAAATGGAATAACTGCTCATTCAGTTATACAAAAAGAGATGGTCTCTTCCAACAACTTGTCTTCATCAGCTGTATCTGGTTCCTTGCTGCTAGCAACAATTTCCTCTTATTACATTTCCCATCTTTGATGGTGACGTGGATGAAGAAAACCCACCACTCCAAGAATAGCAGGGATCAGTATTCAAGTTCTTAGCTGAACAAAAATGCTCTTACAGGTGCAAGGGTCAGAACAAGGCAGAATTCAGCAATGACAAAATATTTGCTATAGCAGGCCTAGTGCACTACCCTCAGAAGCAATCTGGGTGGGATATACCACTGAGCACAACAGGCACTCATTTCTATGCTTCTGTGGCTTTACTTTGATAGAATCCTTCTGGAATTTGGCAATAAATATAGATTCTGTGTTTTTCTGTACTGGCAGCTCAGATAAGCTGTTCTCCCTTCCTCCAGCTTTCTCCACAAGCACAGCTCATCTCAGTAATCAGCCTATTGATGTTTCAGAAATGGAAGGAAAATCTTCTCCAATCACAGTCAGTCCCAGGAAACCCAGTGCAACCCTTCACCCTTCTCTCTGGCACCACTGGCAACAGTCAGCTCTAAAGGGTAGAGGAAAGGAAGAGCCATCTCCCTCTTGCCCTTTACCATGATTTGTATGTCTGGCATATTCCAGGAGGAAATAATTTCTGTATCTCCTCTATCACAGGGACCAGTACTGCCCTTTGCACTCCATATGTGAGCTGCAACAAGTCAATAAACGTCATTTAGGACGAGAGAATAACTTGTGCATTTCTTCAGCGAGTCTCAGGTCAAAGAGTTTCTGGAATACTCCAAAACTGACAGGGAGGAATGCTATGGAGAATCTGAAAGCTCTGTCAACAACCTTTTGGACAGAGCTATACAAATTCAGGTACAGAAATGTAATTTGCAGTGAAATAAAAAAGTGAGGATATTGGAGGTATCTTTTACCTTCTTCTGTCTGACAGGTGCATATTGTTGTAGATCACTACAGTTTTTATGAAGAGTAGCATATATTAAAATTCTTAGCTCACAGATATTTTAACAGTTGTTAAAAGCAAAGAACATCCTTCCCAAAGGCTGAGAAAACCTTTTGACACAGAGCTACAGTATTGAAGTACAAAGAACAATTTTCACCTGAACAGTAACAGTACAAAGTACAGGCTTTCTAAAGAACATATATATATAGTTTTCCCAGTCCTTAGATAAAAATGCAATGTACATAGCTGTTACGAAAAACAGCAAGACAAGAAGTACTACCCTATGGGCACTGGCCTAAGCTCTAACATACAGCAATCAGCTCCCTGTTCTACTACAGCTTCCCTGTGATACTGCCGAGAATACCTTTAGTCTTGCTTCACAGTATGAAGTGTAATAGAAAAAACACAAAAAATCACCTGAGATTAAAAAATTACCTGAGATAAAAAAAATCACCTGAATTTAGTATTAATACACACTTTGTAACTAGCATTCAGATTTTCCATGCTTCCATAAAAAGAAAAGATAAGAAGAACTAACCATAGACTTAACAGCAAAATCTAAATCATAGGAAAAGTTCTAATCATCTCCATGGCAATCATATCCTTTCTGCAACATGACAACCCTTTCAACAGACAGGAACGCAGCTTAGGAGGAGTGAGATCTGAGATCTAAAATTAATATTTCTTCTTCTTTCACCTCTTAGCTCCTGATTAACTTACTAGCTGTTTTTTTGTTTGTTTGTTTTGTTTTGTTTTTTTCCCTCATGGTGGCTTTGTACTAGCAATGTATTTAGTTCTATACACAAAATACCCGTCCCTATCCTTGTTTACTGCACCGGATGTTTAAAGGTTTTGCACATGTTCCCTACGCTGATTTCTTCCTCCCAAATAAGTTCAGATTTTTTCTGTATTAGTCATTTTTCTGAATCCAGGCAAACTGTTCCTAGTTTTAGCACTGCATGTCAGTTTAAAAATCTAATTTGCCCTTCCCCAAAACATCCTTCCAGTATATTCTTAACTTGGTTCTACATTCAGAGTTTTCTCAACTTGAAATGTCAAACCTGACTCATTCCAAATATTAGAACTAGAGCAGCTCTGACCTTGTTGATTTTCCAGTAAACTGACTCCATTAAAAAAGCTTTCCCCAGAGTCATATAAGATTTTTAACAGCCAGCACCTATACAAATTAATGACCTTAAATCAGCACTTCTAGAGTACTAAACCACTAATGAGGTTTATTGTATGGACTACCCTTTCATATATGACATAACTTTCTATAAAACTCCAGGATTCAAGTTAGGATTAAATATGCATTTGGTGACAAGATATCTGAGGGTACATTCATGTATTTAAACAAGAAAGTTCTGAAACCTAAGGTTGATAATAATGACCATCTGCATTTGGGTTTAGGAAATGGATTTGTGTGTACATGTTCATAAGCCTTTCCTGCTAACATCTGCTTTTGGATATACAAACATTCATGAAATATTTCATATGGGCCAGGGAACGTGGTAGAATACACGGTTCCCTTTCTGCCAATTCTCTTGGTTATGCTGTAGCTACAGCAACTGCTCAGATGGATGAGTAACACTGAAAAGCAGTTATTGCATTAAAAAGACTACTAAATATTCATCTGTGTTCTGAAGCTTCTGAGTTGAGAAGAACTGTTGATAATGCTGTGCACTGTAATTTCTCGTCTCATGTCTCCTTTTCATTCATTGTATTTCTCTCTTTTAGGCAAGATTCAAACCCTAACCAAGGCTTCTGTGAGACCATATGCAAGACATAACATGGTAAGGGAGATCTCATTCAGCCTACAGCTCTGCCTTTTAGTCCAAAATGAACTTCCTTGTACTACTTTCACAGGCAGAAGGGAAGCTGGGAATCTGAACTAAAATCTTGGCAATTATCTCTGTATCTCCAAGCAAATTGTTATAATTTAAGTTGCATTGCCTCCTCATTAATTTCACTTACAAGTTTCCCCACCTTAAAAATGTGGGGCAGATTTCTTTTAAAAATGTGGCTTCCATAGGATTTGTTGTTCCTGTTCATTATCTTTTCTTCTCACCATTGAGCAAGCCCGTGGCTATGCCTGGCCTATTTTCCCTTTAAAAATGCCATCAACATGCCATGGAGCATAGTGGTCTCTAGAGTTTGGAAAATCTAGCAGCATAAACCTTGGTCTTCAGTGATGCTGTAGATAAGCTCCATTCCCTGCTTTAAGCTAAAATTGCTGTGTGAGGTAACAGCCCTGGCAGGAAAAGCAGAAACGGTATTTCCAGCAGTAGCAATTTCAAGTTCATTATGCAGAGCTTTCCCCAGAGGCCATTTTCTTTGTGTTTTTCTTGTTCTCGTTGCTTCTTGCTTGCTTAAACTGACAGCAAATGCCTGGGTTGATTTCCACAGGAGCACATTTTCTACAGTAAAAAATGACCAGGAGTTTTGAAGAAAATGACAAAATAAATCTTAGATAAATCTGTCTGCTATTGATTAAATAGAAAATATCCCTCTTGCATTCAGCATAAAGATATAGCACCATACTGCATAGCAACTTCTGAAGATATAGGGAGAAGTATAGGAAAAAAAATTCTTTTCTCAAGAAAAGAAGGGAGGGCAGTAAGACTTTTTCAGGCAAATTTTGTTTTTAAACAATGTACTCTTTAAAAAAATCAAAATTTTAATACAGTTCTTGGTATTCATGGCCATTTACAAAAGAAAAATATCAGTATAAGGTTATATGTTTAATTGTGAAATATTATTTAATGATTTCTTTGCAGTATGGCTATATGCCATGACACAGTAATGTTAATTCTGACAGGGATAGATATCCTTTACTGCTCTGTGATAGATTGCATACAGTCAGCATGTAACAATGGTATAAGTTGCTCATTTCATAATGATGTTAATGCTGTATGAAAGCGAGAGGCACACATTAACCAAGCAGTTATAACTGGCAAGCTTCAAGGTAACCCTGGGAGCACATAACCACAGAGACCTTGCCAGCTTTGTCACTCACTTCTCAGTGTCTCTCCTTACTCATTTTATTATCATATCATAATAAAAATGAAATGCTTAAGTACAGCGTCTATAAAGGCTTCTCCCTCCCCTTCCCTTCTTTTTTTTTCCTAACTGAGCAGTTGATCATATGTGTAAACCTCTTCTCCTCTAGAGTTTGCCTGTGTCATCTGACAGCCAGCGTCTGCATGGCAGCACCGTCACCAGTGCTGGAATCCTACACACAATGCCTGAGCAAAGTTTGCTTATGTAAAAGATCATTTTGAGAAGTAGTCACTGGGCCCCTGCTATTCTGAATGCAGTTAAAATGGCCTTGTGCCACCACTGCAGAGGGCGAGCCATGGCGTGACAGCTTGTCCAGTATCTGATGCTCTGCAGAGGGGCGAGCAGGCACTTCCAGGGGGAAGCACTGGCCCCCCATCCCCTACTCATGTCTCCTGAATGTTTTGTACCACTGAGACATGAACGGTACCCGGCTGCTCTGTACTGTAGTTCTTCAGAGGATTAGAAATGGCTAGGACACAAGGAAAGCAAGCTAAGTAATGCTAACATGGCTGTTTGGGGGCCAAAGAACTGTCTGGCACTTGGCTCCCAACTATCCAACTGCTGGCACAGTTCCACATTACTGACAAGTTTTCTTGATGAACACCTTCCTAGTAGTAAGGTAGTAGGTAAAAGACTTAGGTGAGAATTGTTTTTTCCCATGTAACAAAGCTTTTCTAATTTTAAAAAATAATATCCAAAAGCAAGAAATGTTAGTTTAGAGAAAATTCCCATCATCTAAGAAAAACTAGTTATTTTGATCTGAAAATGGTGATGGGGAGAGGAAAGAATCAATTCAAATCTGCCTTCTAAAAGCGCATAAAAAAAATCAATTCATATTCCAAAAAGTAAAATTATTTCAGGTTGAAATACACCAGATAAGTTATCTAAATGAGAAATTCATGTAAGTGTTAAATTCTTCTCATTTTATTTTTGCCAAAAAAAATTGAAGATGCCATTATCCAAAGTTTCCAAGCTCTATACTTCCCTCAACAAATAGACCTAGTTAGGAAGATGGGTTTTAATCTCAAAGAGCAATTAATTTTACTCTCTGGATCTATCAGTGATACTCAAAAAAAGTTGCTGTTAATGTAATTATGTCATTAGGGAATTTGAAAAGCAACTTTACATCAAAATTTTCAGCACCTTTTTTTCAGGTGCTCAGCTTCAACCTTTAAAACACCATAATATTTGCAAAGGAAGAACAAGCATGTTCAAAACCCTATCATTTATCTTCCTTATTAGAAGATGAATTCCATACAGCATCACTGCAACGTGATTTTCAACCCTGCACCCAGTCATATCAATTAGGTCTTCTATTTGACTTCAAGTGCTAAATGTGAAAAAGACTGTGTCTCCTTATGGCCTGGCCTTGGAAAACCCCTTTGTACTTTCTTGGCTATCCAAGAAAGCAATATTATTTTTTTCTGTCTGTTGAGAGAGATTTGTTTCTTAACCCTTCTTTACATGTTGAAAGCATTATTCCTTGATGAGCACAATACCAGTGGTAATGTTACCCGTACCAACAATCACTTCCAACAGCTATGTAACTTCATGCTTTAAACCCTAGGTAATCTACACAACTCCATTTTCCTATTCAAGATCAACATTCAATTGCAAAATTCAAAATAAATGGTCTTTCATCCCTGTTTCAATCAAAACCAACCATGTAAAAGGCATCTCTTAAAGATTCTGGTCACAGACTAGTGGTTTTACAGTCAGTATATGACTGGAGCCAACTGTTCTCAGAGCCTCGGAGGAAGGACACTATCTGAAGTTCCTGCTTTTCATATTGTCTTGCTTCTATCTCACTTCTATTCAAGGCAAGCTACATTATGCAGACATTATTCCTGAGATCAGTTCAAGGAAGTCCACTTCCACTGAAATGCCATATTCATCATACAACTGAAACCAAAGGGCCAAACACCCTATCAGTATAAGCACCTTGGTGTTTTAATGTAACTATGGAAAAAACAGGCTGCACATATGACTAATACCTGAAACACCACAAAAAATGCGTTTTGTCTTACTGTGGCAAAATATATGTATGCAAAATATACACCTGTAATTGTTCTTGACTTTGGTTTATTACTGTCCATTGCTATTTGATCTATAATGATAAATTTACGTAAATAGCTCAATAAAACAATTTTATACATTTTTATTAAAAACTAGTTTTGCAATAAAATAGCTTTCTTTGAAAGCATGTAACTAACTCCACTCCAGTTATAATGACCTCTGTATAAGCTTCTCTTCCTCTACAATTATTTTAAGCCAAACAAACACATTAAGGTCATTACCTTTTTCTAGTTAAAAATTGAAGGTAACATCCCTACTAAATTTAACAGGGTCTGCATTAGTTGCGAAAATCAATGGCACTGTAGAAAAAAAAAAAAGCAACACTGCAGACAAAACAGGAAGATCAATTTCAACTATGAATCTGATCCCAAGAAGATATTAAACCAGGAAGCCCTACCAATTTTAGAAGGGAGCAGTGCTACTTGTTTGGGAAAGAGTTTTAACAAGTCAGGCAAATTAGAAAGTAAAATCCAAAACTGTAATGCTCACTCGTAAGCATATTACCTTAAAGTCACCCTTATTAAATAGTACTTTATAGTCTTCACACTGCAATTACGGCAAAGGATCCAGGTGGCATTAAAAACGAGTTTAAAACACTTTAAAAGCCATTGCATGCAAAGCATTTATCTAGAACTGTGACTTCATTCTGAGCTGTCTCACATCACTTGTACAAAATACTTACATTCAGCATAAAAACAGCAGTAAAACTACCAAGCAAGCAAACCCATATTTCTAGTGCCCGTGAAAGCCAACACACAAATGAAGAAACAAAAGCTTTCAAAGAAAAACAGGGACCATACCTTGTATTGATCATTCCATGACATGCAGTCCAAATGAGCGAAACAGTTCCAAACCTGAACTGACTTCAAGAGACACACAGGAAAGGACACTAGAGATGCTGATGAGTAAGAAAGGATCATAAAGGAAAAGAGAAATCCCTCATCTAGGCACCCCCCAAACCACTAATAAGCACAGACTGAAAACAATCCTGACCATTCACCTGACTCTCTGTCTTCAGTCTTGAAAGCTGTAATTTGACGGTGTGCAATTATTTCTCCTTAAAATTGTTATTGTAATAAATGGATATATTCAAGCAATGTTTATTAGAAACAGAATCTTAATGAAGACACAGAAATGGGAGCAGAGAACTGTTTATGAGTATCAGAGGCTTTAATGATTATTTATCTCTTCGTGTAACAGTGCAATTGTAGGGAATGAGGCAGCAAGCTTCTTCACAGAGCATATCCCATTTGTCTTTATTTGATACGTATTAATATAAAAGCAACATCTCAATAATGATTCTGTATATACTGCAGATCAAATATGGGGCATTTACTTTACAGTTTTGTGCAAATATGATTTGCACCACTCTCATCGCTCTTTCACCTCTGCTACACAATGCCTATTTTAGTGCTTTTGCCACAAATCCAGATGGCTGCAGATGTGCAGCTGGCAACACTATGTTGTCTGACCCTGTTTAGGAGTTTACACAATGCAGTGCTTGAATTAGGAGGAAGTCCCAAGTGCCCTCATTAGCACAGCAGCCAATGAGCTGAAACAGGAGCAGCAAGAGTGGGAAATTTTAGCAAAAAATTCCTAGTACAGGAAATGCCTACAAGACAGAGGGGGGATTGTATACTTTGCTGTGAAGACAGCAGAGTATAAAAACAGCTCTTTTAGGCATGCAATGGTATTCTGAAATCTAACTGCAAAGTCTATAAGCCAAAAAAAAAAGGGGAAAAAAAAAAGCCCAGCTACTCTTCGTCAATATGTGCCTGTATTTTCTTCCACTCATAAAATAGTGCATATTGGTTTACCTTAACAAGGATCAACTCCTTTGCATAGAACTAAAATAATACTAAACATGTTGCTGGCTTTATCAGATATCTCCAAAAAAAGCTCAAGTGGTAAGAGAAGTGTTTTAAGGATGAATGAATCTATTTAACAATTTTAGATCTTGCGAAGTTTTGACACTACTTTCTTCAAGGCAGGCTTTGTAAGAGCTGGCATTTGTCTTCTCTGTGAAGACAATAAAGGAGTATTTGATAAAATACAGTTGTTATGTAAATGTATTTACATATATTGTGTTTTTAATCAGTGTTGGATATAATCTCTCATTATTTGAGAAATTTAAGCTTTCGCTAGAAACAGAAGTTCAAAGTATGCTATGTTGAAAGGTGCTATCACCTGTTCAGTAACAGAACAACCTTCTTAGTTATTCTGGTGTGGTGAATGGAATTCTTTCAGGCATTTTTTTTCCTATTGGAATTCAAGATTAAAAATGTAAATTAAATTATGGATATAAATCAACCACCTAAATCTGATCATTTTCTGACTGCATGTTGCGCATGCACACTCACATACTTAAAATGTATATATATCTTTTTTTTTTTTTCAGAAATAGACTCTGTTTTATTTCTTCCACTGTAGAAATCACACAGCCATCACAATTGAATTCATAAACAAAAGAAATACCTAGTGAAACTGCAATTTAATCAACGGCTCCATAAAAAGATTCTATCAGCACCATGCTCATTCACATATATTGTTCCATCTCAGGAAAGCCCTACTATTCTAGGTAGCACTGAATACCACGATATTTAATTAACAATTAGTACATACCTAGCTCTCATATAATTCTTTCCATGCATAAATCTTGAAGTGCTTTACAGAGAAGCCTAGTTTGACAATTGCCACTTGACAGGAAGGCAGTAAAGTCTTAATCTACATGATGCTTGGGTGACCGGATCCTTCTAACAAGTCAAAGCCTGACACAGCTCACAGCCCAGCTTTGGACATTCAATCTGCCAGCTGCAAATGTCCACAGACTACTTACATACCCCAAGGTCAGTCTGCCTACAGATAGATCTCTTCTGCCTTTGCTAAATGTTCTGGAAAGAGTCCCTGTGAGTAACTGAACTGCTGACATCACCTGAGCATGAGCACTTGGCAAGGAGGACCGTATTGGCCAGGCTATCCTCAGCATCACTCACACAAGCATACCTGTGGTACGATGCAGCCCCAGCTCCTGCCTCCTCCCTTGGGCCTCTCAGATGCTCAGACTCATGCCTGTTGAACGCGCAACAGCCACAGCCTTGAGAGCAGCCTCATAGCAGAGCCCAGATACACCAGACGGGCCCAAGAACACCCACCGTAGGAGCAGGAGAAGCAGAAAATGAGACGTGGAGAGGCTCTGAACACTAAGCTCAAACTATGTAAATATGATCAAACCACTAGCATGTGCTAAAACTGCCTGACTGGGCGGTCAGACACCAGCCAGCAACAGTTCGACCACAGGCACCCCCACTTGTCAGCAGAGCCACATTAACAGACAATCCACACGCCTGCCCTGTAACATCCAAACAGGCAGTATGTATTGGCTGGTCTTAATTAAAGCAGATCAAACTAAAATACTTCACCTCATCCTCCCCATAGGCTGCAGGTTGGCACGCGGTTGGTTACTGCAGCTCAGCTGACCCATAATTAACAAATCTTTAAGCTGAATTAATTCAGTCACGTCTGAGCCCTAAATTGGTATGGACAGGTCACAGAAATCCCTGTGAAGTTGAGTTCCACGTACTGATTTGTGTACTTAATTGTTGCTTTAAAAAAAAAAACAAACTACAAAGTGACCAAATAAAATTATCATAATATTATTCAGAGATTGAATGACAAAAAAAAAAAAAAGACTCAGATCCCTTTAGAGACAGCATGAAAAATACCAGCTTAAAACAAACAATGGTTTAAAATGTTACGTTATATAGAGAAGAAAAAAAAAAAGAATCAAAACAGCATACTGTTGTGCTGACTTCTGTTCTTACTAGTTTTATTTTTTTTCTCCCCCAGAAATACTCTAATTAGTTTAGCAATGAATGCTTTCAGACATACTCCTTGACTCTACATAGTTGACAGGCAACAAGTAATATTTGTAGAGAAGGAAAAAATGCTATCCATAAGATGAAAACCTTTAGAACGCATTCATATTGCATTTATAATTAATTGTACATTAATATATATGTATAACATATTAATTGAGTACCATACAATTATTATATATAATATTAATATATAATATAATGATATAATATACTGGGTAACTATGATACATTAGTAAAATGCATGCAAAATTATAGGTAACACTGTATGTTGTCCAGAATGATAAGTAGAAGTTGAATTCACAGCTTACTGATTTTTCACTAGAGTTTAACCAAGGGATTGTTTGTTTGTTTTTTAGATTTTTGGTGCCTCCTAACCAGGAACTAGCATCCGGGATCAAGATTCAATTTTGAAGAGGTACTAGGATTACAAGTAGATCTTTGAAATACATTATTATATCCAGTAATTCTTCTGCAGTTTTCTTAGTGCTTTACATTATATATAATTATATTCACACCTGCAGGCCAGGTGAAGTGATCTGAACAAAACAAGGCTGCTGCTGATCAGAGGTAGAAAATGCTATTTTGCCTTTCTACTTCTTCAACTGCAAGTTTGTTGTACTATGCATAAGTATTAAGACTAGTATATTCAGAAAGGATATTCATCATTAAAACAGCACGCCACAGGATGTTTTCTGAGTACTGGAGATGTGGTATATCCACCTCAGCTAGGCTATTTACTTATAATCTACATGGTACAACACCTTAGCTAAATAAGAACCTTTTCATGATGAAACCAAGGCCATGAAGCACTTCAATGTACCCGAGAGAAGCTGCAAGAACATTGTAGAGTTTTTTTTGTTTGTTTTGTTTTTTAAAAAAATCAGTGATTAAGGCTGAAAAACACAACTAAAGCTACTTACATTTCTACTTTGCTGGTCATTTATTTTGCATCATATGGACACCAATCTCTTCAATCCTGTATGATGTACACTGAGCAAGAACTGCTTGGTGTAGCAACTGATTATTACTTCAAGCCTAGTATTTCAGATTACAAACAATGCATACAAATTCCCCAATCGTATGGTGCAGGATCAGTTGGATTAACATTTTCTCACTTAAACATAAGTGCATCATTTACAGGACAAGCAGGCATTCAGCTGTTGCAAACAGAACCCTGTCCGCCTTGTTCACATCTGCTTGCCACTTTACATCTAGAGAGTCCATCAAGGGATGAAGCATATGGACCTGAGATTGTTAGTGTTTGTAAGCTGTGTGCATAGCAAACACAGCAGAAATTATAAATTCAATTGGAAGTACAAACATTACTTCTGCAGGCACTGTTCATGTAAGCCATCACAGCACAAGAGGAAGACAGACAGATAAAGAAGGATTGTGGAAAAAAAACACACAATGGTTCTGAATCTTTTATTGTTTCTCCTCGTTACAGCTCTGTTGGATTAGTGGTCATATGCTGGGATAAAAACAGTATCAGACTATCAAACCATGTATTTGTCTTGCTATGTGCCCCAACAGGCCAATACTGACATCTGGTACACAAAGTTACTGCAGACCTTAACAGTGTGATTTATTTTTTATTCTTAAGTAAAGTTGCAATGCAATTATCCCTTCACAAAGGGAGAACACGATATAAATAGCCTCTCAGCATCAACATCTTCTGCCAGCCTTCCTCCCTTCCGAAAAAATGGTTTTCTTAAGTCCCCAACTTTTGCACATTAAAAATAAAAGCAGCAATAATAATAACATGAAAATGAAGGAAGAAGACTACCAAACAAAAAAAGTTGAACTTATGCACACAGGTTGAATGAGAATTATGAAGACAGAGAACAAAAGGGCCCTTCAGGAACAACTTGATCACAGAGTAAACAAAGTATTCTGGCAATCACTTCTTCACATAAAGTCTTCACAGCTGTCAAATGTGCCAGCAAGAGAAGGACACATAAATAAATTCTCGCTAACCAAAGATATTCCAGGACTACTGACACAAGTAACATATCAAGAGGCAGAAGACAGTACCTCACACAAGGAAAACCCTTTCTATTTGATTTCAGAGGACAAAATTGGTGTACCCAATTTATATGAGGCTGGATGTTCCTTTACTTTGCTCTAGAAGATGCGTATAAAAATGAACACTTGAATACCTTACTACATATTCTTAGATTTTTTTTTTTGCCCTGTAACACAGAGCTGCTGACAACTGTGCATCCCTGCATTATTTATCAAGTTTTCTTGATTTCTTTCTGGCAGAAGTGACAACACAACTTAGTTTCCTTCAGGATGCACAGAAACCACTTCTACTTCAAGAAGTAGAACAGGAGAAAATTCTTTTATTCTGCCCCCATGCTTTGTTTTTTTCCAATAGTATCAAAGTGTCCACAGAAGCTAAAGTAACTTGGTATCAGCCAAGAAGCAGAAAATTTCAGCCTAAAATAGATGGAAAAAACATTTGTGAAGGTGTTGCTTTTTTTTCCTGAGGTCAGGAATGAAAAGCATTTGAAGTTCTCCGGTATGAAGGGAATTCAGATTCCTGGCACAGCAAATTCCCAGAGGACACTTCCAGAAATATTTCTTTTTCAGAACTTTAAGTTGTGTTTTTCCCTTAAGTTATAACAAACAGATAACAGAATGTTTTGATGTCCCAGCCATGGATCCCAAGCCAGCATCCTTTTTCATGTACAACACTAAGTTATATCAGAGTAAAGTAATTTCAAAGTGAACTCTACAGCTTAACTAAAGGCTACTCTGACAAGAACATTTTGAAAACTCAGTCTGACAAAATCAGATCAGTCCCTGATGCCACAGCACATGGAATCATAGGTGCAAGAACGAAAATAGGAACTAGCAGGTTCAAAAAGGAAGAGGAAAACAGACACAAGCCCAATCATATCAGCCCTATCTACATGCTGGAAACAAGCAGTGCATCTCTTTCAGGTCTTTGCACATCCTTCAACTACAGTCTTGAGCTGCTCAGGCCTGGATCTACCAAGAGATCAGCAAAGACACTAAAGAGGAGAGACATGAAATCTGTGCTGATTCTTCAAAAGGAAACTTCTCTTTCTCATTATTCACAGAATTATCTTGTTTTTTTCTTAAAGCATCAGGATACAATAAATTCGATACGTGACATTTCTCACTTCTGTCTTTTTTTGCCATGCTTCAAAATTCCTTCCTCAAATGTTGAGCCAGGAAAAAAAATAATGACTAAAGCTAATGTGAAGGTTGAATGTCTGATTTCTTTACATTCATTCCTTGCTTGGGATGTGCCAATTTAAAGATTCATCCAGTCTACTTAAAAAAATACAATACAGTACTTTGCCTGAATTGCAGATATTTTTTTCCATGATGATATTAAGAGGATTATGCTAAAACAAATCACTCTCTAATTGGTTTACAGAGAATATATGAATATGCTAGGAATTCATCTAAGCACATAAAAGTGTATATTTTATGAATAAGTGCTATAATCATCTGCTTGTTACTTGGAAATAAAAACAAACATCATTAGCATAATAAAACTGTTTACATATCTTAATGAAAATGTGTCATTATCTCCTCCTGGCTTTTATAAACCAGTCAGCATACATCATAGGTCCTATACATTGAGTTTTACACCAATTATTTACTTAAATATTTTTTCCATTTTATGTGATGCATATTAGTGTATGTAGCCATTGAAAGAATCCTTGAGCACAGATAATAGTATTTTAGAGAGGTAAAAATTAGTAAGATCTATCAGAAAGAAGTAATGCAGAACTGATCACTCTCTAGATTCTGAAACAGTTTTACAAATCATTTCTAACTGGAAGCGAAAGGATTATACTGACGTATATTTCCCAAGCTACATCTGTCATAAGAAGTCTAAAAAAGCAACCAGCCTACTGAGCAAAAAGTGGCACTTTGGGAAATGGCTTAAATAGCACTGAGCTCTCAGCTACCACTTCTTTCTTATTGAATATTTGAGTAGACTCAAATAAAGAGCACATTGCTCATTACCCTCACATTTGATTTAAAAGAAAAAAAGTATTGAGAATTCCAGCTATCACTGCCGCAGACAGTAAAAGCACAGGAATGCCCAGACAGCACTCCTCTTTCAACCTGCGCCACAAAGACAAATGGGAGGACCTGAGCACATGGCGAGTACTGCCTCTGTGGGAGTCTGTCTTCCACCATGGAATCTCCTACTTAGGGCTTTTACATTCTTCTGATAGCAATTTCAACCCCTTCTCCATTTTGCAGAACATTTTACTGTTAGTCTGCCTAAGACTGCTGATGTAAACACATCCACTCACTCAAGGCACTACTTTAGCTATGCCCGAAGGTAGGACTTAGGAGACCTTCCACAAATAATAGCCTAGCATTGGAATGGGGCATATGTTTTGTTGCATGACAAGCTGCTTTTATTTTCAGCCTAAAAAACAACAACAACAACAAAAACATTCAGGCCCTCAAAATTCTCCAGTGGAAGAACTCATAGCTACAGATTTAACAGATGCATATACCGCTCAGAGATAATCCATCACAGAACACAGATTGAAAACCAATGATGTAATGTATCCTGCTTAAAAGATTGGAAACCATCTGGAAAGAGGGAGAGGAAGAAGCTCTTCTCATCCTACAGAACGACTGCTGGATCTCTCTACAGGCTTTCTACAATTGCTGTTATACCTATGAAGTTATAGGGACTTCAAGCAGTCGTGGACAATAAATTGATTACTATCGAAGTGAATAGCTCAACAATTTAACTTCTCTCTAGCTACTACATGACCCAAGGGATATTTGAAATATTTGACAAAAGACTATAGATATACAAATTCTGTAAGCCCCAAGTGCAGAGCATGAAACTCCTTTTCTTTAGCCGCAGTTTCACCTCCCTGTAGCAGAGCACCTGCAAGTCAAGCATTACAGTTCAGCAAGCAATCTCTGCTACTGTGCAAGGACTCCATTTGCCAGCTCAAAATCCTGCAGATCTATGACTGACAACCAGCTGCATCTGCCCTGGGATGACAGGGGGCAGAAAGGAAGGGCAAGCAGATGGACTCAAGAATGGAAATGTGGCAGCAATGCTGCAGGAGCATGTTACTAGGCAGCACCATTTGAAAGACTAACCTGAAAGTTTTCAGGATTAGTGTTGTGCTTGCAGATACATCCCTGCCAAATGACCCAGCTCATTACTTACATTTCAGCACGTGCATGTTTTTGCCCTGTGTGTGGACACTTGACTGCATGGCTGGACAAGTCTGCTACTGTAGCTCAGTTGTGGTACAGGAGTTTTGGATGAGCAGCTGTGTGCCAGCCTCACAGCAGTAAGACACCCATTACTGATGAGATGCTTACCAAGATGGATCCTGCTACCGGCACTTTATATTTTTTCAGTTTTTGAACAGCAGGTATGTGGGAAGAGGACAGTCACTTGGAAAATCCAATTATTCTCATTCTAAAGCAACCTGAATAAAATTCAATGCAAAGGAGCCCATCATTGAGTCATATTAAGGGAACCTGGGTTACCTTGAAGCATATCCTGTCTCCAATTTGACAAGCCCCAATTCAATAAAAAGTTAGTTACCCTGAACATCAAGATAAAGACTTTCTGATACCTCTATTTCAAAGCACCCGAAAGAGCATTAACTCCACATGCCAAGCTAATAGAAAGTAATAAATAAATATTACACAAAATGGTACAGCTAGTTAGAAGCTCTGGACTAACATAGCATTATGTCAGAAGAATGGAATGAAAGAGGAAAATTTGGAAAAACACTCCCACAAATCATAGTATTTAATAAACTATTTTCCACAACAACAGTGATTTTGCAAACAAGAGTATATTTTCATTCGTATAAATCCATTTTTCCACAGGTTTGTCTTTGTATCCTTACAGGCAGAAAAACATCTTTGTCGCATTTGTTTTCATGTTTCAATTAAAGGACAAAAATACACAGAGCACGTATGTTCAAACCTCCATAGATTAGATAGAAATGAAATAGAACAGAATCTAATTCACCCCTGTGTAATCTTGGTAAGGGAGTTTCACTACCACTAAAAGCATACAAGTAGCTTTGGTGAAGAAATATCACCTTCACTGCTTCTTTCAATGAAAACCAACTTTTATACCTCGCCTGATTGAGCAAGAGCTATCCCATGAAAACACCAAGCATGGGAGGATTGCCCTTGGAGAGTCAGAACAGAATTTTGTCTGTAGCCTGAAAATTTTTTCCTTTATTTAATAATGTTAATGATTAGATTTAGTGCTATTGAAGTCAGGAGACTTCCCCAAGGCTAAAGTCTACATTTTATAAGATAAAATAAAATAAAATAAAAGGTGCAAAAGTCACCTGCAATGTGACTTTCCATGCCCTGACCAACTGATGCATCTTATTTGCCTGAGGAAGTGGAACAGGGAGAGGAAGAACAGTAAACCATCACTAAATTCCATTATTAGGTATTTACCAAGGCTAATTACAAGACTGCCAAGCCAAAATGTCTTGGAGGTTTCTCTGACGTAATCATCTAACACCCAGGAAATGAATGGAAACTACCAATCCGTTTTGCTGACACACATTAGGAAGAAGAGATGCTCATCATAAATATCTGACATACTGTATAAAATGTCCTAAGCCAAACAGAAGAAATATAATTAAAAGTACAACAAACGCCACATGCAACAGAAAAATACTACCAACAAACAAAAAGCACTTTAAAATCTCAACAGAATTTGAGGATTCAAAAGACCAAGAAAACAGATAAATAAAATGGTCAACTAACAGATATCGTAACAGAAAAGAAAACTGAACCAAATAGTTATGTGACATCGTTTGCTAAAGATTAGTTCATTCCCCAGGGAAAAAAAAAAAAAAAAAAAGAACAAACTTGCTATAAATTATCCCAATACAGCCTGATGTCTCAAACACTAAGGCTGTGCACGAGATTTCACAGCGGATGCCATCTGAAACATTGGCGCACAACGGAAGTGTCTGCAGTTAACCACAGTATCAGCTTGATGAAGCTTTCTGTTCTCACATTTTAGATAATTTCCTGAAAAGGAATGAATCGGTGAAACTAATAACCACTACCTTAAGAGGCCTCCTCTTACTGTAAAGGGGTTTGGTTTTTTGATTTGTAATGATAACAGCTCATTAAAGCAAACTCTTTACAAGGAGTTTGTGTACGTGTAACTGTGTGCACCTGCTGAGTCTGTATATAATCCATCCCTGATGGTTCAGTACTCCCATCTCATACCCCCCCGCCCAGTCTTTGCTCCACAGGATGGTCAGGAATTATTAAATGATGCTAATGTTCTCATTATCTGACAACGCAAATAGTGCATTCAGCAATTCTCTTGTAGCTTTTTTCCCCAAAGCGAAGAAAACCAGTAAGACTCATTTTAGATATATCTTCTTAAACAAGACCGACAGAAGATCGTACTAAAGTAGAGACCCAGGTTTAATTTGCACCCCCATCAGTAACTGTGACATACGGAACCGACTAAATCAAGCAGAACTGCTCCTTGCTCCTTTCACAGGTCAGCCTACTTTCAAAATAAACAAACAAACAAACCGTCAGAGGATTTTTTTTTTTTATTAGCGCTGGGTGAAACATCACCGCACGGCTGCCAGCAGCCGGGCTTCCCCGGGTAGTTCCCGTACCTGCAACCGCCGCACGCTTCGATGGAGGCTGCACCCCGGCAGCCGGGCAGGGCTGGCAGCAGCCGGCCGGGCCCTTACATAAACGGGCGCTAAAAATAAATGCCGCGGCGGGGGGCGGCAGCGGCCGGGGCTCGGAGCCCCCCCAGCCGCCGGCCCTCCCCGGAGCTCCCCGGCCGCCGGCGTTGCCCCCCGGCCGGTCCCCCCTTCCCTCCGGCGGCCGGGGCGGCGGCGCGGGGCGCTGCTTACCACCAGCACGGGCACTCCCGCCGTCAGCGAGTAGAGGAGCACCGGGGGCACGGCGCTACTGTCCTCCGGGCCCGGGTAGGGTTTGCGGTACGCGCCCTCGTAGCAGAAGAAGCCCTGCACGTTGACGGCGAAGGTGTCGGTGTACTCGAAGTAGTAAGCCAGCATCACGGTCCCTGCCATGATCACCATCTGGAAGTAAAGCATGCTGCTGAGCGGAGAGGGCACTCGCATGGACGGGGTGCTCCGGCGACCGCGGCAGCCCCGCTCCCCGGCGGCACCCACCGCGGGCGGGGACGGGGCAGGCGGGGGCCCGGCACCGCCACGGGCACCGCTTCGGGCGGGCGGAGCGCGGCGGCGGGAGGGGCGGCTCCGCTCCGCCCCGCCGGGACCCGGCCCGAGAGGAGGAGGAGGAGGAGGAGGAGGAGGAGGAGGAAGGCGGCGGGGAGTCCCAGCGGACCGTTCGCTCCGCGCCACGGCAGCGCCCCCGCACCTCGGGCTCGGCCGGCGCCTAAGTGGAAAGATGCTCTGCGGTGCAGGGCGCTGCTGAAGGGAGTCGTGGTCAAAGCTTTCACTGAACAGCCACAGAGAGAAGGGGCGGCTGGGCAGTAGGCAGTCACGGCCCTAGCAGCAGCCCCGGCGAGGAGAAAAGCCGGTTTCAGCGCTGGGAGAAATCACCCAGGTGACCCCAAAAGCCTTCCACTTAGAAATCCCCACGGGCACAGCCCCGAGAATACACGGTGGCCAGAGCGGACGCAGCTCCACCTGCATAGGGGCTGCTCTGCCCTCCAAAAGCCAACAGCTCAGAAGTTCCTTAAAGGTATTCCTTCCACATGCCAAAATGTGCTACGGATGGTAACAGCCTGTAAGAGGTGCCTCGGCCTGAAAGATTTCCCTTGGCTTACTCACTAAAGGCTGGTGGAAGTAGCAAAGGGGAGCGGATAGCCCTGTTCTATAACGTGTCATCATTCTTCCAGGGCAGTACTTTGGTCTTAACTGTTCGCTTTCCTCCTCCTTTGGGAGAGCTGTGTTCGCCTTCAGTGATGTTAGTCTCCATGTATCTATTTTTAATTGGATCTTGAAGAACACACTCTTCGTGTCTGGATTCCACTTCTAAGTCTATTTTTGTGTGTTCTTAGCATACTCCCCAGAATAACCCAAACCAAGCCATTTCCCTTGTGTTCACCAACTGTAACTGGATAGCTCCGTACCTCTGTGATTTATATGTAGAGAGACATGAGACATCTTGTGGTGAATTCTGCCTAGCACAGAGTTTATTTTCCCCACTTCTTTAGTGTAAAGTCTACTATCCATTACCATACATGTAAAAACCTTAATTTCTTCCTGTAGGTTGCACACAATGAGCCACACTGCCAGCTTATGAGGCCTGATCCAAAGGCCAAAGCCACCAGCAGAACTGCAGCAAGCAGCACTTGGCTCTTGAGCTGTATTTAGGTAGGTGCCCCAGAGGAGCACTGACAGCACCCCAGGATTGCCATGGCTGTGGTACAGTAGTACACTGCTGAGCTATGAAGTTCCAGGATTGCCATCGCTATGGTACAGTAGTACACTGCTGAGTTATGAAGTTCCAGTATCTAGCTAATAAAATACTTCTGAATTTTGCTGTCTATTACAAGCCAACTTCTGTTTATAGATATTCCAAGGAAACTATTGCAAATAGGAATTAGAGGACAAAGTCCTGCTTTACAAAGTGCTGTGAAGCTACTTTCAAAATCCCTGAAGGATTTTAGAAAGACTCTGGGTCACATAGTCAAACCAGCTAGTGCAGGTCCTGTTAGATCAGGTTGCTTAGGACCATGTCATCACCCATTAAATATCTCGTCATATCATGTCATATCATGTCATATCCCGTTAAATAAAGGATAGAGATTCCACAACCGCCCTGGACAAGAAGTTTCCATGTCCAACCACTGATACGTAAAACAATTTTTCCATACTCTAAACCAGATTTTCCTGTATCCCATCCTGGGCCCACTGCCCCTCCTCCTGTGTCTGGAAACATAAAGAGAAGAATCTGACTTTCTTCTCTGCAGCCTTAGTAGATGTAAGAAGTACCCTTGGCCTTCCCTTGTTAAGGCTAAAAGAAATTGCTAACACTTCTGCCTGTACAGGAACACATCCATATCCTGAGTGCTCTGTCTTTTGTGTAGATACACATGACAAATATTATATCAAGTATATATTGAATGCCATTAAATGAAACATAGACTATTAATTTTTTTTTAAAGAAGCATTACAGTGAAGGGAGACTTTGTTCATGCTTCTCTTTTACTCTACAAGTGACACTATTTAGACTTCCAGTCATTCAAATACATGGTGTGGTGCAACAGGCAGGAATACATCTATTTGGCTGAATCTAGTGTCCCATGCTTCAGACACTACAGGGGAACTTGCCAACAGAACTGCAAACCAGGGAACACAGGATTTAAGCCACAGAGGAGTTTTAAAGTCAACTTCATTGACAGAAGACTCAGATCATTGATGAAAGAAACTTAAATAAATAAATAAATAAATGTCAGGCTCTGTTTTTCATTCAAAAATAATGGTCAACTTGATGCTTCACTGAGGAATTAAGGGAATTAATTATTCTCTTTCTCCAAACTCTGATTTTTAGTGCAAAGATCATCATGTGAGAAAAGTAGTCAGGTTGCCTCACTGAATACCAAGAAGCTCAACTACAGGGTGGATGACCAGATTCCAAAAAAAAATTTAAAGCAGAAAGCAGATAAAATTTAATTTTTTTCCCCCTCTTTGAAACCCCTGTAGATCTGTGACTGTTTCTGCAGTGGATATTAGTAACTGTGAATTTGCATATATTGAATGCATTTTCCTTTTTGCCCCCCAACTATTTACCTATTGGCATATCTGACTAAGTGAAACAGTCTAAAAATTGCATGGAGAAAGCTGTTTAAAGTTACTTTATGCCCATCTACTATCTGCTTTTGTTACTATTAGCAACATCTCCCAAGCTGCAAGATCTGCTCTCATATAGCCTCTTTTATAATGGATTGCATCAGACTGTGGACCTGTAGATATTCATGCACAGTCTGGATGATGCAATCTAACGTAGATTCCCTATCTGCCATGTTAACAGACACTACAGATTGGTTTGTCTGTTTTATTACTTTCCAGAATAACATACGTGGGACACAGAGTGGTTCTGTATGGGCAATTTCTCAGAGCTTGGAAGGAGACAAGATTCTTTTCTTCTGTGCCTATATACAGTGCTAGATTGGTATTTCTGGCAGTATTGCACAACCATTGCAGCATTCCCAAAGGCACTAATAGTGCATGTAAGAGACTAGGGAAGATTTCTTGCTCTGTCATTGCCCTTGTTATTTTTAATGGCATGTTAGTTTATTTGCATATTGCCAAAGGACTGGTTCAGAACTGAAAGGCTTAGTTTCTTGTAGCTGATAATTTAAAATTTGGATTAGACTCTGTCTTACTTGCACCAGTTAAAAAACATACATGGACTTGACGCTTGCTGCTGTTCTCTTCATAGAAGTTGTTTGTTGCACTATGTAGAATACAATTTGTTACAGTAATGAATTTATAAAATGCTTAGGAATACATAGGTAAGGCAGGTCCAACCTCCAAACAATGCTTGGAGTGTTATGAAAGGCAAAAAGACTATAATATTTATTTTAATAATTTATTAAATATTTATTTTAATTTTCATATTTATATGTTGAGAATATTTATTTTATGATAATATTTATCTTAATTTTCATAAACAAACTCCCATTGTTGCAAACATACTTTATAAGCGTGGCCTGCACATCAATGGCTTGCCTTCATGAATATGCAGTTAGCTGATCAAGTAATGCCAGAGCTACTCTTTATATTATAATGAACATGATATTTATTGGTTGCACAGTTAAATATGCAAGCATGTATTAAAATCAAACCAAAACAGAAGCACAAGAACACAATCCCCCATGACTAATGCAGTCAGCTAAATATATTCTACAATTACAGTATTCCCTGCTGATTTGTATCAGTGATACACAATGACAGCAGAACAGTAGAAATACAAGCCCAGAACCAACAATTTTTGTTTCAGAAGGCTATTGGTAAAATCGTCAGTTGAAACTTTGATGACAGACAGACGGGTTTTGAAACTAACTTTCTTGGAAATAGTTCCACTGATCTCAGAGCAGAAGTTCCCCTGATAGTCCTAATACTTTTATCTTATTTTCATTTGCTACTTAATTTTAAGTGAAATATCAGCTCAAGAAACACAATGTAGATCAGTGCAGACAAAGAGAAACCTTCAATGTTTAGTAATATTCTGAAATCATGACCTTCATAACAGAGACATATTTCCAATTTGAAAACAAATTCACTAACCTTTCATGTGCTTTACATCATCACTTTTTTCTGAATGTTCTAGCTATAAAATATTGCTATGAGAGAAGGCAGTAAAGAAATACAGTCAACTCTAAGCTTTCCCAATGGGAAGAAGAACAAGAATTGATATCAAATCATCCCAGTGTTTTTACCTTTCTCTTTCCTGCCTTATCATAGTGATAGCATCTGGCAACCCCCTGGATGTTTCCCTGTTACATCTCCATATTACATTAAACCAGCCTACTCAGAAGGGAATATTGCATCTATGTTGATAATATGGCAGCAGGGAAGAGACAGAATGAACTGAATTGTTAGAGACCTTCTGGTTTATCCAGGCAAAATTGTCAAATAGCAGGAGGGAGACTTACATAAAAACTTTAGAAGAGCATTGACCACAGAATAATCAGGGAAGCAAAGAAATATCTGCAATAGAGAATTTTTTTTTTTTCACAAATTTCATCCAACAGTGATTAAAGTGCTAAATCCAGGGGAAACTACTACTCAAATTTATGTTTATAGGACCATCATAATGCAAGAGGAAAATCATTTGCTAGAAGGTGGAGCACAGCATAGAATCAGAAACGGGGTCTTGCCCCAGGACACCCTCAATGTGATTCGGACAAGTTAAACACCTAAACTAGGTTTTTCTTATGGTCTTAATATGTAGTTCACATATAGACACAACTCCAGTAGGTGACTAAGCTCTACTACATAGGGCAGGATGAATCATCCTTTGAAAGTGCCATTCATTCCATACTGAGAAATACCAACTTCTGATGATATCACTTGCACAATAATGAAACAAGCTTTGAGGATTATCTTAGACTAGCACCCATCTTTTAAAGGGCTGCAGTGAGACGTGATCAACTTTACTCTTAACTTTCACTTGCACATCACTAATCTAGCTCCAAAATAGGAATTATGCTTCTCATGAGTCACACTGGGAGGAAAAGAAAAAGGCAAGGTAGCAGTAGCATAAGCATTAATACTGCATTTGTATTGCAGTATTATGTAGAGCTAGACCCTATTTCCAAAGAAGGCAACATTTGGCCCTGCTAAGCTTGGGGACCTCATACAATGCAGTACAAGTATACGAGGGAACAAGCAGATGGAGATGAAATAAATGAGGAGGAGGACAAGGCAACAATGAATTGATTGAGTTAGATATAATGAGTAGCAGTCACAGCACATTAGTTGCCTAGTCAGTGTTTACATCGATAAGATAATTAGTCTTCATAAAACTGCTTGCTGTCTTCACATTAAGGAAAAGTATTATTGCACGCAAGTTCCTCATAGGTTAGAACAGCAAATTTGGGATGCCAGAGGCACGTTATGTACCACAGCCCTGTAAATCTTGAAAACTAAAGCCTGTATTAGCACTTCTACTACCATGCTGTCAAAACAACAATAACAAAAAAAAATACAGAATACTCTTTTGTCAATGCGAAATGAAACTAAACACTGACATTTGAATACACTAACAAAGATTATTTAATCTAACCTAAGATCAAACCCAGGAAAATGCCTACCACTTACAAAATTGTTACCACAGCTATAAAGTGATCATCATTGGCAAACACATTTTCAGTACTTCAGTGTTATACAAACTGTCTGCAAGCCTGGCAATCTTTGGCATAATTGGTTCAATAAAAATAATACAAATAACTTCAAGATTTAGGAATAAACATACTTATCTCATTCACCCAGAATATTCACCCACCTTCTTATCAATTCTTTTGATGAAGGAACCTCCCCCCCTTCAGAGTTAATCAGCAATACCTTGGACTATTGATACAACAGATTAATGAATCAGTAGGTGACATAAGCAGAGCACTAACTTATTCATGATGCAGCAGTCAAGTGGAAAAAAAAAATCACATGGACCTGCCCGATGCAGTACACTGTATGCATCTGTACAGTTAGATTTACATATAGTACAAAATTAGTTCAGACATTTGCACAATGCCTGAAGGTTTTACAGACCAATTCAAAAAACTCCCTTTACATACTACTGAATTAATTTCACTCATTTGAATATGGCAGTCTTGCTGTGCTCTAATTTGCCTTCTTTTGTATATTTTTTATTGTAAATAGTGAGACCAATTAATTACAATTCATGAGTTAAATATTGTGTATGTCTCTATTACGGGGCTGTGCTTAAAGTAAATATTTGCCCACTCATCAAGATTCTGTGTTGTCAGTATGAAACTTTTGTCAGTCTGAAAGTATACAAATATGAAGAAAAGAAATGCTCAGCCAATCCAGCCACCTTTCTGTGGTTATTTTTGCTATCATCTACAGTTTAGTCACCTATAAGAACTGGAGTATAGCAGTACTCAGTGCTTTTAAACAGAATAAACACATTGCTCAGAGATGTGTGAACAACAGCTGACATTACCAGATAGATGGAGATACACTTCTGTATTAACTGAAGGAGACTTTGCTCATTCACAGGAAAAACTTGTGTGAAAAATCATTCTCTGTATGCTTGTAGGGTTGATGTTTTATAACCTGGACTCTACCTGGATGAATGCAACCTCTGATTTTTAAACTGCATGCTTAAACAGAAGTACAACTTCAAATGTTAGGTCTGCACACTTGCCATCATTGTCTTTTGCTAATTCCTCATCTAGGGAATGAAATACTCTGAAATACATAGGGTGAAGAAGGTAAAAGCCATCCAGAGGCATGCAAAAGATATTAGGCTGTCACATTGACATGGCAGTCTGCAAGGAAGTGTGAGGTCTTCCTTCTGACACCGAGGAGTCATCAATTCAATGTCAGCTGCATATTAAAACTTGCAGTTCTCTCTCTCCATAACCAGGCTTGGCCCTGAACTGTAGTATCATGAACAGGTAAATTATACAAGACTCCAAAGACAATTTCAAGCATAAGTCTGTACATAAGATGAAATTAACCCACTTACTAACTCTCTCTCTAATGGGAAAGACAAATAGACTAATATCATAAATTATGCACCATAATCACTGCATACTTCCAGCTCTGGTTATCATTAAATGTATGCAGCTCATCCTGGCAGCAGTCCAATACATCCTCAGCAACAGTTTCTTGCTGGATAAGCTCAAGCAGTTGTATGGTAGAACTACTTATGTTCTTATAAATTATACCAGACATTTCTCATTAGCATTACACCTGAAAACCCATTCCCAAGTTGGATATTATCCATTCTTTCATAAAATTAAAAGCATATGAAATGCATAGAAAGAGCAAGCTCAGGATACCTTAAGCCTGTGTTTTAATAGAGAAAAAGGAAAAAAAAAAAAAAGCCACAGAATTTACCAAACAGAATTACAGACAATATACATCACTAACAGGTCATTGTTCAATAAAGTTAGAAATAGAGCTGATGATTGTCTTAGGTTACTTTGAAATTTTTAAATATAAAAAATACCTGAAGCCCAATCCATAATACTCATCACCCAGGACACAGCTCTCCTGTACCCTGGCATAGCCCTCATCATTCGTGAT
Source organism: Cygnus atratus (assembly GCF_013377495.2). NCBI lineage: Eukaryota > Metazoa > Chordata > Aves > Anseriformes > Anatidae > Cygnus > Cygnus atratus. The sequence goes on from NC_066369.1 coordinate 2,894,060, forward strand.
CCAGACAGCTACAAGCTACATGCAATACATGTTTCCATTCAACACTAGGACATTCGTGTAACATTCATGTTTTCACACAAATTCTTGCTGTGAAAAATACCCTTTCTTTTATAGCTTAATCATAAGCAACCAGAAAAGGCAGAAAACTCTAGACTTCAATTTTTCCTCTTCCTAATGGCAAGAAGTAGAGCTACAAAGACAAAAAGCATTTGTACAGCCCCATGACACAGCCATGTCACAAACACACAGACACAATCAGCAGACCAGTGACAATGTGCCTTGCAGCCATTTCCCACACTGGTGTGTTTCACAAAGGCGCGTGGTTCGTGACCACTGCAGAACAGATGCCTCTGCACTTGGAGAAGCCCCCCACCTGCTGCAGAAAGACACTTCTATAATGCTGCTTTTGGCTACAAGGCTAAGCTCAGAGCAGGACTAAAGAGACAACCTTTGCTTACGGCATGACCTGCAGTGTGAACAGGCCTCATAAGTGTATTTGTAAGAATACAATCATTCAGTGAAAACAAACATTGGAGGAGCTATGCACTTCCGTCCATCATTATCCAGATATTTTCCTTCTATCAAGGTATCTCTATCCTTAGATATATTCAAAGCTTCACTGGGCTAGGCTCTGAGCAACCTGACCTGATACTGAAGCCAGCCCTCTGCTGAGCAAATTGGTAGATTACATGACCACTGGGAGTCCCTTCAAACCATTTTTTTTCTGCGATTCTCTGAATTACTGCTGATTTACTATGACCCACAAATTTGTAATCTTAATGACTACAATCCATTTTAATGGTGATTCACTGCAATTACTTTAATTCATTTGATTATTGCAATTCATATCTAAAAATAAAATCTTATTTCCTCTAAATTGGTGAATTGGTACAGTGAAGCTGTCCATCTGCTTACCTACACTGCTAGCAACAAAGATATCTGCTAATTTTCCCCTTTCTAGAGAAAGAGTCCTATATATTTATATATATATATACACACACACACGCTCCAATAAGCTGCTATATAAAACTTGTTACAGGATTGGTCCTTGAAAAAAAAAAAAAAATAATAACCTGAGAGGCTACCCCTTTGACTTGGTCATCATTACACACCATAACCATCAAATTATTGTGTAATTAAATAGATGTTTGTTTAGATAATGCACAGGTCTTTTGCTTTTATCACTACTTTTTAGAAGTCCTTATTCAGTGCCTCATTCATCTAGCTAATCAGCCGAACTCCAGACAAACTGTACTAAAAGATGGAAGTGGCAAGTGATCACGTGTCCAAAATGATTAAAGTGGGGAGAGAGAGATTGTGCAAGTGTACACTTACAAAGTCGGCAAGAACATCAGAAGTTGAAATTACAGGTTTCTTGTGGGAAAAATGCAGTAAGTGGGACATTCTGTAGGCTCCTGCCAGGGCAAAAAGATTAAAACATAGCAGCTCAACAGTTCGTGCGGCAACTGTTGTACTTGCACAGACAGCGGGACACCATGAAGAGAACTTGATGCAAAAACAGTGTGGCTTACCACATATGAGATCTTCTTCGTAAGTCTGGCAAGTGGTTGAGGGGTGAGAAGGACATATCACTGGGACACACTCAAGGAACATAAAATATCTTCAGGATTCCTTTTTGGAGGGGATTAACTGATACCTGCCAGAACTATTAGCAGTATGTCTTTCCTCTTAAGACCACCTAGTGATTTTATTCTAACAGCCTTAAAGCATCATACAGTTCTTCCTCACTCCACATTGCCAGAAGGTTCATTTACTTTGAAGTAACTGCACTGTGGTAATGCTGTAAATATCAAGTACATCTCAGAAATAGACTTTAAAATATTAGTGTTTGGTGTCTCCACCCCCCCCCCCCCCCCCCCCCCGAATTCTGTTAATTTAGAGAAATTAAAAGCAGTAGGAGATCTGAGGACAGAACATAAGGGCTGCAGGATCAGATTCTCACTAAGCTGGCATGAAAACTAACCTTAGGGAAATGGAGTGGGTGGTTGCTAAAAAGATACAGACATCTCAGGACACACAATTTTTATGGCATTAACCTCTTCATCATTGAGCAATGCCAATATCCAGCATGCTGAATACTGCTTCTATAGTAACTAGGACAGTATCCAAATTGGATTTAAGCAAATTATTTAGCTTATTAGGCATCCTAATGTCCACTGTTTAATTCCATTAGAAACAATTAAAATTTCAGTTAGCAAACAAATAATAGGCACACAGAAATAGGCACAATTCCATATTTTTCCCAGATGATCTTGGCTTTAGTTACTCAGCTAAAGTCAACAATAAGTTTAGGAAAACTCCATATGGTGTATTATATATGAGTCTAAAAAAAATGCATATCGTCCACATAGGTTTAAATCATGTCCTCACTGTTTAATATCTCAACTCTCTTGCAATAATGTTGCAACTAGCAACTCCAGAAACACGGGTAGTGAAAATGGGAACACAGAGGACCTTTTGTCATAAACTCTTCCCCAAAAAATAGAAGAAAAAAAAGGAACGAGAAATGTTCATTGATGTTAATACACAGCAATTTAATCCTGCACTGGTAGCTGTATCTTACTAGATCTATATAATGAATAGATACTTCTAGATAATCTTTTCATTTCAGCTTTCATAAAAAATATCACTAGTGTGGGAGTTTTAAAGAAATATAAAGTATTAAAGCTTATAAACCAGTTGGGATAATTATGACATAAAAGACTTAAAAAAGACTTAAACTGTCTAAAAATATACCTACACACACTAAAAATATCCCACAGACAAAGGAAAGTTCCTATCCAACACGTATAGAACTACTTCTAGGATAGCCAGCAGGAGAGGTAAATCACAGTGCATTCACTCAATGATGGAAAATTTCTTCTTTCTACCTTTCTCATGGTCAGGGCTAGAAAAGTCATCGCATCAGAGAGAAGAGCAATAATGAACCCAGAAATCTCTTCAGACTTCGAGACAATTCTGGAAAAAATCATTGATGGATTAGTTTCCCTCAGATTATATCCCTTGGATCCTGCTCTCCTTACTATCCTCCCTTCTGCTTTCTTGTGCTTTGATCTATTTCTTATAAGTAAAAAAGGCTTTAAGAGAAGCTGGAGAAACAGAACCCACTTAATGTTATTGACTACTCCAATTGCTTTCATTACCAGCAGGTGAAGATGAAGAAAGAAGGGGAGCTGGCTCATTTCTGTACTTCCTGGGGTGACTAGCACAACCCTTACATGCAGGACATTTATTTGCATCTGGTTCTCTATTACACAAGTGCTTAACAACTTAAACAATTATCTGCTACAGTGAAATTGCTTACTGGGGTGTTACAGGTTTATGAAAGCCAAGCTCAGTAATTGCTTGGGAAGATTACATTACAAATAAAGAACATTTATTGAATTACTGTGCTTTACCCATTTCAAAGAAGCAGCAGCTTTCCAATGCTTGCCTTGTCTGTAGAAGATATTAAAAAGTTTCATTAGCACAATTAGTACTTCTCATCAGCATCAGTTCTTTCTCTTACGGTTCCATTGCTCCCAGTGAATGATTAGTGTTGAAATCCTCTTCTCTCTGAATATTTACCATCCTGTTAGATATGACTGGAAGTTTAATCTTTCAGGGCATTGTCAAATAAAATGTGTTGCTTTTCTTGATAGTAAAATACTACACAAATAGCCAGAGCCTCTCTGGGGACTGTTTCCAACAGTGGAGTACTCCTGTCTAGCAATGATGGAACAGATGCGTATTGTGGTACATTCATATTTTATTGTAAAATGTTACTAAAATGAACTACAGAAATTATCAATTGAAAAGAATTGTGCAAGAATGACTTTTACCTTTATATAAGGTAATTTCTATTCAGGAGCTGTTTAAATGAACAGTGCAGTAAATAAAGGCTGAACAATATTTGGCAATAGCATGTACAAGGCTCAGACTCCAAGCAGGCAAACTTTCCTGTTTCTGCCAAGGAAGAGAGTCTGGTGGAACAGAGGAAAAGCACACAGATTCTAGAGGTGTATTTCCCTGCACACTCTTTGTCAAATGATCTGTATATAGAACCCAACAAGATTTTAAAAGCTTCAATAATTTTGTTTGTTTGCTTTGGGAATGAGGTTATTGGGTAGTCAATCATGACACTTGCTTTTTAAGATGATCTCTATACTATTCTGGAAAAAATTAATGACAAAGACTGCCTGAGCAATTCACTTAGTCCCACCTTCAATTCTCACATATTTCTTAAAACCACTTCTTCGTGTCACCTCTTGGGATTGTGTTGTACCTAAACTCATAAGCCAGGAGTAGTTAATGGAATACAAGATTTGAAAACAAAAACAATCATTGCCCCTAATTCAGATGATCCATGAAATCAAAAACAAGTTTTCCCTAAATCAAAATGAGTCAAAGGGATACCTGTAATTGAAGGAACAACTTTCCACAAAACAGCAAGCCAAGGATATCCAAAAGTCACTGAATGCTGTAGAGGATATTTTTGCAAGTGGGGTTTTCAGCTAAAGTGTATTTATTTTATTTTTCCTATTAAGTCACTGTATAATTTCACTTCCATCAAAGACTGTGTGTATTTAATCCTGTTCTGATAGTTCACATTTACGTATGGTATTCAAAGCACAGCATTGCTGTAAAACAGTTTTCATTTCCTTAAAACATCATCAAAAACCTGCTGATTATTTTATTATCATCATTACTACTAATGGGGTAGAACTGCTATCATAATCTTCGTAGTTTTTCCTTTCAGGAAAAATTCCTTTCAGGATCTACATTTTGCGTTTAAGGGGCTATGCAGAATGTTAAGAGCTAAATCATGGAGAAGAGATCAACAATACATAACAGTATTATTAGAAACAAATCTGCATGCCATTTTAATATTGCACTTCCCTGTTTACGTGTGGTTTCACTTCACGTTGAAGCATAAAGTTATCAGACATCTTACTGCATACCTAAAAAGGATTACAAATCTCGGAATGGGGACAAATACACAAATGAGCACCAACAAATATATTTGGTAGCAGCATACCACTATACATTATAACCTTATTTGTCTAAGAGCAGACTCCAGTATGCATATTTAGTGTATTCAGTGGAATATCTTAAGGGTCCATTGCAAAAAGAAAAAAATAAAATAATTTAAAGATTTAAAGAAAAATATATTTTGAAAGTTACAAAAAAAAGACTGTTTGAGAAGTGGTGACTTTGAAGGCTGTACTTCAATGGGAGACATGAAATACTTTTCACTTAATTCGTTGTTGGCATTCCAGCATTGCCACAAATTCATACAATTGCAGTTCAGTCATTCATATGCCACTAGTTTCTGCATCCTATGCCAAGTGACCCACTGGCCACAAGTTTTAAGACCGTTGACAAGCCACTTAGGTACTGGAAGGTGGTGGGGGGGGGGGTGGAAGAGAGAGAAGGAAGTGGTAGGCTTGAAAATTACACAAGAGAGAGATTATACATAAATCCATAGAACCCAAAGGGTAAAGGAGAAACAAAGATTGACCTCTTACTGTTGAATCAGCTGTAAATTGTCTGAGTCATCTTGACTCTCAGCTATGAGAAAGCTCACAATTCAATGGAGAATAAATTGCATAATGAGCTCTGCAGAGTGCATAACCAAGGCAAAGGGAAATGTCAGCCAGGATCTCTTGAGAAGCATTAAAAAATAACTAAAAAAAATAATCACAAAACATTGCTGTATTGCTACAAAACATATCCCCAGTAAAAACTAAAAAAGGACAAAGCCTACCAGCACAGCTAAGCACAGTTCAGGGCTCTGTGCTAAGAATTCAGAAGTCTGTTATGCATTAACATAAGTTTTCCACAAAATTTAGAGAGGTAGATGATTAATGTAACTGCTATCTGAAGGACATAAGTCAATAGTATTCTCACAGCTGCATATATTAAAGGATCTGCCCACTGACATACTAATATTCTAATTTCTGTGTTCAAAAAATATAAGTTCAGTAATTTCTAAATGTGAATACAGGGTGAAGAAATTATTCTCTAGAGATTCCAATGAGTATATCTATATGCATAACAGGGTGGGGGAGATGAAACATTGTCTAGATAGCACCACTTAATACTTTTCATAGGAGAGTACCTAGAATACCTAAACCTAAACTCACAGAGGTTTGCAAGAATAGCAGAAGTTTGCATCTGGTGATACTGAGTCATTTTAAAACTAGTACAGTTAAGATTTAGGGTAGTTAGGGTAGTTAGCCTGAGTCCACCAGGCATTTTTGACAATTAACTGACATATGTAAATTACCTCCATTAAAGAGAGAGTTAAGGTTACCTCACAGTTTTGGACAGCTGTTTTCAGCATGTGTATTATAAAAAGATGCTTCATTAAGCAATAAATGAGTTAAAACTTCACAAAGAAGGTAGAAATAAAACAGGGTTTTGGTAAGGATGGAAAAGGCAGGGAAATCTTAGGCCAAAGGAAAGTTGAACAGTGCTCTTGGAGAATAATGGACCTTTGGAATCTAAATTTATGGTCTGTCATAAGATCTGCATGAGTTAGTATTGCCAGAAAAGCTAATTTTTGATACTTCATGGCTTTGAGGAGGTTAATCTCAAAATCTGACGCTTACATAAACTTTTTTAATGGAAAAGGTGCTTGGAGGAAAACAATAAATAACCAAGTGCAGCAACATGCTATAAGAATTCAATGCTTTATACCAAAAAAAAAAAAAGAAAAAAAAAAAGAAAAAGGACAAAAGAGACTGTATAAATGATGCCTTGAACCAGCAGAAGTTCTTGACAGCAACAGGAAGTAACAGATGTTTGCACAGCTCAGATTCTGCCATAGAAATTCAGCTTCTGAGCTTTCAAAGTCTTAGAAAATTTACATTTTTTCCTCCAGCTTAGGTAGTTGGATACAGACTCCAGGCTCCATCCAATAGGATCAACACATAAAAAGAAGGTTCATCTCTTTGAATTGCACTAATGAAAGTATCTGGAGAAGATAACAGAATACCTAAGGTATATCTTCTATCATTTGTGAATTGAAGAGGACAGAGGTTTTCTGAAAGGTTGACAATAGCAGCTTACAAGACTGCTCTGTAGTGAAGAGCTAGAACTTTGAAAGGTGTAGATCTTAACATCACCAGAAGAATGAAGCTTGCAGAGGCCCTGGTTTTCTTACAGCTAGAAGTTTCTGTACATCTCATCTGTTTAGATAGTTTATCTCCCTAGGTCAGAAACGAGTTAGGGGAAAAAAAATCCACTATATAAGGTAGGTATTGCTAGAAAGACCAAAAGAATAGAAACTAGATCTACCAGATTTTCTCATGATGTAATGCCATTACTTAGCAGAGTTGAGCCTATGCTTAGGAGCAAGCTTTAAGAGAAGGAAAAACAAACACACAAACAAACAAACAAAAAACACTTTATTCTATCTTGCTGTAAGAAAGAGACTACTCTTAGCATTCCCCTCATGTAAATCAGTCTGATCTCCACCTTTTCTTTTGCTCCTAACCTGCAGGCTACTCATGAAAAAGTCATACGTTTCTGCAAAGAGTAAAATAGAACCTGACTAGCATGTAATGCAACTATTCCTTGCTGCTGCTTCCAGCCAGCACCTTCATGTCTCCTTCTAGGGCTGAGGTACCGACCTTTGCATAGCTTCAGCTGTTCTGCCCCATGCTGTGATGCCCCTGCTTGCCACCCAGCCCAGAGTGCCTGTCTGAGGGCTAACTCCCTGCTTTCCAGCTGCTGCTGAGCTCTGGAGAAAGGCTGCCAGAACATCAGTAGCATGGAGAGAAACGGCACCTCAGATGCTTCTCTGAGAAGCAAGCTAGGACTTGTGTACAGTCCCATGTCATATCCTGTATCCCTTTCATGTGTGCTCTAATAGCCAAGTAAATAAAGGCTAACAGTCTTCCAGGAAAATGAAGTTTTCCTATGTCCCATGATAAATACAATCTTGAAATAGAGACTGGGGAAGCTGTATACAGCCACCTTAACAATTAACGTGCCTCTGCAAATAAATGGTCTCTCTGACAGATAGCCCAGTCCTATAAATGTTGCAGACATCAGGTCTCCACGGGGACATAATCACCACCAAATGACAGTCACCACCACTGGAACCTCATGGTTGCTATTCTGTTTTGTCAGCAAAGAGAACTTTGTGTGGCTGCATGGTTACAGATACTTGAACTCACCCAATTCCTTCTTTCGCTCTCCAGCTGCTGCCTAAGTGTAAGTACAATTGTTGCCTTACTATGTCTTTGATGTATGTGGGTGGATTAATTTCTTCTGCTAGAGAAATGAGGAACATATAATGAAACCTTTAAAGGAAGGCTGTGACGTCTCACAGACCTTCCTTCTCATCACCCAAATACTTCAGCTCAGGTGCTCAGATATTACATACTTCTCTTATCTAGTTACTTTAAAAAAGAATTACAGTTATTACACTTCTTGACCACCTTGTCATCCTAGAGAACATGGCAAACAATAAGTGATTATAGAATATAGTACTGCTACTGTACATCTGTTGTCTTCTATTTGCATATCTTACCCAATGCGGGCTTGAATTATTCTTCAGATTTTACAAACAACAAGGAAGAATATGAATAAGGCTGAGCAACTCCCTCCAACATTCAGGAATAGAAACTATGTCCCCTGACCCCCATCTACTACTCCAGTTGCTCTGTACTGTCTCCTTAGTGACTTCCATGACATAAACTTATGTAACAGTATCATGAAATCATCAGGTTTTTGGATCCCTTAATACCATTAGATTTGATGATACAGAGGTCATGCATCTTGATGCAGTCTCAGCGTGACATAACACAGGCAAGAAAAGCCAATGGATCTGCAGTGATTTGTGTCACAGTGGATCACAAATGTTGTTTGAAAAGAGTGAACATAAATTGCCAAGTTACAAAACTAGCTGAAGTGATGTGACAGAAATAATACCAGATGATGAAACAATTTTCTGTCCACATGGATGCAATTTCCAAAATGTGCTGGTATAAATAAATAAATAATTTAAAAGCCAAGGATCTGTGGAGGATGAAAACTTTCTCAGGAAAGGTCACGTAAGTCATAATGTTTATGACATGCACAAATTTTCCTTGGAATATTGTTGTTTTTCCACAGTTCATGACATCACCCTCCCTCTATTTATCAGATATCTTTAAATGTGTCATATTCTGAGCATCTCACAGCAACCAAAGCACTGGCTTCCCAACACCAGTGTGAGGTAAGGAGATGGGTACCAAGACACAGAGACTTTAGGAACTAGATCTACAGATGGATCTTAATACTACTCAACTTTTACTTCTAAAATCCAGTATTAAGCATCACTGAAACCACCAGGACACAATTTAACTGCTGCCAGTTAGCATAAAATCCAGGCATAACAATGCCCAGCTGTCTCTGTAGTAAGCCCCAGGTGGCACATGCAATACAGCACTGGAAGTCTGCGGATGAGTAGAAAATTGAATGAAAATTCCCCACTCTCCCTCACCCTGAGCAATGTTTATCTGAAGATGTTCTACTTTGATCTGCAGTCCACAGAACCCAATGATACTAGCGTGCGCAAGTAAGTCAGGAAAGTTTGTGCTCAAAATACATCTTAGTTCTTTTCCTCAAGCATCCCCATACCAAATCAGCTGTACAAGTAACATGCATTAAAAGATAAGCTACATGGTTTTTTATACACAATTCAAATGTTTGGACGTAGAAATGCTTAAATAAAAATGAGAACAAAACCTCTGTAGATATAAATGAGCACAACTACCCTAAACTGAGATGCTAATATAAGATTTGCTCCATAAGGCAGTCGGGTTCTCCTTCACACCAATGTTTTCCTGGATTCCACCAGACATATATTGTTGTATAATAATGTATTTGTTACAATGTAGTTTGGCCCATTCTAGATGTGAACATATGCCTATTATAAGAGCAGGAAAGGGACATTTGCACACCACAGAACTTGTGTGACTGCAGTGTAGCACACTTACACCTAAGTACTAGCACAAGATTTCCCACAGGGACTAAGGTGCTCTCCCTGCCACCGCACATACACAGGTGCGACCAGTGTGCTCCCAGTCATGCTCACAGCTATGGCTGTGCAGTGCTCTTAGCCATACCCCTGGTAAGCTAACATTAGTATAGGTAGGCTAGCAGCTGGGACACAGCCATAGCAGCCAGGTACTCCAAAACCCCACAGGTCTCAAGTTCTGCTGAATTTGTGTATTGTGGAGGGGAGGGGGGGGGGGGGGGGGAGCCTGGCTGGTCAACCGCAAAGTGGCTCAAATAGAGCCCAACAGAGCTATGCCATGCTGCAGCTCTGGCTCCACTGCAGGGCAGATGTAATTAGGGCCATTTCTACCGTAAGCATGATCTACTAGCATATGAGCTAAAATAAATAAATAAATAAATAAATTATAGTGCTTTAGTAATTATAGTGTGAATGGTCTCAAAAATAAGAGCAAGATATAGGGAAACTGTTTTAAATGGAGCTTAATTTACTCAATATGCATAATTCCAAAATGTCTCCCAATCCTGACAGACTGAATAGCCTTGAACAACTACTATAACTTTCTGTTCCACTGCTCCCAATCTAAAAAATGGTAATAATGATATTTACCCCAAACGTAAGGTGCTTTAAGACTGATGAATTAGAAGTCGTCTAGAGTAATGGAATTTCAGCATGAAGTTTTATCCACCAATAACTATATGGGTCCGGCTCAGAGGTACTTCACATTGCTGGATTTTGGCATTTCAGAGCATTAAATTCACTTAAAATTAAATTGCAGGCTTAGGGGCCCCTCTTAATTCCCTCTTTTGAAAGAGCTGGAAAAAAAGTTACGCTTGCAGGGATTGAAATTTTATTCACAGCTGCAAAAAAAGAGATCATCAACCAGCAGATAGCACTCAGTATTAAGGCAATCATAAATCTGTTGGTAAATATAAATCAGTAGCCACTGACTGTCTTCTTAAAAAATACATCCCAAAAAATCTTAGCAATATAACTACAGTTTTTCTTACCTCAAGAAGTATGAAGCCTGGCAACATCGTGTGGCTTCTCTGAGACTTATGCCTGATGTTTGAAATCATGTTCACCTGTGAAGAAAAAGTATATTGTGCCTACCTGTAACAAGCTGGCATTGCTGAGAATAACGTGCTGACAACAAACTATAAAAGGCCTGGCTAAAACACAAACGTATTAAAACAAAGAATGGTGAGAATTACAACAGGACAGAGGAATGCATATTACTTTATACCACTATGAAATGAGTTAAGTTATTGAAAGTACTTAAAGTTAATTTAGAATTGACAACCATTTTTGTTCCAAATAACAGTACATATGCAAAGATTAGGACTTATAATTGTTTTAATTATATCACTCCTCACTTTGACCTTTTTAGTTTCAAAACAAAACATTTATCTCTTTTCATTAGAGTTTTTTTGAATTCCGTTGACTTCAAAGAAATTTAAGCACGTTCTTAAAGTTTACACTAGAGGGCTTTGCTGAGGGAACATTAGGTGAAGGCTTAAAAATTTTCAATCTACCAGCTTTCTACAGAAGCACAGTAACACAGGGCTACCAATCTGTGAAGTCATGCCTTGAAATCCCAGTACAGCAGACTTCTGGTTCTGAAGGATCCACAGAACGTTTCTTCTCAATACCACAGATACAAAACATTTCCTAGCTCCTTGCAAGAAAATTAAGATCTGTGGTGGTTTTTGTTGTTGTTTTTGCTTTTAAAAAGGCATCAACTGCCTAGAATAAAATCCTGTAGTACTAATCCCTGCTGCAGGAAAAGACCAGCAGAAAGCCATGCATCATGAATACAATGATTCTAGGAGCCAGCTCGTGACTGCAAAAGTGAGTTAGCTAAAATCTCCAGAGGAGTTAGCATCTTCAGCAATTATAAAAGTGCTTCTGAATGCTAGGCAGCCCCTCTAGATCTCTCTCTTCTTTCTTAAATATATTGCTTTGATAATTTAATTTTTAAAATCTCTAGTTTTAAAAACTTCTCTCTTTTATTCCTAAGAGATACTGAAAGAGTCCTTTAGCCCTCTTTCATTTTTCTCAGCTGTGCCTTTTACTGTTCTTCATTCCTATTCCTCTTTCTTTTTCATGATTTCTCCTTCTTGTCTCCATGTGCTCATCCCCCAGTTCCTCTTTATCACTTTTACATACTCCCTTTTCCTCATTCCGCTTCTCTCATGTATCACTTCCAACACCCTGCTTCTCCTCTCTCATTTCCACACCATCCCAAATCTCTCTTTGATTCTCCTTCCTCTGATGCTTCAGTAATCTGCAGCTGACTCTTCTCCTTTAACTTCTGCCTTTGGATTCCCTTCCTCCTGTGCTCTGCTTGTGTACGTGCATATTTCATACAGGGCTCAGGCCTGAACAGTCTGGGAGCAGAGTGGGCAGATGCTTCCAATAACACTGGGAAAGCACACGCTGGTACGTGTGCGTCCAGCCTGATGGCCAGCAATGTACTGTGCATCTCAGATGTCCCTCTCCCCTCACAAAAGTGGCTGGGGGAGTCTGACACTGTGCCTCCATCCCTGTCTGAGTCAGAAGAAATGTGGAAACAGATACTGCTCTGTGCAGTGAGGCTTGTGTATGCACCAGCTGGGGGCTCCCTGGGAGCTATTAATTTTTCAGCTGGGACCCTGTCACTCTGGGCATTTTTAGCACAGTTTTTGGTGCTATCAAGCACAGCAGTGGATATCTGTGTTCAGCCTGTGTTTTCTCAAAGCAATTAATAAGAAAATGCTTCATAAGCAAGCAGTATCAAATATGTTCTTGAAATCTCTCTCAGGTTGTTAAGGGCTGAACTTACTTACCAAGGAAATAGATAAGTAAGTTTTTAATTTATTTGCGTGCATCCAGGCCAAAACTCTGCTGGTCATATTCCACTGGATTCAAATCTTTACTCAGGCAAGAATCCCAGGGACTCCTTGACATTCACTTATATGGTTAGGTAATATAACCATTAATATTGCACATGGAGATGTGCATGCACAGCTACACACATTGGGACTATAGGCTCAGCTGATTAAACAGATGCCAACATAGCAGTTATTATTTATTGTGTGCTTGACAGTATAGTTAAGAGAACAAGCTCTGAGCAACGAGGGCCAATACTTGGCTGCTCTTCAGCTGTTACCTGAGGAATAAGGAGGACCTAAGATTCTTCTCCAGCGCAGCATCAAAGGAGAGACATGTTTTTGTTTATGTCACCTAAGTACTGCAGCTGGGTGTCCACCGATGCCTAAAGCTCTCCAGGCACAGAAATGGGGATGAACTGTAGAGCCTGAGGTGTGTCCCAGCACTTCCTTTTCCATAACATGGAGACAGGCACTGGCTGCAGCCTGGAACATCCTTTACACAGGAGAAACACATACCCTATATGAGATTGCCTTTCCTGAAGTTGTTGCTCTGAGTTTGGAGGAAAAAGAGTGAGCCTGAATGAGGCATCAAGAAACCACCTGTGAGGTGATGAAATGCTACAAGCATCCATATAAATGGCTCTTGGTAAAGAAGTTATTCTGTTTTAGTAATATGAAGTCTTTTCATGTAACTAGCTACTAGGCAGCCTATGAAATGGTTACTCTGGCAGTAACCCACTGTTATTATCACGCCTGCCTCCAGCTGCTCTTTTGGGGATATGCCTAACAGTAGCCTACAAGATCAGTCTCTAGACATGCCTGCCCCTGCCGTGTCATCACCAGTCTACCTCACTGCTACACTAGGGATTCGTGTTCACATCTGTGCTCTTTCCCGTTCTGGAAGAAAGGTTGCAGGCACAAGCTTCCAGGAGGAGCTCAGGACAGCACGGTTTGACTGAGGGGCAGTACCTCTCTGCAACTCTGAATGAAGGCTGGTTATGAGCCACAGCTAAGTTGGCAGCTGTAGGCCGAACATCCACAATTTATGCAGTTGTCATCAACATGCTCTTTGTTTCTGATCACATTTGGAGAAACCCAAGACACTCCTATTTATAAAGAGCCTCAGTACCTCTCCTTGAGAGAAATGTTCAGGTGTTTTGGGTAATTCTTTTTAACTTTTAGCCACTATGTAAAGGGGGTAGGAGTTTGGCAGCTAGACCAAAATAGCAGAATGTTTTTACAAAAAGGAGTCACTGCCCTGTGTTTGCCTGGAAATCAATCCTAGAAGTGATTACTAGACAGGCCTACTGGCTCAGGTCCTTCAGGTTCACAGAGAGCCCTGCTCTTTGGATGGGACATCTGCAATGAGCTGTGGGAAATTCTATACAATTTTTAGTGTAAAAAAGTAAGATTCCTAGAGTTTAAACACTTCCAGCATTACTCAGAAACAGAAGAGGAAGTACTTGGGCTTGCAGCTTGAATATGACATCAAGCAATATACTTATTATCACGTTTCTACCAGAGCCACAAAATGAACTCAGATACCCACAGTTCTGAAAGGAAGTCCCCTAACCCCACTGTTTTACTACTTGTGTTATCCACAGTTGACAATGTATGACTGTCTTCTCACATGACCTTTTTTTTTTTTTTTGATGAAAGCCAACGTGAAGGAAATTTGAGAGCCTAGTGCTGCTCACCTTCCAGTTTGTTATACATGTGCCAAGTAGATCTAAGACACTTCTGTATCATCATTACAACATGTCTATTCCATCATAGGCTTCCCCGCTACTTGAGAATCAGTAAGAAATATAAATTGCATATTCTATTTCATCTGTCTCTTTCCATTTATGGGTGAAGTCCATCAACACCAAGGAGGAAGTACTTGGCAATAAGTCAGGAGAAGTAAAGATAGGCTGTGAATGAAAAAAAAAAAAAATGATAGCATGAAAATCAGGGAGGATTCTACTCTCTGAGAATATCTCATCTGATTGAAAGCAATATGCTTTGCATAAGTGCCCAGAGTTCTTGCTGCAGAAGTGTTAAATGAGAAAGACAGGGTTTTATTGCATCTGGAGTCAATAATGGATAAGAAAATGTTGCACAAACAGGGCTTCTGCACTGGGTGTGATCTGTTATATTACCTATTTTCAGTTTTATAAATGGTACTTGTCAGTGTAAATCTTATGTCTTCCACTTTTTTTTTTTTATAAAAGGTAATTTGTACACACTTTTAAAATGCTTTAACAGTGGGAAACATGACCAGATTCTGTCATGAAGCAATACACAGATATGAGTGTGCTAAAGGATACCAGGATATGATGATGCAATTTGCAGAGCTATATACAAATAGATGGCATTTCATCTAAACACACATTCAGTGCATTTGAACCACCTGTTGAGCAAAGTTTCACATTATTTTGAGAAGCTGAACTGTACTTAAAAATCACAAGCAGAATGTTAATAGATAATGTTAATATAATGTTGTATAATAATATAATAATAATAATGTTGTAATGTAATATAATGTTGTATAATAATGTAATAATGATAATGTTGTAGTCTTATCAGGTCTTACCTTATTAGTAGAATAATATTAAAGAATAAAGCTAATATAATTTGTTCATATGTCCTTCCCATCATTTATGATGGCAATTTGGAAAATAAGGTCTTTTACTGTAACATCTTGGCTTCTATGTAACCACAATATTTCTCACTTTCTGTTTCATGTGAATTGATTCAGTTTGCTTTGCTGTTATGCTGATTCCTGCATCTCAGAAGTTCTGTGTTAACACTGCAAAAATGACACCATTTCTTGCAATGAAATACAAAAAAAATCTAACTTGAATGAGTTTGTCAGGACCCAAAGCATATTTCTCCATGGAAAAGCTTCTGTAAAATAAGCACCTACCTGCATGCTCACCCACTCAGTAAATGTTGCCTAATGAACATGATAGCTCTGGGAGAAATAGAAATTGTTTTCAGCAAATCTCAGGGGAACATAAAAGTCACTTGGGTGTGCCTGTAACACAAGGCTATTCTTTTCTCAATAGTAAAATGCTAGGGAGTTTGTGCTCAGTCAAATAGCCTCTCTCTTACAAAAAATATTGCAAAATGAAAAAATAAAAATGATCTTCCTTTCAGGCTCCAGATCTCCCAGAGTAAGAAAAGAAAAACACCAGAGCCACTTCTCTCCCCAGTAGGAATGTTTTATCAATCTCTTAAGTATATAGCAGGAAAAAGCAATAGATCATAGCTGATACTGATGGTTAAGATCTGAAAATACTGTTTCAGATCGTTTGGACACTGACCATAGAGATCAAAGTCAACATTTTTAATTATATCCAAAAATAAAGTGTGAAGTGAATGAAAGTGATCTAAACTATGCAAGTGTAGGTTGCTTTCAGCTGAGAGCAAAAGGAGAGATCAATTGCATATCACCTTGATAAGAGCAGGAAAAGACATTCAACTGCTTTTGCTACCTGAAAATTCATGAGTGCTACTAACTGGTGAACCTTAGTAATAAAATTCAGATGCTCTTTCCCTCTGAAACCTAGGGCAGTTACTCACTTTGCCACTTTCTCCAAATATCTTTCCATCTCATAAATGTATTAATCCATAGCCAACAAGGTCCCTGCAGCATCTGCCAGGCCCTCAGTGATTACCAAGGAACAGCAAAATCTAGGTCAAAAGTAAATGAAAAACAGACAAGAATGCTACCAGGATTGGAGGCAGTACAACATATACCATCATACCATTTTCCCCAGTGATTTCCACATACGTTGCACAAATGTGTATTGTTTCTTTATTCTTTGCTGGTCTTCTGATGGATGTGGATATGTCATGATATTGGGAGCTAAGTGATGCTCTCATATCTTAAAATTTAAAAGTGTAAGTTTTTTAAAAACTGTAAAACAAACAGTTGAAACAGCATTGGGAGGCGATCTCAATACCATGAGAGATGAAAGCTAAAAATGAGAGAAACTATATCTCCCTCTTTCTTAGATTATTCACTATTTGAAGATTAACATTAGGAGGACCTGGAAGCCTGTCAACCACCAAATCAAAATCTCCCACTGGAGTTCAAATAGTAAAAAAATGTCAGCAAGAAGAGGATTCCCTGGATTATGTTTGTAGTGATAGGATTAGGCTTTGCCCAACAAGCTGCATTATTAGAAAAAACAAGGTCATTTTTATGTTAAGAAGATGAAGGAAGAATGCATTTGTTTTGCAAGCAGGCAAATTAATATGGCATTAACCAATAAAAGAATTTCATAAACTGACTTCATTTGTGAACTCAAGGCAAATCTTAATCCTACAGCTTTGCACTTAAAAAAAAATATTCCACTGGAGTGAAGAAGTAAAATCCTGGTGTTGACATGAAATCCCATTTGACATGGGTATAACAATGACCTTCCACCATACTAACACTTGCAATTCAGAAAGTATATACAAAAACACCTTTCCACAGTCAGGGAAGGATGAGAGCCAGTGAGAATCTCTGCAGGGAGACACTCACAAAAATAGTTGTTATAATGCAACTGTCTGGAATAATTCCCCATATGGATATTGGAATAGATTATTGTCTTCATCTTTCTCTCTGTTTTAGAATCAAAATATTCAAATACATAGAACTTTAAAAATAGTTAGTCTGCAGCTTGCTGTGCAGTCAGGAGTAGATTTACCAGACATTGAAAACCAACTATAATCAATGCCCGATGAGGTATGAGTGATGCATGCCATACAAGGGCATAGCAACATTGGGTCTGTTTTAAACACTGTGTAAAAAAGTCTTGTGTCCTCAAAGTTCTGAGCAAATAGTTTTAAAATAAAACATAATTATATTATTTTAGATCTTTTTTCTGTTACAAGGTTCGGTCCTATCTTCTCCTAATTAAAAGTTAGTTCACATGCTAGCCTTTGAAACTTGTTACTTATAAATATTTTTACCAGAAAAAAAAATCAACTGCTCTAATGTTCACCAAAAACACACACAAAGAAGAAGCAGAAGTAACTATGTTCACATGCATACTAGAATATGTATATCTGAATATGTAAGCAAATTCTGTATTGATCATGGGATGTGATGCAATTACAGATGGGAGTGGGTATGGTTTTTCTTTCTACAGGTCAAAACCAAAGAAGTGCACCATGTAACCAATGTGAGAGTTTTTATGACACTGCAACAATCTAACTATTATTTGTTTCACATTTAGACAAACTTGATGGAGGTTGGCATCTACAAATCTAAATTTAATCTAATAAATACTATTTCTTTAGATTCTACTTATTTGTTCTATTTCCTTCTGGCTAAATAAATCACTTCATTTCAGCTCATGCAACACTAAAATTTGGCATTATTTCTGCAGCGAAAAACTTTACTGACAGTTCTCAGATTCTGCATAAGACCTAACATATGCCTATTACTATGTGAAAAAAGACACAAACTTCAAAGAACTTAAGCATGATAACTGTCTTTATACTTCATTAAAACAGAATAATTCTGGAGACAAGTGACTTAAAATTTTACTGCATAATTTTAAAGCTCCCAGTTAGCTTATGTATATTTTTCTTCTTCTTAATCACTACTTACTAATAAATAAATGAATAAATACAATCACAGTAAGTATCTTAAAGAACAAAAGAAAAAAAAAAGATTATTTTCACAAGGAAAATATAAATGCATACCTCTAGGTGGAGGTGTGTGGGTCCACTGTCAATGTGTTCTGGACCTGCCTGAATATCAAAACACTGCCCCCACTGGCCACCGGAGTACATATGGTGAATCCTACAAACTCCTCAAATAAATTTACAAATTTCATAAATAAAAGTGAAATACAACCCTTACGTTGTGTTTGCATTTTTCAGTGACAAATTATGTATTTATTCAGGCAGCTGGGATACCTACTAAGGGCGGGTGCGAACTGCAGGATAAGCTATCTACTAAATAACAATATGTTCACAGGAGTATATAGCCATACTGTAACTTAAGGCCAAGTAAACAGAAAATATAACCTCAGCATGTGTATCAGAGGATCATCACAAACAGTTTTGCACTGTGAATCTTTCACGGATAGATCCATTTTCTAAATATGTCATTGCAGCTGGTGATTCAGAAGTAGAACACTTCTGTCTGGCAACAGATGGTCAAGATGCATCTCATTTGTAGGATAGTCTTCTGCTAAAAGAACTAGTCCTCTCCACAATCTGTATAATCACATAAGCAGCTTGTTTCTAGTATTACTAACATGAGAAAACACACTAGCACCTTTTCTCACAAGATTAATCAACCCTGCATACACATAGTTGCTTAAGTATTACGGGTCCTTCTATGTATTATAGCCACTTTTGCATTCCACTCCTAATTCTGTAGTTGATGAAGTGCATGCTATGTATATAACACCTGTGTAGTTACCCAAATGTCCTAGCTGGTACTCTGAATCTATGTAGCATTCAATCATACGTTGTGCTGAGCTGCTCAGTAGCTCTTACTACCAGCTCTCATCATTCCAATCCTACAAACTGTGACTGCAGCAAGCTGTTCTTATTGACTGAGGGATGCTTGTAGCTTCCCAGTAGCATTTGCCAAGGGTTTGCAAAGGCATCCCTTCAGACTGAACCTGCTGCATTGTTTCACGTGTTTTTAATCACTCATGCACAAGGAGGCAGTATCTGTGGGAGTAACAGATGGCTGCTAACAAAGTCAGTTTATCCTATATCCTCCCTCACCATCCCAGATATGTGTTGCCCATTGCTGGCTTTCTTCTCTAAAGGTTCTGGGAAGGATTTCCCAAAGTCCAGCACATCCTAACTAAGCATTCAATACTTTAGAGTGGGACCATCCCCAGTCAATGTGGTGGCATATCCTTCTATTGTGTTCCTAGAAAGAAACACTAAACTTAATACAGTTTACATAGAAATTGTCTACAGCCTTCTTTTTCCACCCAGAGTAACAGAAGCATGTATTCTCATGCCTTGCGTTGGCCAGAATTTTCCAATCACTATGAATCCTTCACAGAAAAGCATGGAGCTGGGCAGCAGGCAAACAAGAGCTGAAGCAAGCTCTGCCACCCTCATCCTGCTCTAGTGTTTCATGTTAACAGCTCTGAGAAGTGCTTTTTAGGAAATTGCTTTTAAAAGTACACATTTGTGTTTTAAAATCAAAGTTAATGAATCTGGAAGAACAATTATGGAAGAAAAAGGGTATAGGAAGAATAGTAATACTGACCAAAAACAAAGAAACAAAGAAACAAATACCACCAAACCAAACAAACATAATTTTGGAAATTCCAAATGCAATTCAACTTAATATATTTATGTTCCATTTTACCATTATGAACCCCTGACTATACAGAGTAGATCTACGAATGCATTTCAGAACTGTAATTAAATCTGGTCAGAACAGCATTTATGGCCATTTCAGGACATATAGGGAAAGTCTTTTACAACAAGGAGCCAGGGAATAGACTGAATATCACATTATTAGACAACCTGCCACACTGCTGGTATATCAAATTAGGGATAGCACCAGATGTACAGATCAAGAAGCAACTCAAAACTGTTCCAGAGAACATTTGGGAAATAATTTGTATTTGTGAAAGAATTTGTAAAAATCCAACAGATTCTGTTTGATAATAACTGATAAAGAGAAGAAAAGGATACATTCAGTAAATGAGTTGTTCCTTTGGATGTCTTCACTCAGCTCTAAGAAAAAGGGCTCAAACATCAGTTCTAGTGGAGAGTTGAGTCATCAGGTAGGAAAATTCAGCTCCCCCATTTTTATGTGGTTTTGTAAACAAGAAAAGCACTGCAGAATTAATTCAGTGCTTGCTTTGGTCACAGAATCCAAAGTGACTGTTGCCATGGGTACATGGAATCAAGTTTTAAAGGGGATTTAAGGACATGACAGAGGAGAAAATAAAAGACAGAGTGGAAGATTCAAGAATTCTAGATCCCTGAAGAAAGCAAGGATCTGAAACACAAAGACACATAAAAGGAAAGTGGCCATTCATGCCATGAAGACAAGACAGAAGAAAAGACAACCAATTGGAAGAGCAGGGTAGAGAAAGAAAGAGAAGAAACTGGCAGACACTCTAAAGGGAAAAGAAGAGCAGTTAGCTCCATCAGAAGGGACAAAGGAACACTGTAAATAGGCAGGAACTGGATCATTAGAACAACAAACTACACAGTACAGAAGATCATGACAGAGATCAGAAAAGGCCACGAATGGGATCTGAAGAAATAACAGCTAACGGAAAACTGAAGGTGCACATTTACAAAACGAAAAATGGGTATGGATGATCAGGGATTCTCGTTAAAAAGAATCCATAAGCAACTCGAGAGGAATAGAAAGATATGCAGTGTGGCAGAAGCAAGAATATGTGTTTTCCCAAACCACAAAAACTCGTCATGGGAGAACAGAAGAATCCACTAATCCTACTTCATGTTGAAAAATGTCACTGCAAAATTACATCAAGAAAAAGATCAAAAATGTCTCCGTCGGTTGGGAAAGACTGGAAAGAAAAAAAAGAAAAGGAACATCTATAAAATATAAGATTAAATATAACCAGAAGGAAGTTTTTAGGCTGCATGGCCACTCAAAAGAGGACTTTTTTTTTTTTTTCCTGAAGAGAGGACTCTTTAAAGAAGTAACAGTAAGGAGAAATGAAATAATATTAAAGAAAATGTCAGGTGAGTCCGTTAAATAGCTACAGAAATATGGCTAAAAAAAAAAAAAAAAGTCATTTTAAAAAGAG
Source organism: Cygnus atratus (assembly GCF_013377495.2). Taxonomy (NCBI): domain Eukaryota; kingdom Metazoa; phylum Chordata; class Aves; order Anseriformes; family Anatidae; genus Cygnus; species Cygnus atratus. The sequence continues at coordinate 2,915,698 of NC_066369.1, forward strand.
ACTGTAAGCAATACCTAAGCTGTGTGTGCATAAAGAGAAGAACCTCTAGAGGGAAAGTATGCTGAAACAGCAGTTGTGACTAGGATACCAGCATCAAAAAGAACTTGCTGTCCAGGAAAGATATATAAACCTAAATATAGTGAGATGTCATTTCATAGCAAAGATGCACAAACTACAAAGATATAAAAAGGGCTACTGTGGATGAAACAATCTAGCTGGGTCAAAATCAGTGTGTAAAAGCAGTCCTACTGAGTAGTGTCAAGATTGTGTGATCACCCCAACTGTCTGACTGGATCTTTGTTCTGAGATCAGTTGCAGAAAATGTCCATGTAAGTGTTCTTACCTCTAGAAAATACAATGCTCTTTGATGAAAGCTTATCTCTGTGCAGGTTTCAGCTTGAGAGGTACAATCTGGCCTTTCCTTGTCTTGCTATTACAGTGTTAAGAAGTGAGTCACTAGGAAAAGAAATGTGTTGTTTCAGAAAGACTTTTAGGATTTTTATATTCCTTTGGAAGCTAAAGCTATGAAAGGGCTCCTGAAGAGGTTTAGACTCATTCACTGAGAACATTTTAAATGTTCTCAGCTTTTAAATGATGATCCATATGGACTTTCAGGTTTTGAATCACTAAGTTCAGGGTGTCTCTTCAGGGGAAGAATCATTAAGACATACTCTCTATTTCTCTATTTTCTTAAGCATCTTTTAACAGTCACAGTCAGAAACAGGAGACAGACTAGGTGACCTTCTGTTCTGGGTCTGAGCTTTGAGGTTGATATTGAAACATGCCTTTGTAATGGAACAAGAAGGAATAAGAATATTTACATCCCTGTTACTGATTACCTGATTTCTTTATCCTATGGAGCATGGATGGGAGGACAGAGTGTTCAGCGAGCCTTCATTTCGTAACTATTTTGCAGATAAAGAACCAGATGACCTTCTCTGATACTGGCAAGAAGACCTTCCAGTCCACATTCTTACAGAAAACAAGACTTGAGAGTCAGAAAGCTGTCTGCAAGTTACAGCGCCTTCCATGGCTACTTCTAGGACAATACATTTCTGTACAGTTAGTTCTCTTCTCTGGGACTCTGCATGAAGTGACAGTGCAGTTTCAAGGCATGTCCTAGAGTATATGCATAATTCATAAAAGTGATTGAAAAATAAAGTTCATGTGCTCTGGTAAAGTAATGCTGACCTACTATGTAGACTGGTTATCTTTCTTTTTCCATGAAGGACATGTTGAGAAAAGCCTCTTTCTAACAATTACCAACTAACATTTTATTTCATTAATGGTGTGTTACTTTCTATTTATGAGGAGATTGCTGCATATTTTTAATTGCTGTGCAATTTACCACATACAATCTTTTCCTGCAGGAAGCTCATACTGTACAGGTGAAGAGTAAGGCTCTCCTGCTATCAAAAATATTTGTTTTCACCTACCACTACTGTCAAATAATCTAAGATCAAAAGAAACTTAAAGTATTGGTACTGGAATGTCTTCAGTAATTTAAACACATCTTTTCTTCTTTTTGAAGTATTGAGTGTTTTTCCTTTGCAGTCAGATTTTCAATCATTTAGGTCAAACACATTTCAACTTGTTGAGACCTGTTGGAAAGCATCTTGCAAATGTCTTATGTACTATGTGAGGTTTTTTGTGATAGTCAATGTTGCAGCACCATGTGACCCTGTTACACTTTGTAAAGAAGTTGCATAATTAGTAATATTCATTAAAGTTTCAACAGTACACCAAACGTATTAACTACTGTCCATACAGGAAATGATAGTCACTGCTATAAGGAGCTTGTAATTCAAAATCAGTAACAATGAATGAGGGTAAAAAAAAAAGAAGAAAAAAAAGTGTAGGCTCAGATGATCATAGAGTCCACACTTACAAGGGAAAATATTTAGCTGGAAAAAAAATTAAACGAATTTAGGTTAGTTAACAGAGACCACTAGGACAATGGCAGTACTTGAAAATGTGCAGTGGCCTATATTCATCTGAATTAACCACTAAAAGCTTTAGCATACCCTGGAAGAACACCTGTGTGGGAGAAGAGGGATGCAACACAAAACGACTCTTGTGCAATTAAGCACACAGTTCATAATTCAGCACAAATTCTATTGAAAACCGACCTTTTAAAAGTTTTTAACTACAGATATAGCCACGATCCATCTTTAGCTATATATAGCTTTGATTTATGTTTCTACTAGGCTTCTGGCTAACTTTCCTGAAAGAAAAGCATAAATTGTAAACATGAAACTGTGCAAATGCATACTGTCGTCTCAGTCACCATATTTCTCTCTCTCCATTTTTATTTATTTATTTTTTTTACTTAACCTTAATATAGTGCTTATTCCAGAGGCCCAGATGCTATTGAAATAAAACAGTATGAGAGAGATGGAAAGACAGTTTAACATCTTGATGCATATCTTTAAAAAGAACATATTGTGAATAGACTTTTGCAAGGTAGGCAGCAGTAGTAATAATAGAACAGGCAGTGACTATCTAACACTGAAATGGGACACTGACATTTTAAGGATAACTTCAGTTGTGATACTTGAAAGATTCTGGAAGAGAACTTAATGGTTCTTGATAAGGATTTATTTTTGCTATTTCTAGTTCTTTCAGACAGAGAGAGAGAAAAGAAGACTAATGATCTCTTCCTTTTTCTGAAGGAAGAAATAAGTTGGACTCTTGGCATAATGTGCAGAAAAACAGATCTCAGTATCCTGTCATTTTCTGAACAGGTTTGTGCCTTTACTCTGGGGATATCGCTTTGTATATGCTTGTGCATTATTTCAAATACTTGGTGATATAATTTTTTGGGATATAATTTATACATTTCTTAAAATGGCCTTTGAAGTTGTTAACACTGGTGTCATCGAGACGTACTAGCTAGTGAAGCGCTAGTTTAAGGTGCCCTGAACACCTGCTTGTTATTTATACAAATAGTGAATTTGATAGTGTGTTTGCAAGATAACAGAAGGAATAATTGACTCCTGCAAGACTTTCTTTCTCTAGCTGTTGATCTGCTTCTGTCAGTTCTCAGAGGGTAGATATTCTCATCCTCTTAGACTTCCATGTATGACTTTTATGTTATCGTACTCTCAGTCTTTACAGAGCTCTAACTTGTCTCTGTCAATGTGGACTAAAGCACGTACATCAGACTCTTTTGCTCTTCTCTACTGCAAAGCTTCCTGCCATCTACCCTCAACAGTCATGTTCTGGCCCTCAGCTTTCATCCTCAAACTGCTAAACACATTGGTCAAAATTTTGAAAGTCTTCTGTAAGTCTGGATATAAAGACAAGGACACAATGGACTTTTGTAACATAAGGCTATGGATTTTCACTGAGGAAACTAGATGTCTTTTCCAGTCAAGCAGAAGGCTATGAAAGAACTACTAAGGTGTGCACATCCAGCACCAGCCTCAATACCTCCTGCACCAAGTTCAGTTCTGAGACTGCCAGCTCCAGGATAAACATAGGGCAGCACAAGCACATGCAGGCTCCCTCTTTCCCCTGTGTAATGCCTATCTCATACAGTTTGCATCTGAAGGAAAGACTGAGGCAGAACGAACCGATGTCATGGGTTCTGAAAAAAATAACGACATAGCACGCTAATCTCCTGAGAAGCCTCCAAACTCTCTGGTGATGACAAAAATATAGGAGACATACACACACACAAAAGAAAAAAAAAACAGGCGAGGATTATGCAGGTAAAAGCTATATTCATTTTCCTGGAATAATTTTGATATTTGAAACAATGCTACTCCCTTTCTTTGAAGGCCTTTACAAAGCATTTCAACAAGTATAACTCAAATTCATTAAATTTTCTGCCATATAATTTAAAAATCAACAGACGTCTATCCTGTAATGATATCAGGTTTCAGAATATCAACACTACAGAATCTCTTGATAAATGCACAGCACATAAAAATTAACACACATGTGGATCTTCAAAATCTAGTAAATCTGAGTCAAATTTTTATGTACAGTGTTGGTAAAAGTTTAAGAAACAAATGTAAAGTAAGGCACAGAGGAGGATGCAACAGAAGCAATTAAGCCACTACTCTTCACCTGCAGAACCCTGGCACAAAGCCTACCTTCACTTGCAAGTGTGATATGAATTCATGAGTACTGAAAATTTGCCTATGTCTGATATTTACTGGAAAATATGACTGCTAGGCTAGACAGAGAGCTGGTCTGCTTGATTACAGCACTTAGTCTCAGGAGTATTTTTTTCAAATCCATGGCTACCTAGATCCCTTTGATCATTTAAACCCAGGTGCCTTTGGGCAAAGTATTTCAAATAGGAATTCAGAAGCACCTATATAAATATGTATAGGTATACCATGACAAACTATAGCCCAGTATGCCCATTCCTACCTGCTGCCCACAATGGAAAATTTTTCTAGTGTATTTTTTTCAAGTGCCAGGAGGACCACTGTCACTTATCATCTCATTTTGAATCATCCATAGGACTAAAAAAGACAGAGGAAAGAAAAGGAAAACATATCCATGCAGGATTAAGTACTGCTGACACCACTGGTCTACAAGGTTGAACATATCTCTGGGTGACCTTACACTGGCCTGTCACACATCGTGCCACTACCTCTCCAGTAGCCACTGGTGCATTTAAAGGAATTGCTGTTTCTTTTCTATTTGCAGATTAAAAGGGTTTGTGCACAGTTTTTTTTGATGGCTAGAGTGAAATGTCTTTTTTTTTTCTGATAAATATTACTGAATACCTATTTAATATTTTGCAATTTATATAAAAAAAGTGTTCTGCACCAAATTCTACTACCTTGGAGATTTTGCCAAATGCCTTCTGTGGAACTTTTTATGTAAAGGGAGCAAGTTTTATATGGACCAACATTTGCAACATTTCTATATTAGTTTTCCATTGCAATTTAGGAACCTTAGAAGCAGTATACAGGAAAAGGCCAAAGATCCATCTAGACGTGTACCTTCTCAGAACATCCACTGCAACTCCAGAAAACATTAAACTACAGAAATGCACCATTTGATAGAAGGATGAACTTCTTCCCATTCTGAGCAGCTGGTTATGCCCCAAAGCTTAAATATTCTTGGTGCCTCTGTGCATGCAAAGTGAGCCCCATCAACTGTATAGAAAATTCAATACAGTAAAGCATAATCTCTCTCATACATTACATTTAGCAGTTCTACTGGAGCAAATATCTTCTGTGGACACAAATTATTTGTGAACTTGAAATGGTATATTAGAAGAAAACCTATCGGAAAAAATGTGCAAATATAGAATATGTTATTTTAAAATCCTATATATTACCTTCCAATACTCTTTCTTTCCTACTTATTAAGCCCTCTGACATCAATAAAAGCACTAACTTTTCATAGAATCATAGAATGGTTTGGATTGGAAGGGACCTTAAAGATCTTCTAATTCCAACCCCCCTGCCATGGGCAGGGACGCCTTCCACTACACCAGGAATTTTACATCTTGCAAGCTTTGTGCAGATTCATCCTATTAGATGAACACCTCTAGAAATCAAATTCCATTTTTCCAATGGAGTTGCATCCAGTTTTGCTGTGATGTGCTGTCTCTCCTTATTTACATACCAATCCGTCACTCATTGCATACAAGAAGCAATTTGTAAACCATACAAATACCTGCGTGTACCAGATTTTTAAAAAGGTAGTCTGTTTCATGGCCTACACACTGAAGATTTATAAAGACACAAAAAAGTTTCATATCAGCCTATGCTCAGTAAAGCAGTCTTTAATTATAATTAGTCTTCCTAAATACTAATCAGCAAATTAATCTATGTGAGTTCCTATAATATATTGAATTCCCCAATGTATGAAGTAGCATTTCACTGCATATTTCAACCTCTTTGGTTCATTTCTTCCAGAGGGTAGTTAATTTCAGGTAATTAACAAAATATTTAAAAGTATTACTTTCCTTCTTAGCAACAACATTGGTTATTCTTTATGCTGTTAAATCAACATTAACAGAATAAGGTGCAAAGCAACGAGCCTATAGGAAGTTTCCATATGCATTATGTATCCATGTAAGCAAATTAACTTTCATGCTTTTAATGAAGTTGAATACTTTCACTGAAGAAAAGTGCAGTGCCAAAACATCAAGCGAAGTGACACTGGGCTCTGCGCCCCATGCCCGGAGGTGCCAGGCTTACCAGACCGCACGGAAGCACTGTGCTGCTGGGGGCTGCAGGCCATGCGCTCCCCCACTGAGGGATCCCAGATGCCTGGGCATGGCACTGCCCCTGCCCACACCCACAGCGGGAGCTGGGAGGGGAAGGAATGGCAGGAAAATGGAAAGCTGCAGCAGAAAAAGAAAAAAAAAAAAAAAAGCTCTTTTTTTTTTTGACTGAGCAGGTCTGATGCAGATTCAGAGCTGCATTTCAAAATGCCCTCTGTCGGTGCTGTGGAAAATCCTAACAGTGCTCCTTGGTGCCAGCTGACACACAGGCATGCACACGCGGCTGAGGAGCCCTCGGAAGGGGGCAAATCACTGCTGACAGATTTTTTACAGATCTATTACACTCCAAAGAAAATATATTACTATATCCTGTATCCAAATTCCTGTTTTGCCATTCAGACACCAGGATTAGAAGTGAACCTGACCCTCAGCATCACTCTCTCTGTGTGCCAGCTGCTGCCACCGTCAACATTCAGGAGCAGTGGGGGCCTTGCTGAAATCCCATCCACTCACTTGACATGAGCTTGTGTTTTACCAGCCTAATCCTACTGGTGTAATGCTTATTTTCATAACCAGCTAGGGTTGAAGCTCTGTGGCCTGCCCTGCATGGGTGGGAGCTCCACGATTTAAACCCTGCTGTTGGTTCTAACATGCATCCTCCTGAGCAACAGTAAGCTCTGGTGCAGGCATCTTTCTGCTCCATTAAAAAATATATATATAATTCTCCAGAACATCTCTTCCTTTCCTCCTAGCCCCGCATAACTACAGGCATGTTTGCATAACGGGAGCTTTCTGTGAGATGAGCCGGTATTGTCTTTCTGTTAGACCTCTGCATTTACCAACAAATGAGAGGCTAACTAAAAATACTAAGGATGCATTCTCACACCATGAAAAGAAATTAAGAGAAATGGAGCAAAGCCTGAAATGATATAAAATGTGCAGGTGAATACAGAAAGGAGACCACTGCCTGTGTTCTGTTTGCAAGAGCTCAGTGCTCGGCAGAGGGCTCCAGCCCTGCACACAGGCAGCTGCTCACTGACGCCTGTGCCCAGGAGTGCTGCCAGCAGTCTGCACACAAGATGGAAATTGCAGAGTTTGTCCAGTTCCAGGAAATATAAACCTCTATCTTGAAATTAGGGTTAAAATATTAATTTGCCCAAAAGGAGAATAGTCTTTATGTTTTCTGTTCATACCTTTTTCTGATGATCAAAATTATTCCTAGCAGAAAAAAATCTATATGTGCCTGCACTGAGGAGCTGCAGAGACTGAAATAAAATGGTTCACGTCCTTCTCGTTTCTGTGAAACAACCACCACAGAAAAAGCAGACAGTGGAGCAGGAAGCGTGCCTGTGTTCATGTGCCCGTGCACTCTGTATTAGTGACATATCACAACGTGTTCTGCTTGAGTGAACAGAATTAAGTACTTGTTCTCTCTCTTATTAAATACATTCTTAAAAACATGCCTGCATGTCAGTCTCTGCTCCCATCTTCTCCTTTCCCAAGTGCTCTCTAGGCTACAGAACAAACTTCGGTATGGAAGAGCAGTACGTCCTTTTCAGATCTTGACAATACTACAATGAAGCGTAAATATTTGAAACAGCTATTTAATTGAACCCGACATGAAATTCAAAAGCAATCCGACTGGCCTGATTTTGAGCATGTGCTGGGATTACTCCCTTCACTGCAGTACAGTAGTGCCTGAAGTGTGTCACTGCATGTGGATCAGCTATTATTCTAAATTAAATACTCTTCACAAGAATTATTCAGAGTCCGTACCTGATCCCATAGTGCTTTCAATTCTGTGATCTTTCCGCCATTTCCCTACAAGATTGTCCAATTCATAAAGAAATTTTTTCACTTCTACCAAAATTTAGACTACTTTGCATACAGGATATCTTATGTTATCAATGAGATTTTTGTTCTTCTGTATTTATTGTAAAAAACAACCTTCCCTCCCATTTAAAAAAAAAAAATCTAGCAAGGCTAAAATCACTCTCAGAAACACTCCATTTATGACTAGTTCCCTAGAGATTAATTTATTATTTTTTTTTTCTGATAGAGATGTTATCCAAAACCATGAGATTTTACTCCTCATGACTGTTAGTGGTATGTATGGCAAATCCATTTGTTCACTAAGTAAAAATATTTAGAGGGAAAGAGAAGTGCCCTAATACCCCATGTAACACAGCACTGTACAGTTAGTGCTGTAGAGCACGAAGATGTAAATAGTACACACCCCAATCTCACAACTGTAATTGCAGGCAGACTGCAATTCAGAACAGAACAAAAATAGTAGGCTTTGTCTTAACAGTCATCTATGCAATGGCTAGTATTATCATCCTTTTTTATTTTAGACTACAAGTAGAAGACAACTGCTGTACATTTATTTTCTTGCTGAATTTGGAAGATCAGAAATAACAAAGCCCAGAAAGGGTAAAATGCAGCATTGGGATGGGAGTGGAGGTAAGGGAATGGCCCAAGTCTTGCATATTCCTAACCTAGTATAAACAGGGATTCCTCACTCTTTTGCCTGAAAGTTCCATTTATTTCAATAAATCTATTTAAATTAAAACAAGATCTGAAACACATCAATCTTAAAATGTGCTTTCCTGTCTTCTCTGACTGATTTTTATTAAGTAAAAGGGAGAAGTGGAGTAGCCATGAAAGGAGTATGTAGTGAGTTATGCACACACAAATGAGTTTTCCAGTGAGAATAGTCATAACAGCTTTTTACAAGGTAGTACATTTAGGACTTAAGACTGTCATATGCTAAAGTGTTTTAGCACTGTTAAAATGAAGAGTATGTAATCTCAATAAAAATATCTAAATTACACCACCAGCAATTTGAAACACAAAATGTGCCTTTTAAAACTCATTTTAGAGCTAAAGACAAGAGGTGCTGAAACACAGTGCCATATCATGCAGGTTTTCCTTTTAGGTTTGCTTTGTTTCTGTGATAACTGGAGTCAAATTTTTCTTTTTCTTTTTAAATAAAAGGAAGCTGTCAGAACCAAGTTAGTCATTTTCAAAGGGTCCATTATCCTATTACTGAGAAAGAAATTTAATAGCTTATTGGATATTTCAGTGCAAACGTAGCTCTGCATTGAAACCCTGCATCATGGAATGCAGGATTTAGTGCCTGCAAGCTTAATGTTAGAGTTCAGTTAAAGTAAAGTAACTAGCTCTCACTGAGAAAACATAGGCAGCTTAACACCTAGAGGTTTAACATGAGATCTTTCATGGTGAAGTCTATTGGGAACAAAAGTCTCCATCTTGGTGAAAGGAAGAAGACTGTCTCTGCATTGAGCCAAATTTACTAGTTATCATGGTAGAGCAAACACTTCTAGCTGAGCCATGAAATCATTCCTTGTGTGCTTTTGCAATTGGAGTGCAGATAGATCCTTATACCAATACAAGCTGCTGTAAAAAGGAGGCCACCATCGCATGAAATATGAGGTTGTGATTTCATATTTCCTATGAGATTCACATATACCTTTTTCCACTACAAACATAATTTGGAATGACATTAATAGAAGACACATTCTAAAGACTGCAATTCACAGGTGGTCATAGTTTAGTGCTGTACACCTAAGATGCAGAGTGTCAGGATTTTGAAAAGAATGCAATAGATTTTCCCTGGCATAGCCTAGAGCATAAAATATATAACAAAGCCTAGGTTCATTCAAATTCAGTTATTTAACTGAAATAGCTCAGCTAGGAGCTCTCAATTCCACCAAAGATCAGGGAGTTTATCCAGTCCTCCTAAAACCTAAATCACCTTCTGGAGAAGCCTCTTTCACATGCACATACATTCTTTCTCTCTCTCTTGACTATGGAAATCCTGGGAACTGAGTGCCTAAACTTGGGCAGAATTAATCAGTGCCCAGATGTCTTTGAAGTGTCTTTGAAGAATACAGCACTAAGGAAGAGTATTGTCATACAAAGTGTGACAGAATGGACAGATCACAGTCCCCATGGGGCATCCAAGGACAATGCAGCTTATACACTACCCAGCTCATGGGGGAAGTAGCAAAATTACCCCTCTCTTCTTCCTTGAAGGAGGTTTAATATGGCTTTACAATGAAACCTTTCTTCCTCATACAACTCTTTTCATTAAGCAGAGATCACTGCATGGCTGGGCTGATAGTATTCAAAAAATAAAAAAAACATAGACAATTCATAACATCTGTTTTTCTTTCCAGACATTCTGTAAGTGATAAAATGAAGTTACTCTGCCTGCCACCTCTTGTACTTTAACCACAACACATATCCCTGAATACTTCAAACTCCTTCAGTTAGTGAGCTCTACAAATTTGCTGAATTGGTAACCTTTTACTTCTGTAATACATAGCTTATAGAGACTTAAAAATGAAGCACTAAACTGTGTTTCCAAATCCTACTGAAGACAAAAGGAGCTACTCTGAAACACCAGGAAGCAATATTTGGTTCTAATGGTTTTTGCACACAAGTTGATGTTGTTCTGAGCAGTTCCTACCAGGAAGATATTTTGAAAGATTCATTAGATCCATTGACTTCAGGCTTATGCTAGTTTCACTGGCTTAAAATAAAAATGAAGGCAGAATCAAGCTATTTCCTGACTCAGAACACAGCTGTTCTCCCTCTGATGGCATAACTAATTCATTTAATAATATTCAAAACATGCTACAGCAGCATATTCTAGCAATTTCCAGTTGTCCATTATTTTTTCCAGTTTCCCATCATAATCAGACTTGACTGAGAGAAAATGGGAGGAAAAATACGTGCATTATGCATGTGTAGTGCATAATGTCTGATCTATGATGAAATTTCCCATCATTCGCGCAGAGACAGAATAATTCCTCCTGGCTACACCACTCCTGAGTTTTTCTTTCTCTTTCTGCTCACAAAGATAGGTTTTATAGCAATGATCTGACATTATATGGTACTGAAATGAGATAAGCCATATCAGGGATGGGGAGGAAATATCAATGTTATTATAGTAAAATCTGATGATGTATCCAAATTTCGGAATGAATATTAAAAATATATATATATTTTTAAATCTCAGACAACTCTAGACAAAGCTGCTTTGTACGTACTACAAAGCAAATACAAGCTTTATAGGTGTGTAGCTTAACTTTTTCTAGATTAAAAGGAGTGAACACAGACTCGTTTCGTAAGCTGTTTCCTCAGAGAGACAAAGGAGTTCAGGTCCCCATGAAATACCTTAAGTCATGGTTTGACTGAAGTCAGTGGGAGCCATCTCATTAACTTCAGTTGGGTCTGGATTTTTACCTTGTGTACAATACTAACTGAAGATGCAAGGGGAAAGCATTTCTTTCAGGCATCTCAGTGAAACCTCTGCCATTTCAATGAAGATGATATAATGTAACTCGTCAAAGGACTAAAGCCAAAACACATGGGTACATAAGCTTCATTTTTGCCTTCCTGGGGCCATTTAGCCGTGGAACACAGTTGAGCAAGACCAGCTGGGAGCCAAGATGAGACAGACTCAGCAGAGAGCACAGCTGAGCACTAATCACCATTTCCACATACACCCTGCTGAGCACTTGTGCAGAACAAGTGCTTGGGTTTTGCTCCCATCAATAACTCTCTCACAAACCTGCAGAAGGTAAACAGCACTGCACGGGAGGCAGCTCAGTATAATTTGAAGGTATTGATGTTACCAGGTATAAATGAGTAAGTAATACAATCTGCTGCATTTTAATTGCAGGTGAGGATTCACTGGAGGAAAGAGCTCAGCATGACTCTCCCATCCAAGGTTAAGCACTCAGGGTTGGAAGTGAGGACAAATGATTTCTGCTGTTTTTCAACAGTTCTTATAGGGCAACTATTGAGGGGAATGATGTTGTCCAGCTATGTTGATTATTGTAAAATCCATTCTAGATAAAGCTGGCATTAAAGTAGCACTTCCTTATCTAGAGGTTGAGTAGGTTATCTGAAGGAAGTGGGAGAGGGTAGGGGTGAGGAACAGCTATGAATAATTCCTTTTAATTTTTGCATTTAATGCAAAATTAATGCATGTCACATTATATAAGATATGACAAAAATCTGCGCATTTCTGCTCTGTATCTAATTGCAACTCTTATCTGGAGAGGCAGCAAATCACTCAAAAATGCCCTCTCCTTTCCTTTTTCTACAAAGTAACCTACTAACTTTAGATTTTGTGGTAGCAGGAGCAATCTGAAAATCTATGCAATTTGCATCTAAAGAGCTATGTGGGGATTCTTCTCTCTTCCTATACAATATGGATGTTCTTCTGGAGACACAGAAGTAGCAAAAAGTTGCTTTATTGCTGTTTTGTGACAGCGAGACTTGAAAAGGTTTAAAGGAGCAAGCACCAAACCTCTTGTTATCACACTTGATTCTAAAAATTCTTGGGATAGTAGAAGATCACCATAGTACCTCTGGGAAGAAGGCTCAGTCTGTAATCGAGAGAGTCTGTAATCAATATAGGGAGGCAAATGTTGTTAGTATTTGTTACACGTCTCCAACCCCTTCAGAAGTTCCTGAAAGATTCTAACTCCTATCAACCTTGTTAGAAATTGTATGCACTCAGCATCTTAAAATATTAGAGTTACAGCAACAACAAGATACTTTCTTCTGATAATCTCACAGTACTGAATTTAATTATGGTTTAATTTAATTATTGTTTATATAACCCTTGTATCATCTCCTGAGATTAAATAGGACATTGTGCCCATTTAAAACAAAAACAAACAAACAAAAAAACAAACAAACAAAAAACTTCAGCATGGAGAACTTATAAGAGATCTAAAAAACCATCATGGGACAAAGTTAAGGAAAGAAACAACAAAGTTTTATGCACTGTGCTAATGACACCCTCCTGCTTTTTGAGGCATTTTCTGTTGGTTTTATGGTCACGTTTTTCTGAGTTTCAGAACTAGTTCCTCTTCAACTACTCTTGGAAAGAGTTGCACAAACAAGTGGGAAAACTGAGTCACAGGAGAAACAAACTGACTGCACACAAAGAATTCTCAAATGTACAAATTAAGCACACTAAAAAAAATCAACAAACTTTCTCTAATCTTCTGTGTCGAGATGTTACTTCCTAAAACAGATTAAGAAAATATTCTAGGCAAGAAATATTATTACTTAGTTGAGAATGCCTATGAAAACAAAGTATTGTTTGGTGCAAGGAGAGGTAAATGTTGATCCTTTGTACCTGTCAATGTCTCTCACCACATCTTTGATGATCTACACCAGATATTCATTACATATATTCTAAATGAAAGGCTAGGTCAACAGACTGGAAAAGAATACTTAGGTGTCAGTTCCTCATATTGATAGCAATACAGAGAAGCACATTTTAAATGTATTTTCCCAAACACTTGAAAACAATCAAACTGGATGGTATGAACTCAATAAGAAGAAAGCATATCTACATATCTGACAAATCTAGCTAGGCAAGCAATTAGGGAAGCAGGACACTGGTGATCTGTGTGTAATTCCATCTCACATGCAAGTTTGTAGAAACTGCATGTTTTTTTTCTGCCAAACAGACACTGCTTTCTCCTTGGTTCCTTATCTTTGGCTGAAGTGCTGTCTGACCCGCCTGCACTGCAAGTATACTACTGACTACAGCACCTACACACTGCTATCCTGGATTCTATCAGGTGGTCACAGATCAACAGATACCTTGCCACAGACCACAGCAGAGTTACTAGGAGAAGAGAAGTGAGAAGCTTCTTGACTACATCTGCAGTCAGTTTCCTGAAAAGCTCAAAGCAAAGAAACTGAGAAGGAAAGAGACTGAAGGACGGGCCAGGACAGGATGGGACAGGCTCAACTTCCCTACCTTGGACAGCTCCCCAGCGCCACTTCTGCAGGCAAAACAGGAAAGCAGTGGCACACTGTCGATGATGACCAGTACAGGTAATATTTAGACGGGTTCGATGAGTACAAGGAACAGACACAAGTGAAGAGAAGGGTGTCGTATTGCTCCTCACTTCAGAGCTTAGTCACCTGGATTCTGTTTACTGCCTCAATTAACTAATTGCTGTAAGCAAGGCTTATTGGCCGCAATACCCAGGAGAAAGCATGACAAGAAAAAGCAAAGAAATGGAGCACTGTGGAGAAAGGAGTTCGGAAATAGACATGGGGAAGGTAAATAAGGGAGGGTGAGAAGATTAAAATGGAAGGGTGAAAAAGCTGGATGAGAAAAAAAGGATGAGAGAGGACAGAGAAGGAAGAAAAAGAAAAGAAAAAAAACCTAGGTAGGGGGGAGTGAACAAGACATGAAGGCAGAAGAAAAGAAAGACAACGCATGTAGAAAAAGGGAGTGATAGAACTGGGACAATTAAATAGCAAGAACAATGGGGAAGTGATGGAGAGATGAACAGGAGACACACAAGCATGTGGAGAGCATAAAATAAAGGGAAACGTACAGAAAAGTGTAGCAAGAAAAGGACACATGCTGTAGTGATACCTGCTTCCAAGGCTTCACATCTGTTTTAAGTACCTTCTTCAAATTTCCAAACCTTACATCTATCTCCCAAGACATATCAATATTCACTGGTTCAGCAACCAACCCATTAACAAATTAATGTATACACTTTGATCCCTGTGAAGGTGCTAATACCTTCCATCCTCTTAAGAGCAGTCATAATCTTGACACCACTGATTAAAAATGTAGCATTTTAACCTGGTTTAATTATGATGATAGGTGCAGTTATTGCTCTAAATTTTGCTTTTGCACCATAAATAAACTTGCTGATCATATTTAAGAGTCATAAACAATTTCCATCTGGTATCCAAGATAGTGATATGCTCATCTGCATATTCATCAAGTGGCATGCGTGTAAATAAGAAAGTTTTGTTGATTGCTTGTCTTACTTCTTCTACAGAGAAATTCTTAACCCTTAGGATCTTCTAATAGTAGGTCAGACCATCTGAACTTAATTCCAATGGGAATGAAGGGAAACAGTCCCACACTCTTATCTAATTGCTATCAATTAAATATAAAATTTCACATAAAAATGGTAATCTTTTCTGTAGCCAAAGGGGTGTATTAGATGCAGAAAAAAAATTAGAAATAAATTATTGCCATTAGAGAGTTAGATGAGCCCATTCAAAAAACAGTAAAATGAAGTATCAAGCAGTAATAAAAATATCAACTCCTTCATATATTTCCCCTCTTTTTAGGCATGTAATTTGTCATTGGTCACAGTTCCCTATTTGTCATTAGAATTTGCATCTGGAAAGCATTCTGCCAGGGCAGGAAGGAAAATAATAGTAATGAAAAATTCATGAAAATTGCATTCTACCAAATAAGTGCTGATATTGATGTTCTGTTATCAGAGTCCTTTAAATCCCAAACAAATAAATCCCTCAATCCACATAAATGGACTCTTGGGGAAGATAAAGCAAACTTCACTATTGTATATTTGAATTAATTCGGAATTAAGAAAATATTTGTAAAGCCTTTGCTTCTTTCAAAATCCAACAGTTTGCTTTTTCATTTTATATAGGTTAAATATATAAACAATTACATTTCAGTGAAGTTGAAGAGTAATGCTGAAAATTCTGCAGGGTGATATCCATTTGTCCATGGTGGGAATGGAGATTTTTACATTATTTCTGATACCTAATTAAGATGCACACTAATTTGAGATCCCAGTATTTAAAATGTTGTGAGATTTTTTTAAGTAATATTTCACAGAAGGAATGGCCTGCTTTTCATGGATTTACAAGTATTTGGATGAAATAAGTTTTGTAGCTCAATAACACTTTTTACCAAAGCAAACCACTAAGGGCTCTATCAACCTACATTGATCTGTTGCATCAGGCAATGCACGGTTCCTTGCTTCACAGTAAAACGACAGCTGACTTGGACAGTCTGTCCATGGCAGCCATTTGCTTATTTTCTTCCATATTTTTCAAAAGTAGCTTCTAACCTGTTGTAGATTCTGGCAATGGCCACTGAAATTTGCTGGGCTGCACAGCATCCCACCTTCCAAATCAATTCAGATGAGCTTGCCCGTGTATCTATCCTCCTCACACTGCTAATGCCATGTGTTTGGTAAAATGGGTACACCTTACACTTCCTTATGATAGAACTCTTTAATATCAAAAGACATCAGGTCCAAGTTCCAAAATCACTTACTGCATGCAAGCCCTACTAAACTGGATGAGAAATCAGGCAGAAGGGAGTTTACATTCTGCAGGCTGAAGCCTCCAGCAGGCCTGTCAGCTTGGATGAGGCATTCATTCATTCAGATTCATCAAAGCTGTAACCTCCAATTTACTCCCACTACTCACTAGAAATAAAATAATGGCTGAATGGCCTGAAAATAAAGAATTCTTACTGTTTTAAGGGGCCATTCATGTGGAATAATTGAATTTTTTCTAGAAATTCACTGCAGGACAAGATTCTGGTAACAAAAAACAACAGAAACAGATTCAGCAACATCTCTATTACACATCTGTTTCTTTCAGGCACCTATCTGCACTTTAAATCTGGATGTGTTTGTTGTCGCACTACAGAACATTCCTGGATGTAGACATTGCTCTTATTTGCAACTCAGTTGTGTATATCTATGATCAATTTAAGTTCCATTCTAGATCTGTTGGGAATAGAATTAAGGCTTCTTGCTTTTTCATCTGTTCCCATTTGGATACAGATATACAGATGGCTGGAGAGTCTCCTCTAAGCCACCCTTTAAATATCCAAGTCAGAAAAGATTTTTTTTCTGAGATTTTTGAGGATATAGAGACATTTTGAGCTATTCTACCAGGTGAAGAAAGTGAGTAAAAGTGTTTTAATTTAGCACTAAGCTTATTAGACTATAGAGAACTTAGGAAAATTGATTTATTCCAAGTTGCTGGGGCATTACGATATTCAAACTGCCAAACTTCAGCTATGAAGCAAACGAAGTATAAATTTAAATCCAATCTGAATGACTAAGTCATTGATGAATTTATGGATAAAACATTAATTGAAAGGACTATAATACACACAGATCTGGATCTTCAGAAAAATGTGGAAAACATCAGTTTGTGTTATTGAATTATTAAAGTACAATGATTATTTACAGAATGATTGAAGTTATCAAAGTTGAATTATTAAAAACTATTGAGAGACTTTGTCTTTAAAAAACTTTTCTAACTTCAGAATAGGAATATTTTTTTCATCATATTCAGAGATCTGTGTCTCAACAGAAAAAAAAAAAAAGAAAAAAAAAAGAAAAAAAACCTGCAAATACATTCACTTATCTAGCCAGGCTACAGGCAGACGCCAACATACAATATTTGAGCTGCGCAAACAAAACAAATGATTGTGGGTTTATATTACATACATGCACATAATTATTTATAACTGTGCAAGTACCACACTGTAGGGAGGCTAGTGGAGCCAGTAGATGTCTCATAATTCATTTAATTCTGCATTGGGTAAGGTTTTTTCTCTTACAGTTCAAATATGAGATGTAAAAGGCGATGACTTTGACCTGTGTGTTTTTTTTCCTGCAAATATGTAATACAGCAATTCTTCTGGCAGTATGTATCTGTGCCTATGTCTGCATTTATATAGTATTGGCCATCTATACAAATTAAATAGTTCGTTATCTTTCCAGAAAGAATAGAGCATAACATCAGCAGAATCTGACTTCAATACTTCCACTTAGGCAAAGTTTACAACTCAGTGAAGTGATGCAGGCCCTATATAATCAGTGCAGATGTTACGTTTGGTATATACACCTGCGAAATTGATGAGAAACACTAACTCCTCTCAAGTCATATGAGCAAAGCCTTTTCCCTCATTTGGGCTTTTCTTGCAGTTCTCTGATCATACAGAAGCCATAAAGATGTCAGGCTTCTGTCTGGAAACATGTCAGTAGGTGGAGGGACAACTGCAGAGACATATTGCCAGCAGGAGAACTCTCCACTGACCAGCCCCCAAGACAGAGGGGCAGGCATAAGTCTGCAGAAT
Source organism: Cygnus atratus (assembly GCF_013377495.2). Classification (NCBI taxonomy): domain Eukaryota; kingdom Metazoa; phylum Chordata; class Aves; order Anseriformes; family Anatidae; genus Cygnus; species Cygnus atratus. The sequence goes on from NC_066369.1 coordinate 2,933,847, forward strand.
CTACGGCTTTTTGGTCACCTCAAGTATTTGGCACTGCTGAATGCTTCCACGGGGAACTGCTGCAGGCAACAAAGTAGAGGTGCACTTCAGGCTACTTCACCTTACATGAGATAACACTTTCAGCCATAATCTTCCCAGATTTTATATGTAGCCATTTTCTTTCTAGACTGTGTCAAATTCAGGAACAACCACCCAGGAAAAGCTTGGTGCTAAATGGATGAATGTGAAGCTAAAAGCATTCATTAAGTCACCAGATATGTCTAACTCTCTGCTCTTCATTTCTTTTTACCCTACCATTGGTGTTTACTGGAGCAGCTATATAGAACAAGAACTTGCTGCCATGCTGTGAACTGCACACAGTTCAAGCAGATACACAGCCTCAACTTCTGCTTTGCCCTGTTGCAAAATCATCATATCTTTCACAAACCTAATGAGCTGTCACAGGACAGGTCACTGGGGACTGGATCTGGGACCATCAGCAATAACTGCCTACTCCCAAATGCTATCTGAAAAATCAGCAGATTTTTGTAGATATGTACTAAAGGACAGACTGAATTTAGATGCAGAATTGACAACTTAGAAATTATACATCCTAATATGCAATGCTCCCAAGCATGTACAAAAATATCTATTTATCAAAACAGTCTATTTACTTGGAGGAACTAAGTATTTGAATGTATTTTTAAAAACAAGTTATTGAATGAGTACAATTATAGAAAATGCCACCAATTTAACTCTCAAGCACATATTGTACAGGCACACCTGTAAGCAGAATATGGCCAACATCACTCAAGTAACAAACAAGCATCTCAATTTTTTGTGCGTTACACCTAATTATTACAATCTCTAAATCTCAGTGAAAAAGTCATAATGGTTTGAATGTGTTCAGGATATTCCAGCCAGAGAAAATGAAGAATTGCACCAAGGCAAGTCACTACCTTACATGACGGATATCTTCTCATTATTATTGTCATCATTACCTATGATAATTTCCCTTCAGTTATTAAGCTAATTCATTTGGTCTGTGTTTTATTATCTTTTGGCACAGGAAGAAATGGAAGTTTGGTCCAGTGGTGTAAGACACTGGCAACACTCAGAAGATATCAGGTCAGTTTCACTTCAGACAAGTTACCATGGCACAGCTTACAAAATCTGATTGTGTAACTATGTTGAGGAAAATAGGACTTTTTTCCTTCAGGAGCCTTAAAGACAGTTGTATTTTGTACTGGCACAAAGTAAGTCTCATAACTAAAATACTGTATTCCTATTCTCCAAATAAGAAGCCATAAAGAGAATTTTTCTGTCAAGATCAGTGAATCCATATTGAGCTCTTACCAGCCTAACTAGGCCAGGTATGTCCAATAAAATGAGCTATTTCAGCAAAGTTAAGGTCTTGTAAAGGTCAGTCTTTCATATTTCATTTTCTCAGTAACAAAATAGGAATATTTTATGGTTAAATATAATAAATTATGAGGTGTTTATTTCCATGATAAGTTAATATTTAAAATTAATAATCATAATAATCCTGATACTGAACATGAAGCATCAGAGTTCTCTGCTCAACTAAGATGGAAAGCAATCTCAGCGTAGTTGCTGCTAAAGCCTTTCACTTCCAGTTGACTTCAGTAGGCTGAGAGTAATTGCTATATTGCAGAGAATTTCAACTATTGTGCAATTCAACATTTTCAACCTATTCAACAATTATTGTAGCTATGCAGTATTTCCACTGTAATCACATTTGGGGTAAGAATAAACTGTATATATGGTATGTGCTTGTGTGCTTCCCTGCATAAGCATAATTCTACAAGGGCAAGTTTATATGTGGAAATAGAGAGCAAAGCTTGATATTAGTCTGCCCACAGAGGGGAGTGGGGCGTGTTCAGGTAAACAAAAGGGCATTTTGACTTCAAGAAAATCCCAAAGCCAAATTTGAACTCCATTTGAACTTGAATAATTTTGAATGCATATCAACCACTCCATTTTGTGTCCTCTACAAATGTAAAATACTATTTTTTATTAAAACAGTAGTAGAAACTAATTTCTAACTACCCAGTGATATTTTGGTAACTATATGCAACTCCCCTTTTATTTAAGGCCTTATTTGTTGCTTTTTACCTAAAATCTTTGAAATAATAGAGTAATAAATAATATGAATAATAGGGAAAAAAAAAAGAAAAAAGAGCATAATTATATCATTTCAGATACCAAAATATCAGTAGTCAATGACATAGCAGGCAACCATAGCTATATCTTGAAAAACATTCCTTTCAGTTTCAAAGGGAGGAGCAGCTGTATTAGAAAAATCAAACTGGCAGAAAAAATGGGTTTATGTTATTTGGAACAGCAGGTACAAGTGTGTAACACTTCTACTCAGGATTTGTGCTCTGAACGCCAGCAACGTACTTCTTTCAGAAGTCCAGAAGTTTCTACAGACAATGAACTTGTCACACAGAGCAAAATTCTTGGATGTAAAGAGAATATTTAACTGGCTGCATTAGACCTGTATTCATTGGTAATGGATAGAAACTAGAACACATTCAAATAACTGTGTGCACAATTGTGGTCTGTAAGACTGCACCTACTGCACACGGGAAGTAGTACTGATCTCCATCGGTGTGCTAAATGCATGCTCCTGGGAAGCACTGCAGCTCCTGAATGTGTGCAGACAGATGATAGAACGTATATTCAGTAGACTCCATCAAACCACAACAGGATTACAATTTGCAACTTCTCTTGTCATTGGAAAAAGATTGACCACTATAGCTTTAACAGTTCGGTGATCCAGCAACAGTTTGGTCTTCCTGCCACTGTCACTTTATGTTCTGTGCTCAAAACTATCCAGAGTACCAGGGTATGTCTAAGAAGCATGCCTATTCAGCGTAACTCTGCTCTGCCAGCAGTACTGGTAGACATAATTTTGTAACATCAAGTGCAAAATCCTCAGTTATTTTCACTAATAATAATGCAAAATGTATAGTTACATCTTTATACATTACAATGAATAATTACTCAATTACATTCCCTTTTCTATGGTGAACACCTGTTGACTACTCGTGTCTACATTCCCCTGACGTTAACAAACTTCCACATGTAATTTAGTGATGGTTGATTTCAGCACCTGTCTAAGCATAGCCACAACGGGGCTGAAAGCCACCTGACAGCTCTTCAGTCTCACATTACATTACCAAGATACAGAATGATGGTACAGGCTTTTATTTTTGCCCAAGTGTTCACTTTATAAAGAATGTTCTCTCCCTGAATATTCAACTAGTTTTTATAATCTAGCAATTTCTACTCAACTTATTCATAGAGCAAGTTTTTCACTTTCTGCTGTATAACATGATAGACTGATTCTTGTGCAGTGCTATTTCTGCATAACATTTATTGATAATGAGTTTTTCTGCAGATTGATGTTGTAGAATATTTTCATGGAAAATGTTACACAAATTAAAAAGACAAGGTGCATTTCATGGTTTTCCTTTATTATTTCTCTGGTAGAGTCTTCTGGTTCTATATAGTATCAATAGTTAATGTTAATACATACTGAGTGCTACTGTGAAATTGCAGCCATTTTTAGCTGACACACTTTCATTCAATTATCACTTTGCATCTAAGCCTTAAGACCTCATATGTATATAAAAACATATTTATAGCATGCATACATGTAGGATAGATTTTTATGACTTGGGTTTAATAACTAACAGTGAAAATGAGTATTTAATGGTGGAGGAATGGAGTTTTCTTCAGTGCTGAGGCCACCTGATTTACGCCCTTGACAACCAACAGCACTTTAATTACAGCCTTTCAAAATAAATGATGTTCTCATAGGAAAATTAACATTGGACTTCGATATTGCAAAAATCAAATATTCTTGTCTCTTGTGAACTTGGAACACCTAAGAACACTCTGGAAATAAATATTTCAGTGTTCTAGACACTTTTCCTGTTACCTCCTATGAATAAGTCACAATCTTGTTTTTACCATTCACTTGCTACATTTTCTTCTCCAAGGCACACATGCATCTTGTTCACAGAATTTGAAGCATACATTTTTCATTAACATCTACTGTAATGTTGTGTTTATGCATACTACTTCAAGAAAAACATTTTTGAGAAGGATGCTACTTAAGTTGGAAAAACATGACAGGAAATGGCAAAACTAAGGTTACATACAAATATATGCAGTGGTCAGGACAGGCTGGATTATGGTAGCAGTAATCCTCAAAATGTCAAATGTATATCAGCACCTTACTGACATGCTATTTCATACATCTGTAGGACAACGAGGATTGCTGCTGGGACCTCTGCATTTTCATTTAGACCAGTGGGTACTATTGTTAATTGCATCGTTGCAGTCTCCCACATGACCTCTGCCTCAGCTCATGCACCAAATGGCTGATGTTTAATTAGCTGATTATAAGCAACTTACCCAGGGTCAAGCAAAATATCTGTGGAAGAAGGTCACTGCATAAAAATAGAGATTTGTGGTTTATTGATATATAAACAAAATTGCTTTTAAGAACCACTGGTACCCCAGAAGCAGGCTAGGATTTTCACATTCTGTCTTTTTCATAACTTCAGGGCCTATAACCAAGATCTTAAAGCCAGATATACACAGGTAACCAAGGATATGCTATTGTCAACATTAGAATAAAAGCATATTGGACATGTTGTACATAAACTCATTTTCCCATATTCCGCAACAGCCAGCCAGAAGGCAGCTTCACTAAAAGCCACATAACTGCTCAGCCCGCTGCTAAATCTGACAAAAGGGGAAGCAGTTCATACAAACCACAGTTCAGTATTATTTTCCATAGCCAAACAGCTTCTAAACCAAAACTGGCCCAAGGCCAGAAAGCACAGGCACTTATGTATGCAAAATGCTGCATAGGTGTGTTCATAGGCGGTATTTAAAGTGGTAGATTCAGAAAAATGATCCTAGCATGACTCATGCAAAATATAGAAAATTCATTTTCTAGACCAAACACCGCAGTGTAAAAGGCAGCACAGAAGACAGAAATCCTTCAGAGTCATCTTCTACTTCAGAGCTGTGACCTATATCTAGTAGTCAAAGAAAAGCTTTTAGAAAACAGAGCTTTACAGCAACAGGAGATTATTAGGCTTGGTAGAGAAACAATTGCTTGATGCAATTATAAATCAAAGTAGAATTTAACTCTCCCATCTGCACTGTGGATCTTTTGTATGTTTTGAAGTTGTTCCACTATGGATCTCCCAGTGCTGTCACATGCCATCTATCCAAGACTGCTCTGTGCTGCACACATCGGAGCTACAGATGGGTCAAAGAGGAAAACTTTGCCCTATTCTGAAAAAAAAAAATAAGGAAATAATAATCTTGCACTTGCTAAAAGGTAGTGCAAAATGCTAATAATTAAAGGAATGCCCTTGTTATCATCCAGATACCCACCTCTGTTATATCCTCCTACCATTTTTCCTTTCCATCACATTTACCAGGTGTATATGTAGGATACCTTGTTAGGATGCTAGAAAAGATGTTGCTTTTTTGTCTCACATGGATCTTGTTCTGGGAGCCACCACTTTGTTTCTTCCAAGTAACAGACTGTATTAATGCAGTTGCACCAAAGGTTAGAAAGCAGGTTGATGAAGTATTTTTAAAAAATTATCTGTCACGACCACAACAATCATTTAAATGAATGACTGTAAAATAAGCAATATGTTCTCTCCCTGGCACAGGGAAGATTTACTTATGGAGTAATATGTGAATTCAGTACACACAGCAAATTCCCCCAACCAGACATTTTCCTGAGGGACTGGAAATACACACACACACACACACACAGGTGCATTTCTGAATTCTGATATGGCATGCAAAGCAGAACAAAAATCATCTGTCAGCTTCTCAGAGCAGAGCCCAGTTCCCATATGCCACTCTTTCTCCAGAAGAGGATTACTGTTTTAATGTGATGAGCTCACATCATCTATTCCATGCTCACTGGGCAAAACAAAACAAAACCATGTAGTCTATCCATATAGTAAGAAAGAGTTAATCCTGGTCCATGCACACAGCCCCAGAAATGGCCTTTGTGTTGGGAAATTGTATGGCAGCCAGGGGAAAACAGGTTTCCTGGGGCTATCAAGCAACAGTAACTGCAACTGCTGCTGCCGCTGCAGCCTCTGGCTGTACTTGGTGCTACAGAGCACCCCATGCTGTTGTCTGGCCAGTGGGGCTGTGCAGCCACGGACCTGCTGGCTCTCAGCCAGTTCTAATCCTTCCCCAAATTGTTTCATCCTGCTTTTGCAAGGGGGTTTATCCAGTGATATAGCACAGGTCTCTGTTTATGTATTGTGCTTTCTGTTCCCATGGAAGCAGCAAAACCACAGTCATTGCCTGTGTCCAGCACTTACCAAAGCCTGGGAATACAGGCAGACTTTGCTCCAGAGGGAAGAGAGCACCTGGATAAAGAGGTAAGGACCTGCAGTCTACTTCTATACAGCGTATCTTTGCCAACACGCTAGGTTGAGCTGGAAAATCATTTCAAATCATGTTTCTAATAACTGTGGCAACTGCTCTCTGCCTGAGAGGTGGAAGGAACTAAGGTCTCTTTCTTCACTTGAAGAAGCTCCATCAACACTTCTTTAGCAAGGACAAGATTTTGCATCAAGGTGAGCTATTAAAAATCCACCTGAAATCACCAGGGGCATGCACCAGTAGCCAAGTTTTCTTTTCGTCAAAGCAAGTATAAAGCTCTCTTCCTAAAATCTTATTCCAGATGAGTCAGAAGAAGCCTATGCTCTAGATCTATGAGTTTTATCATCTAGTTCCCTGACTTTTTTGGTACTTTAAATTTTTCCATAAGCTCAATTGGTTTTGCTGAAGCAAAGCAGAAACAGCTTTATGTTTTATGCTAACATATTTCCATGACACTTTCCTGTTACAGAGATCGCTTGAAGTTGGTTAAAAAGAGCTGTCAGCATTACTGCAGATACTACCCTGCACATAGATAATATTCATAAGTCATGCATCACCACACTTTCTTGTAAGACTATCCTGATTGAAATGGACAGGAGTCATTTTCTGAATCTTTTACCACCAACACATTTTCGTTTAGGAGACCATATAGATGAGATGGCCATTTACACAATGGCTTATCCTTGTCCCATGCTATGTTTTCCTTCCCCCCACCACACAGCTACCCTCTTTAGGAACACACGTGCATTTTTTCCTACAATTGCTTCACTTCAGCCAAATAATATACAAGCCCTCTCCTAACTGTCTCTACCAGTACATTCACAAAATTGTGAGAAACAAAACCAGAGAATCAACACAACTCTTCCTGCCCTTACAGCATTCACACAGCTTGTATAGCATCCTTCCCACCACACACATATTTCTAGTAAAAATTTGTAGAATACGGGTTGGCTACTGCCCTGTGTTTCACTGTACCTGACTCACAGTTAAAATCTAAATTGGCCTTTAGGCACTACAATAATAACATAATTAATAACAGCTTTCTATCAGCTTCTGAAGTTAAATCACCATGTGAGTTTCTCAGTTCATTCTACCCACGAAGCACCCTATCCCTCTTACTCTGTTCCAGAGTGAAGCAATCTGTGTGTGAAGTGGAGGTAAGCAAAGCACTCTTCAGTCATTTTTAATGGTTTGTGTTCATGATTTCCAAGCCAGACTCATGACTTCAGAACAAGAGAGGCTGATACAGTAAATGCAACTCTAAATGGCTATCACTTATTAACCCCTATTCCCATAACAACTGGGAAATAATTTGGCAGTAGCAAAATCTTGCTACAGCTTCTCAACTTTTGCCCTTTTACTTGGAGTAACCCAAAAGCAAGGTTAACAAAAAGGGAGGTTTTTTGTTTTTGTTGTTATTTTTTGTTGTTTTTTTTTTTTTTTTTTCGCCTAATGGCTAGACCATTGGTGGGTAGGAACCACAAGCAGACACCCACCCACTGCCCCAAATCATTTCCTGGAATTTGGCTCTGACAGCCAAGTACAGACCTCCTCTGCTCACAGCTCCTCCACTCCCAGCAACCCTCGTGTCTACCCCTGCTGCCTGGAGCCCCCCTGCACTGCCCCCTGTTCCCAGGGTACCAGTGAGCCCCTGTCCCCCCAAGTTAGCAGAAGCCGCAGAAATCCTTCCTGACAGGGTTAGGACTAGAGCACGTGTTGGTATGGCAACACTAGCAACCTGCTGGAGCTCTGAAAAGTCTTTTTCAATGATCTGGAGTCAGGCTGCAGATTTCCCTTCCACACCTGCCTGTAGGCATGGAGACTGACAAGTATATTTTTGCTTTTAACATCTTGTTATGAGACTTTGCTTGTCTGCTTAGTGCAGAGCATGGACTTGACAAACCCTTTGTGTATAAATGAGAAAACAGCTGGAAAAGACAAGGGACTGATGGGAATCTTCATCTCCATTGCCATAGCCCGCTGGCCACAGCATCCCAAATACCAGTGACCATCTGGAGACTGAACAAGAACAGCGAGTTGTTTCCCATACTCCCCAAAAGCAAGAAAGACAGGAAATAAACTGTGACAACTCAGTTCATGCTTCTTTCCTTGAATGGTAAAGCTAAATGCCACAAACCAGGGCTAAGCTTACAGGTACAAGACAACCTTTGCAGACATTATTGATGTGCTATAAAGGAATGACAATACTACCCCATCCACAGAAGGCCTGCAGGCCTTATCAAGGATACTTCCCGTTGACATCAACAGGAACTTCCCTGAGAAAAGGCTGTAAGCTTTGATCCACAAATAGGATCCCGAAATAACACATTTCATCATGGAAACAATTGTTCAGGTTAATTCCTTTCTCTTTAAGGTTGTAGCAGCAATTGCACCAGACACTCCACGGATTAGAGAAATCCCAGGCTCCAGTTCCTGAGGGGAGATGCACAAGGCTGATGAGCTCGGTTCTGCCCTCAGACCTGGCCCCACTACTCGCTGATGAGTGCTGAGGCCAGGTGAGCTGCTGTTAGCATACTGAGCTCATGCAGAGGACATCCACCCTGTAATATTGACCATCCAAGGACCACTGCTCCCAAGGCCATTCTACTCATCTGTTTCAGGTGAAAGATTTCCCAGAAACAAGGCAAAAGCCCCAAACTCCCCTTGGACCAACCCTGCACACCCCACACCTGCTGGGATGCTGTGCAGGTGTTTCAGCCTGCATACACACAGCTGCTGATCACTTACTGGTTGCAGCCAGAGCTTTCCTTGCTCTGTGGCACCTTTCTCTTCCCATCCCATCCCATCCCCAACCCATCCCATCCCCACCCCATCCCATCCCACCCCACCCCATCCCATCCATCCCATCCCAACCATCCCATCCCATCCCACCCCACCCCACCCCATCCCACCCCACCCCATCCCATCCCATCCCATCCCACCCCATCCCATCCTATCCACCCCATCCCACCCCATCCCACCCCATCCCACCCCATCCCATCCCATCCATCCCACCCCATCCCACCCCATCCCATCCATCCCATCCCACCCCACCCCATCCATCCCATCCCATCCCATCCCACCCCATCCTATCCACCCCATCCCATTGCATCCCATCCCACCCCATCCATCCCATCCCATCCTATCCATCCCATCCCATCCCACCCCATCCATCCCATCCCATCCCATCCCATCCCATCCCACCCCACCCCATCCCATCCCATCCCATCCCACCCCATCCCCACCCCACCCCATCCCATCCCATCCCATCACACCCCATCCCCTCCCCGGCCGCTGTGCCGCCCCCGGCCGCCCCGTCCCGAAGGAGTTAATGCCACCGCCCCCCGCCGCCCCCTGACGTCAGCCCGGCGCAGGGGACGCGGATCGGGCGGAGGAGACCCGCGGCTGCCGGCGGCCGGGGGAGCGCTGCCGCGGGGCCGCCGCCCGCAGCCCGGCACCATGTCCGCCAAGGAGCGGCCGAAGGGCAAAGTGACCAAGGACAGCGTCACCCTCCTGCCCTGCTTCTACTTCGTGGAGGTGAGCGGCCGCGCGGGAACGGCGCCGGGGACCCGGGCGGGTGCGGGGATGGGGCCCCGGAGGGCTGCGGGGCTCTCCGGGAGGCTGCGGGGCCGGGGGATGCCGCGGTCCCGGCGGGGCGCCCCTGCCGCCTGCTGCGGGCTCCCCGGACGCTGCCTCGCCTTCCCCGGGGCCCGCAGCGGGGAGCGGGCGCTGTGTGCGGGAGGTGCGGGGGCGGGGGGGAGAGAGATGCCGAGGCTGCTCCGCTGCTCTCTCGGCACGGAGACGCGTTTCAAGGAGGGCTGTTAGGCGAACGCCGCTCGCGTTTCTTTGCTGGCATAAAAATCCCGTTCGTAAGGATTGCTCGGGAAAATAGAAATGATCTCAAAATGACAGCCAGCGGTACGTTTTTGTCGACCCTTGGATTACGCCCCCAGTACACCCCCCGCTTCCTCTGAGGGAGCTAAAAACGCCCGTGATGAAAATGGAATGAGGTTCTCTGCACGCCTTGTGCTTGGAGAGCAAAACCTGCCATGGCTGCTCAGCTGGTGGCAGGTGGAGTTGCAGAGGCACTCGCTGCCTGGTGTGTCACTTGGAGGCATGATGCTGCCTTGGAGCACACAGCCACATGTGTACTGCTAGATCAGGAGTGAATACGGGTTAAACTTAAGAATGAGATGAAAATATTTTAGGGGTTGAGCACAGTGTTTCTCTGTGAGTGGGGTCATCTGAAGTGACTGGGGCACTGTGAGGTGTCATGTGACTTACCTCAGAGAGAGACTGTGGTAATAATGGGAAGAACTTATTGGTAAAATATGGGGTAGGAATTAATTACAACTGATAGGCTAAATAAACATATGAAAACATACACAGTACTTAATGTAAAAAAAAAAATACTGAAGTATAAACATTGGGGGAAAATATAGAACAAGAATTACCTGAAGGTGCATTTGAAGGACTTTGGAGGTCTTCTGGAAGGAAGCAGGGATTGGGTTCAGAAGGGATTTTAGGTAACAGTGGGGTGTCTCTGTCCCCCATATTTCATAAGCACCTGGACACGACTGGGAGCTAACCTGAAGTACATAGCACCGAGCAGAAAGCTTTGCAGAGGCTGTTCCTATGGAAGCAGCAGGCACTCCTGTCACTGTAACTAGGCCTGCTCAAGAAAAGCCCTTTGATGGAAGGCGCTTGTTGTGCCATCCAGCTTACATTGGCTTTGTATAGGAGGGAGAGGTCAAGCCTGGAAAAGTCCCTAGAAAAGGCAGTTTTCCCCACTCTCCATGCCATCCTTGTTGCTTTGAGAATCCAAGCAGCAAAAGAGATGGCTGGGCCTCAGCGTGGGAGTAACTCTGATGCTGGGGGACAATGAGAGATCCTGCAGAACATGGCAGAACTGTGCTCTTTGGTGGGCTTTGCCTGCAGCAAGATGGGATGAATTACAGAGCAGCAGCACTAAACGTGTGCCTGGTGCTCTAAGAGTTGCCTTATATAATATTAATGCCATACTCGTAGTATGGCATTTCCCCTGGAAGCTCCCTGTAGCTGTTACAAGGAATAATGGAAACGATTCTGCAAGCAGTGAAGAAATTAGACCGGGCTCTTTGTACAGGCTCTACATGAAGCAGGTGAGTTCTCCACTCTGATGTGGACTCTTAAAAATCTTAAAATCTTCAGTGGGTCATCTACAGCTAGATCTAAAAAGAGGTGGAGATCAGCACTGCAGAGCCTCTTCAGCACCCAGCTGCTCCAAGAGGGAATCAGAATCCTCAGTTCAGAGAACGGGCTACTAAGGAACTTCTAGGACTTTGATGTTATTCCTTCACAGGAGTGGAGTCTAGAACCTGTGTGAGCCCTTCTCCCCCAGGAGTCCTGATTATTGAGGACTGCAGACTTGTGCCCCCTTTTGAGCCAATGAACATTTAGGTATTCAATACAAGTAAAAGCAACGTCAAGGGAAAAAGCTGTCTGCAATCCACCTGATACATTGATTAGGAATCTCTGAGCTATCATTCCTCTCCCATCACACAGCAGGAAGATTTGAATCCATTTCGCACATTTTAGGCAAGTACACAAATCACTTGCTTGAAGAAAGGGTGACAGCAATTCAGGTGGTATTTAAACGTTTAACTTTTGTTTCCTGTGTACAACCACCAGCATTTACCCACTAATTCTAATCAGACTAACGACACTGCCTTCCTAGAGCTTTGTAGCACAGGCAGATACCAGCATTTCAACAGCATCAGAAAAAGAACAGGATGGCTTACATTCTTCTGTAGTGACTGGCTCAAGGAGAACCAAAGATTGAGTTATACTTCATACGAAGGGATCCAATCAAAGAGAATTTAGTTGGCAGTGGAAATTCCCAAGTGTATTGGACAGAAGGGTTGCCCAGTGTGGATGACTGGCATTACTATGAAATAGAGAATTCTTTTGTAAGCAGAAGGTAGGTTTCTTCTATGATCCAGAAAAAAAAAAAAAAAGGAAAAAAAAAAAGTAAATTACCAATTTAATTAATGCTTTCCTTTTAATTTCATGAAGGGCAATTGAATGGATGATGGGAAACAAGCTTTTTAGCTCTCTTCTCTAGACACTATCAATTCTTTTATGGATGTCTTTTTTCGTTTCTGCCACACATTCTGATTTTGCCTGTCCTGTTCATACCAGAGAGTCCCTCCCCACACTGAATTGCAGTGAATAAACATAGGAAATCAAGTTTGCACCTTCAAACAAGAAAATCAGAGTTTGCTGTCTTCCACTTAGCATCAGGACCTAGGAGGTCTAGGGTAAAGAAAAAGTAAATTGTTTAGAAAATACATTATAAAAAAGGGTTGTTTTTTCTCTTAAATACTAGACAAAAGGAAAGACATGGGAACAAAGGACGTTGGGACAAAGAGGAAATGGAAATTCCAAAGCGGTAGGAAAGGGAAGCATTTGTGTTATACAAATGGAAAATAGAACACAGTTAAAGAGGGAAAAATCTGTAATAACTGATGTATTTCAGGCATAAGAGAATAAAGAATGAGTAAAAAATAAAAATAAAAAAAATTCTCTGCTCCAGAAGGACCTGATCTTTAGAAAGAGCAGCAAACAAATAGAGCTCTGACACACAGGTGTTTCTGCTGTTAAGATCCTTAGGAATACATTATGAATGGAAATAACTCCTATACATGAAAGCATGTGGTGGGACCAACTTTCATGATCGCATAAAATGCAATTACATAGGACAACTGTCAGTTAACTTTAAAATAAATACCGTGGGCCTTATTTTGATTTCAGTCTAATTTAAGAATAATTCAAACCAACAGATTTTAACACAGCAGAGTCACAACATAAAACCAATATGCACGTCTTAAATCAATGTTATCACTGGAGCCACTCTTCGTTTACACAGGAAGTAAAAGAAGAATCAGGATAGAGCTTCGGAAGACATAGAAAGGAAAAGGAACTAAAAATCTGTAAGGAAGAAATGGAGCTTCAGAAAAATGTGGGTGGGTCATCTTCCAAAAAAATCAAAGGCTAACAAAGAAGCATGTTTTCAATTTTCATGATTCATAAAATAAAAACTTGATGATTTACTCTATATTTTAGAGGTTATTTTTAAATGCTGGTAAGACTCCTGCATAGCAGAGCCTCTGATCAGCACATGCTCTTGAGAGCTGAATAGCTTTAGATTACCTTGTGCATCTTGCTCATCTGAGACATATGAAAATGAGCACTGCCAGGCCGCTTGGCCTGTCTTATTCCTAATTATGGGTGTGATATTTTAGGGTTCTGTAGACTGTATAGGTAATCTGAACTTCATTTTCATAGCTGGGAAGGTCAAAACTTGGCATGAAAATTCAGTCTCTAGGCAAGTGTAAATTTTTTTTCATGGTGGAAAAGCCTACATGCCTCTGGAAGATATTGGAAATGAGTATTCCTGGAAGAAGTTCTGCTCTTTGTCAACTGACAGTTTCTTTTCAGCATATTCAGAATATATAAGTATATTCACTTGCAGAAGAAATCACAGAATCACTTAGGTTGTAAACGACCTTCAAGATCATTAAGTCCAGCCATCAACCTGACCTCCTGAGTCCCATCACCAATCCAGGTGTCTTAGTGCCACATTCACACATCTTTTGAATACCTCCAGGAATGGGGATCCTCCGCTTCCCTGGGCAGCCTGTTCCAATGCTGCCCAGAGAATGCCTCATATTTTAATATGAATTTGGAAAATATCCAGGGTTATCTAACTTCTGTTCCTAAGGTAATGGTCATATTTTAGATGCAGCACAGATACATTTATTCTTAGTGAAGGAAAAAGATTTCACCTGTGCTCACGCACTTGAAAAATTCCTGGATTAAATCCTCATTTTGTAGAAGGCACTATGAATTCTGCCTTTGACTTCAGCGGCACTAATACTTTATCCTGTGTCCCAGATGTGGGAATGCAAAAGGACATGGTGTTGTCAATCTGAGCGAACACTTAACTTTTCTTGGTTCCTAAAGGAGACTATATATTCTTATATACAGTGGTATGAGCAGTGGAATTCTTATAACAGTGGTGTGAGCAGTAGGCACAGTAAGCAGTAAGTGTTATCACTATAGGACTCCAGCCTGCAAAATGCAGGTCATCAGCTTCCATTGAAATAAATACATGGAAAGAATGTTCACTGTGTCTCAGCACCAGACACTTTATTTCCATTTGTTTCTAATATCTACTGACAGAGCTAGGTTGGAAATGTCAAATGTTTGTACACATCACTAGGTAGCCCTGTGCTACTTCTAAGTCACATCTGGAGGGTTGTTTTTTTTTTCTTTCAGTTATTCAGCCATGCATAACCCACCACATTTAAATTATGCACTTTGTCACCTCCAAGTCATGTATAGGTGTGACTGTATGAGACAGAAGATGCTGACTGAATGCAGTGATTAGAGTAAGTGCATAGAGAAAATGGGCTATAAAACTAAACCTTCCTAAGAACAGGATGTTGGTATCTAGTGCAAGAGTTAAACTACACTGCTGTTTCTTGGAGGAGCAATGTAGTCCCATTTCTCTCTAGGTAGGTTTTCGGTTACATTTGAGTTAGCCTTAGGGGAGAAACACACACACACACACACACTCACACAAACTGTAGAAGATCAAATGATCCCCATACTGTGGAAGTAGCATAATGCTTACCACATATATTGCTTTTTCTCTCAAGAGTCAACCATGTGTGAGGGGAGGGGAAGGTGGAGAAATACCCTTAACAGTCTGCTTATTGAGCTAACCTTGTGATGTGGCTGACTCACAGAGGATAGACATCAAATTTTTTATCACATTGCATTAGACCAGCATCCCCATAATATTAACAGCCAGTCTGAGGCTTGAGGAGGCTGCTGTTCATCCAAAGCAACTAACATTCATTGAGCAAGCTGTCAACATTATATCCTCCCCATCACTTCCGTGTTTACAGAAGAGCTGTACAGCCTGCATACTACTAGCTTTTAGGAGAAGATGAGCAGAAAATTGTAACAAAAAAGGAAGTGCCAGGGCTGGGCTAAGGTTGTCCTGAGAGGGGGAAAAAAATGCCAGTGCCATATGTTAGATCTCCCTTTGTGTTCAGCTACTTGCTTGGGCAGTGTAGCTTGAGTAGTTCATAGTGGAAGAGGGTCCTGTTCCCTTCTCAGTCCTACATCATCCTCCTGATCTAGTACTTCACTAGTAAAAGGAGACCTGAACATATTAGAAATCAAAGGAGAATCATTTTTCCAAACAATTACCTCTTCCAGAAGTAGAAATATTTGTACCCCTTTCTGTGATTTTCTTCTATAATTGTTAAAAATCTATTACTCCGCAGCCAAAATTAAAAATGAGCAGTAAATTGTGTAACCTTACCTACACAGGAGCTGAACTGTTACAAACATTGCAATCTTTACTGATGATCCTTTCACTTAAAAGTTCAGTTTGTAGGGAGAGAGTTCATACATTGCAGAAGAGCATGGAAGTAAGCCACTGGAGGAGGGTTGGCACCGACAGTAATTTTTGTTTTTCATATGAAACATTGTATTTTGGAGAGTAGAATAAATTGTAATAGTTTGCAGGGATTGACAGCTTTGTCTGCTGGAGATGTGGGGTATTTGTTTGTTTGTTTGTTTGTTTTTTCAGGAAACTTCTTGCTGAAATTTAGTAAAAGTTTGACCTGAAAACAGCCAACTTTTTGAAATGCTGCTGTCCTTGTTTTGCCATGATTTTACAGCAGCCAGTAGAAAAGAATCATAATCAACAGGGCGTGCTATATCCTAATCTCATTGTTTGTAGTTACTTATTGATTATAACTAATCATTGAATTAATTAATAATCATAATTAACTGTAATCACAATTAATGTAATGAATCATCAATTATTTTTGAAGTCACACTGACAGTAAATGGGTTCCTGGTATTTTTAATGTGATGTAAAATTTCTGTCTAAGTGTTTGCTTTATATTTAAGCACATATACTTAAGTTGAAATATTTTTAAATTATTTTTAGATTATTCCTGCTTGATAATATTTTTGTTAAACAATTGCTGTTTTTTTTCTCTCTAAATAATTGCTGCTTTAAAAAAATATCCAAAACCAACAACAAAACAAACAAACAAACAAAACAGAGAGAGAAAGAAGCACTTTTAGGATTACCTAAAGTCAAAGTGTGACTTTGAAATTTCTGAAAAAAATAGAAATTTTATCACTCGTGTATCATCTCTATTTTTGGTCTTACATGTACTGAGAGGTTTTCCATTAAGATTTGGCAAAAGATTGAGAGGTTTGAGGAATTATACATAGATATCTGTTGTATTTCTAAAGCAACACTCTAATTGGCAGTCACAGAACAATTCAATTAAATTCTAAAATCAATGTTGGAAATAGGGATAACTTAATTTTACACAATGGTAATGATAATAGATTTCAATGGCACCTGGGATTCTAAACTGTGAGTCAAAATTAAATCCAATAGAGTTAATCTGGGAGAAGAAAGACCACATCATGTCTCTGCAATTCGTTTTCACAAAACTTAGACAACGGTTAGGTAAAAATCCTTCAGAGAAAAGGCCAGTTCCTTACAGCTTTGGGCCAGATTAAGCCTGCATCCAAACAGAGGTACAAGAAGCAGCAGAAACTGGAGTTTAGAGAGAAAAGCAAAACCAGCTTTATACAGATGCAAATTTTAGGCTTCTGAAAAGGCCTGAATGCTTTCTTTTGCAAGCATGAGGGTTTAAGAATTACTTTAGAACATACAAAATCTACAAACCTGACTTCCCTGCTCTACATCCATCCTATGTTCTGTACTATCTCTCAGAAGTCCTCATGATAGCCCAGTCTGCAATGTCGTTAAACCTGTACTTGGTCTTAATCCCAGCTCAGCACTGCAGTCTCACTGAGGGCAAAGCTACAGCACTGATGCAGCTGAGCAGGAGCCATGCTGAGGACCCTGCAAAAGAACTCATGGGTTCCAAAAAACAAGAGAAAATGGCAGCATTTGGGCTGATAACATTTTCTCTGCTTGACCTTTTTCTGGAAGGTATTCAGACATCATAGTCATGACCTCAGTATTCATTCCTGTCAGGATAGAAGAGCCCTGTCCTTCCAGTTTCTCCTCCTGTCTTGCAAAGCTCACAGCAAAGTATGACAGGACAACAGCCATGGAGGTTGAAAGCTGCAGTCACTGTTAGTAGTTGGTTAAGAATAGAAATACCTTGTCTCCTCCAACCCACCACAGCCCTCTTTTTTGTCTCATCCATCTGTTGTGCCTTGTCATTTAGACCATGAATTCTTTGGCACAAGGACTGACATTTATAATACATTTTAATAGAATCTCCCACAATGCCACAGCCTTGCAGTGCAAATGCAACTTAATTTTTAAATTGACCATCCTTTTCCCAAGCACTTAGCTGTTGTTGATTTTATGAGGAGAAACTGATGGCATTCATTAGCTGTCTCTCTGAGGCAATCCTGTGTGCTTACTTGATTGCTTAAAAAGATTTCCTAATTACCAGAAGGCAAGAGAAATACCAAGAGGCAGCTCTGGTGCCCAGGACCTCCTTGTCTGCTGTGGAAGAGCTGCAGAACAGCCTAGGGATCTAACGATTCTTTGGCTGCCCAAGCCCACAAGTTATTTCCAAATGTAAAAGATTCAAGTATCCTATCAAGTGTTACTTAATCCTTCTTGACAGGTGGGCTAGTCATACTGTCTTTAATCTGTATCTGGTTAATTGTGGCTTGGCTTCCTCTGAAAGCTATGTACATACTTCTCTCTTTTCTGCCTATCATATACAGGCAGGTAAAAAAAGGCAATTCTACAGCCTTTGTATTTGCATCCAGTCTCAAGGAAAATCACTCAAGTTATTCTGCTCATCACAGTAAGCAGCAACTTCAATATTTTGCTATGACTGCACAAGAGGCATTTCATTTTTCCCTCAGTTAACCTCACTGAAATATAGCCTAGGCTAATCACTTTTGTAACCGATATTCAAAGAGTGTCTCCTGGCAGCCACCAACACAGTCCAATACAGTGAGAGAGGGTCTAGATTTGAGTTCATGAAAAGAGATAACACCCATAGTGCATTTTAGCAAAGCAGAGAGAGGTCACTAACTACATCCTACAAAACATGTTTAGACATTTGAGTATGTGATACTCGATGGCTAAGCTCTCACAAAGCCCATGGGTTTGAAGAAACGCTCTTGAAGATACATATAGACTCTTTGCCTAGTTAAGTGCTGGCAAATGTGAGAATTAGATATGTAACAACCAGTGTACAGCTTTAGAGAAAGGGAATTTGTAGAAGCTACTAATTTTCATAGAGATTTAATTATGCATGTATCCAGTTGCATATTCTTTCAAAGTACAAAAGAACTGGGGGTGGGGAATGGGGGTAGTGCTTATTTGTTGCCTTTCTCTGGTTTAAGCCTCACTGTTTCCATGGTGTCATTTAGGAAACCATCAATACCTGATTGCTACTGGCTTGCCTGTAAGACTTGCAGAGGGAACCTGTTTTTAGCAAAGCTTTGATTATCTGGGAATTCTCCAAGGGGAAGGAATTAGAAATGTAGGGCTCTGCAGAGACACTATGGAATAGTAAAGTTAAAGGTCCAACATTTTCACTCCAGAGCAAGCACTTAAAAGCACAATTCCTAGCTCAATACAGCAGTCTTTGTAATATTAATAACATTTATTAATATTAATAACAAAGTCTTAGGTCTTAATAAAGGCTCTTAGCAGTAAAAAAATAAAATAAAATAATAATAATCATTAAAAAAAAAAAACACAACTCAGTTGAACCTTTTCAGCAACTATGCTGATTATAGTCCCAATTCTAATACTCCAGGCCAAAGGGAGTTTGACCACTTGGGTCAAACTCTACATTTATAGGTGTAAGTTGCAAGGTAAACAAGGATCCTTCTCCGTTAGCCAACCAAGGAAGTAAGAGTATAAAGACTTACTAGTCAGGATATGTGAGCTGAGGTTGGGAAGTTTATTATCCTACTTAGGAATAGGAAAATTCCTATTCCATTTTGTAATTAAAACAATACACATTATACTGTCTAATTATATTTGACATTTTCAAGGTGTTGGGAACTGAAGTCTGTAATTACAGAACTACTGCTGCCTTAAGCAGAACACTCCATAAATATTCATATATTAAATAGCCACTTATACTGTTTAGTAGATTTTAGAAACGTTTGCTTTTCTTTGGCCCTTTTGAAGATGCATTTTATATTTGTATTTTAAAAAAGATAGGAAGAGAAATGTCCTGTGGGATCAGACATACTGTATATAGCAAATTGACTATAAACCTATTCATTAGTATTGTAAGCAGTTATGTTAGGGATTCACAGTCCTTTAGAATTATTTCTTTTCTTTTAGCACAGTGGGTAATTACAGTCAGAAATAATATGGGAGTCCTGTAGTGGAACTGTAAGATAATGAAATATAATTTTCATGATTCTTTGATTTTTGTAATTAACACTTACATTACAGCTAACATACTGCAGCTTTTTTTTTTAAAAATGAAAGTTGTCCACATCTTTTTTTAGTGGTTCACAGTAAAAAGTCACTTCGTATGTCACCTACTTGTGATTGTTCGATATTGCCATTTAAAACAGTTGCTTGCCTAAGAGTACCATAACCAGAGTAGAGATGGACTTATGGTAGGGGCCAGTTGTTCAGGAGAGGCTTTCCTGTTCTCAGTGTTAGAGAAATGGAAAAATATACAATGAAGATGAAACTCTGAATGCAAGATGCTCCATGAGTTTTCCCGCCCTGTGTTCCCATCCTAGGAAATTAACCTTTGGGGAAACCTAGATGAAGAGACATCAGAAGGGTAATAGACCCTGTGCCTATCTTGATCATTTAGCTCACTGGAATAGGTTTGTCTTTTTATAAGATACTTTGTCTCACAGGACCTGGCCCATTGCTAAGTCATTTAGGTATGGCTTTCAAATAGTTAATAAGATATTGCCAATGCCTCAACGTTTAAACGCTGTGCAGAAGTGAAGTTGCAATATGCATGAGCTCAAATGCTGTGCAGTCTCAGTGTCCAAGCAAGAGTGGAAGAGACTGCTCAAGCTCCCTGCGCACCAGGGTAGCACACGCTGTAGAAGCCTTCTGGACAGGAGGCTCCTTATCCCAAACAGCTCTACAGTCTCCATGCAGTGTGGGAAGAAGAGCACCCAGTTCCACAAAATAAAATATAAAATAAATCCTTAGTATGAAGACTTAAGGAAGTCCTCTTATATCCCTACACATCTGTATAATGACTGGAAACAGTCATTATCGTGACTAATCGTGCATGCCTGTAGTATAGTTAATAGGGACTGTGTCCAGCAGGATGTGAGAAGTATAATTAAATAATGTATCCAACTAAAGAAATGGACTTCTTCCTGTAATGAGTAGGAAGCAGGACTCAAGTTACATTTTAAATAATTATTCCAACATAGCATAAATACATATTATATAATAGTCATTTTATATATTGTGTATTCATATTATATTTGGTACATATTGAAATATATTACATCTTATGTGTTTTTGTTATATGCTATATGTAACATATGTGTAATATAGTATGTGAGTGCACATGGCATAGAATCCCAGAATATCCAAGTTGAAAGGGACCCACAAGGATCCTGGAGTCCAACTATAGCTATACACATATAAACTAGTTATTGAAACAAACTTGCTAGATGCCTGATCTTCTTTTTGTAATGCTCACGGTACTTAGCTTCATTTAAGGTGCCAATACCCATTCCCTTTCTACATCATCCCATCTTCGCTACTAGATGAGATTACGGTGGAATCAACTTGAACACAGTTAACTAGGCAAGCAAAATTGTTCTGATCTCTAACTTCAGTATATTTAGAAGAACACTTCTGGAAATAGCAAAAGGTGTTCTTTTCGTGCAAAACCTAAGTTGTATTAAGAAGTAAGTTTCAGTAAAATTTAGATAGTATCCTTCTTCCCTAACCACACAAAATTATATTGTATGTACAAAAAGTCTACATTTAGAAAGCCCAGTGTTTAAAAATCTGAAAATGACTAGTTAATGCAAGAAACCATTGTCCCTCTTCCACATATAGTTTATATTTTTTATAGTTTTTATTCATAATTTTTCCAGTATAAATATTTATTCAGTTTTACCTCTGCTTTTTATTTTATTATAGAATGGGACAAATGATACTGATTTTAATCAAACAATTTTTTTTTTTGTAAATGTATACAGAAGATTGAAAGTATAATATAATCTCAGCATGCCTGAAATTATGTCAGGGCAGTTCCTATTCCTTGTAACGCGAGGCGCCTGATGGAAAAGGGGAGTATTTTTTTTCTCAAGAGGTACAATACAACCTTATCTAATTTTTATGATTCTATCTGTCAAAGCAAATATATTTAGTCATTTCAAGTTTTTGCTTTTCAGCTGCAGTTAATAGTGAGAAGTTAACATGATAGCCATCTTAAAAATATATATATATAAGTAAAGGAGAAAAGGAAGCAGATAGGCAGCAGAGACACAGGGAGGGAGCCATTGCATCACAGTGGAGGAGCAGGCAGTGGTTGCAATATTGCCTTGTCAAGTGAGGACTCTAGGAAATAACAACCATAAAACCTTTTTGAGCATTGACTAGGCATTCACTAAGAGGATGCAAAGAACTATCACATGCTGCTGGTCACCTCTGAATGCCCCACTGCCCACTCTGGGGAAGGGCTGCCCTGCCTACTCATCAACCATTGGCTTCAAAATGCATTTTTGCTATTACTCGTCCTGAAAGACTTCCTTCCACAGCGATTTACTGCTTGAATCTGTGCTTTCAGAAGTTGGTGGTACGCTGAGGTGAATTTATCCCCAGAGGAGCTAACTTTGCTCTTAATAAATTACTAGAAGTAATTGTGATGGCTAAAATCATTAAATAGCTAGAGGATAAAAGAACTGTGAACCACAGTCGTCATGGTTCTACACAGACTGAATCTTGCCAAAGTTAATTGCTTTTTGATAGAATTACAAAATGAATGTGCTAAGGCAAAACACTGTGTTACTATATATTTAGATTCTAGGCAAGCACTGGATAGTGTTTTTCATTAACTGTTACTTTGAAACTTAATAAAAATTGGTTTGGTTATAAATACTGTTATATATGTGGCTGATAAAGGACCAAAAAGGGTGAGGATGAGCAGCAGAAAGGTGAGGCCCCACATGGGAGACTGAAATTGTGTACTTACTTAAAAAAAATAAAAAATTAAAAAATCAATCTGTCCATTAATGATTCATGCATGAAAGGGCTAAATTATATGGGCTGAAGGTTGGAATGAGTATTTTAACTAGCTTGGTAGACAACAGTTACTTGATATCAACTGAATACTATGATATCTCTAGAGAATTAGTTATTTAAAGATGGTAACACAGATATAACAGGAACACTGAGGTGTAAAAATCAGACATCACAGAGATTTATTAACAGACAATGTTGTCTTTGCAAAAATATTACTATTCAATTTCTGAACAGTAATTTGTTGTTTTCTTCTTTTCTAGTTGCCAATATTGGCATCTTCTGTTGTTAGCCTTTATTTTCTTGAACTTACTGATGTCTTCAAGCCAGTTCACTCAGGATTTAATTGCTATGACAAGAGTCTGAGTATGCCATACATTGAACCTACACAAGAGGCTGTTCCCTTTTTGATGTTGCTTAGTCTGGTGTTTGCTGGACCATCGATTACGGTAAGTTTGAGGTGCCACTGTCACTTATTAAAGATTTTGAACATTTTCAGTTGACATAAAGAAAATAGCTCCTTTGTCTTCAATGTGGCAGCAGAGTGTCTTCCAGATAAGTTACGTTAGGATTTTAAATTCAATTCTATTCTTCCATAGCAGAAGGAGACACACACTCCTTAAAACATTCCCTGCAGCACTTCGTCTATTCTCTTTATACTGATTGTGGGTACTAATGTTAAGGAACAGCATCAGCAGTTGGGTGAGAATAGTTTGAATCGTTCTGTTATGCTATACAAATATTTTAACCTTTTACAGATGGGTTGCCTTCATACTCTGAGATAAACCAAAAATTCAAGATTCTGTTGAAAATGGAAGCCTTTAATTTACAGCACTGAACATGCCACTTTTGTTAGAACTAGCTTTGTTCAGTAAGAAGGTGTATCAGCCTTGTCAGTGAAATCAATTACACTTTCCCAAACAGCACCGGGACTCCTCTAAATTGTGAGTTAGTCATTAAGAGCAGGTAGACTGGTTTAGTGGCCCATCCAAAGGGAGAAGAACAGAAACTTCTTGTCAGAATACGAGCAGTTTGGTCACTTGTGCAGCAAGTAAAATAAATTGTCTGATGCACGTAAGTATTGTCCCCGCTGGAATTGCTGTATCAAATTAAAAAGAAATCTAAAGACCAGAGGAGATTCACTGTGTCTGATTTTTGGCACCTCAGATGGGAGACATTCTCACACCACTCCTCTCGGGTAAATCGAAACAGAAAGTCCAGCTGAGTCAACCTTCTGAAAGGGTCTCCTCTCTCTTCTGACAGCAATGACTGGGTGCCTTGGTTAGGCACCTCTGCAGCACCAGCTGCAAATATATGCCAGTTCCACTGAATTCCCTTAAATTCAGCCAGTTTGTTCCTTTTATAAGGAACTAGCCATTTTACAATCACAAAATCTATAAAACATGATGCCACCATAAAAATCATCAAGTGCTGTTCCTTTGCTTGTCAGGATGTTGTTTTTTTTTCCATTTTTTTTTTTAACTGAACTCAACTGTGTGTGATTTTGGTTGCTTTAGAAACCATTTTTGAAGGATTTTGCACAACCGTCAGGCTAAAAATACTTATTTAGCAAGTAGAAGTCTTGGTGTTCTTTGTGCAGCCAATTGCAGAAAAAATAAAAGAAAAAAAAAAAGAAAAAAAAAGATGCAAAAGATAAAAAGAAAACTTGTTGATATTGTAGTTTGGCTAGGTTTTCTGCATTTAAACAGTGTTTCTGATAACCAGAAAGTGGACTTTCGTGAAACAGCTGTAGAAGGAATCTATATAGGCTCACTTCGGGCACAGTAGGCTGAAGAAGGGGTAAAAGCCAAAATTTTTCTTCAGAGAGAGTTTATGTCAAGCCTGGAAAATGCCAGATGCCTTCAGCAGAGATGAAAGATGCCCATTTCATTACAGAGTGCTTATTAAGGTCTTTGATTCAGTATAGTTAAATTATTTCAGCATTGCAATAGGAAATGTTATTCTTCCTTGAATCATTCTCCTACCTGCATTACAGACACAAGTAACCAAAACCATGTCATGAGAGAAACTCAGACATTGAAGCAAGCTTATCAAACATTACATTGGTAAAGAAGGTAAATCACAAAGCTTGTAAGTGCAACTGCTTAAAAGCTGCAAGCCTTAGGAAGGTATACTTCACATGGATGTGTGAGCATAAATATGATTCTTGTATTAGGTTGGTAATGGGTCCAGATAGTGTAAAATACACAAAGTCCTTTAATAAAAGGCACTGAAGATGGTGTATTGCATCAGCTACTCAGTAGCACTTCTGTACTAGAAAAACATTTTTAAAATTCAATTCTTCTTTTATTTTCCATGCAAAAAGATTACACTTGTTCCATTGTCACCTTGCAGAGTTCAGCATTATATGATCTAGTTTTCATTAATAATTCAATGAATAACACACTTTATAAACCTGTAAAATACAGAAAAGAAAGCATGAAGCTATGTGAGAAATTAAGAATTTCCAGTAACATAGCCTATGCTAGCCTCAGCCTGAAGTTCAGGTACTTAGGGAAGTATGAGACAGAAGGTCATGAAAGCTCAGTCAAAAACAGGTGCAACTAGGCCACATCTCTAAATATTACCAAAGAATGTAAATAAGAAAGAAAAGGGGCAGATGAGCAAACTCCAACCTCAATCCCTCCTTAAAGCATCATATAAATACTGGAGTAGGACTTAGCTTCTTTCTGCATTATTTTTAATCGTTTGTGTACTCAATTTTTTTCCCAAACCTGTAGTGTATTTTAAATCTGTTCACTTTACAATAGCTATTTTTACAGCAAATCTAGCATTTTAAATTTATTTTCCCAAGACATTATTACTGAAGCATTTTGTAGGTTTGGGGCTTTATTTATTTATTTGTGCTTATTGTTGGAGGGTTTTTTTTGCTAGTTAGTTGGTTTTTGTTCATTACCAATGAGCAGAAACTGCTTTTAACCAGGCCTGTTCTGTAGCCTTGAAGTACTACAGAAAATTACGTCTCATTGGCATATGTCTTGTGGCACATGTGAAATTTTCTATACATGAAGCACAGGAGACTTCAGTATAGAGCAACTGGAGTTGTATGAAATTAACAGCATGGATATTTTATGTGCAGAATATAGATATACCCGAGTTGCAAGATGACTTCCATTTTCTTCAGTGAGCTCTGATTCTGATCCTGTGATATATTTTCTCTCTAATTATTCATTCAGAAATTATAGGACTAGTTATTTAATCATATAAATATAGGTCCAAACCCATAGAACTACTGACATAGAAGGTGCTTAAAGGTAACAAAGTGCTTTCTAAAAGAGATCACCAGGGAATTAGATTACATTGATTTGGGAAATCAGTTAGCAAGGAGAGAAATTCACTGTTGGCAGTATCAGTCCTACTGCCTCCTCTGCTGTAGTAGTTTGTTTCCTTGAAAATACCAGCCTCTGAATTTTCCTTGTCATAGGCCTTGCTATTTCCCCATTTTCTCCTCTATAACAGGAGCTATTACATCTCTGATGTTTTTCCCTGAACCAGACATTCTGTAGAGCTTAGCGAAAAACTATTTAAGTTTCTGTTTCTCAAGTTTAAAAAACTATTGATTTCTCCTGGAAAATTTCCAGCTGTAAAATGAACAAGTAGAGACAGATAATAGTGACCATGGTTCTCATCCAATAAAAATCCCTTAAATATCCCGTATCACTGACATTTCCGTGTAGTGAGATAACTTTAACTACTTCAATTTTCTGGCAAAGAAGAAATGAAACCAATTAATATTAAATCTTTGGCTAAAAACTATTAGACTAAGCTTATCCATTGTACCTCCCTTCTACCAAAGTGAGAGATCTTAGTGTGCACAAATGTCACTGATAATTACGACACTTTCTGCTTAATTCAGATGCTTTAGCATCTCATTGCGCAGTGAGCTTTGTGCATTTCGTATTTTACTTTTCATCTGCTGATAGACGAGGTGAATCTCTTCTTAGTGGTGAGAACTGCCCCATTCATTTCAATATTTCAACACAGACTTTTTCTGAATTCTAACAAGCCCTGTACAGATTTCCACTACTTAACAGGAAAAACAATAATACCTGAGACTGCGAATGTATAAATGGATCTGAATTTTCCAGCAAGTAACACCTTATTTTTGTTTATGTTATTCTCCTTATTTTTGTTCTAACTTGCTGTCTAGGGCTTAAGTCATGATGTCTTTTGCTTAGTGTGTTCAGAGGACCATAAGGACAGAACTTTTTCTACAGCTGTGGATCTGATTAAAATCCATGCCAAATTAAACAATTATGGAAGAGCAGGCTGCCACATAATTAGAAGCTGCTAGCGACTGCTAGGCATGAGGCCAAGACTGAGGGCTAAATCCACCTCAGGAGCACTAAGATATTGCTGTGGCTCTGGATTGTTTGAAAGGCAAGAATTTCCGATTACTACACTTTTATTGTAGAGTATCTAATTTCACCTGTGGATCAGGGCTCCTGTTCCACTGAGCACTGTATACACATGTAATAGAAAAAAAGATCTCCTTCCAATACTTTAGGACACTTGCATTTAATTTCAGTGCCACCTTCTTGCCTGCCCTCACTCAGACTAAGTTGTTACTGAATGTTTACATATTGATACACACCTTTTCAAGGGACATACATGTCAGTGTAAGACATTGCTTGTGTCGTAGATATATTTCAACCCTTTAAACTCTATCAGTATCTTCTGAGTAATTGCTACATTTAACTTAACAGCTCCTTTGTCATTGCAGATAATGGTAGGAGAAGGAATTCTCTACTGTTGCCTGTCCAAAAGAAGAAATGGGATTGGAACAGAGGCCAATATTAATGCAGGAGGATGCAACTTCAATTCTTTTCTTAGAAGAGCTGTCAGATTTGTTGGTGGGTTTCAAATGTTACTCACAAAGAAGAGTCTTCTGTGTACATTCAATTTTTACCATGCAGATTTCCTTCTCTGAAACAGCCTTTCAGAACAGTGCAGGGCTGACACTGGCATATATCTTTTTCTGCCAGAAAATGCGAGAAGAAACTGTCAAATGGAGCAACAGAGCAGCTCCACACTCAGCAATGCAGCATCTACACTCTCTGTTTTTCCTTTCCTCTCCCAGTCTATTGTCAGTCTCTCTAAAAGAATAATTTGTTTTTCCTCCTCTGCCCACCTTGAGCTGGCTTCCTTTTAATGGTTTCTGCATACAGTTTCCCCTGCCTGTCTTCACTGTATCAAAAGTATTCAGCTCAGCTGATACTGTATTCAGCATGACAGTAAAAACTTGTCAGAAACTGTCAGTGGATTTGACATTGTTTTTCTGGTATGTCTTTATCTACCTCTTGAAAAAGGGATACAATCTGGAACATAATGATAGAGAGGGACATGATGAATTATTTTACTTTGTTATTTACTAAATCTGAGCTTGAAAGGGTGGCTTAACTTTGCTCCTCTCTTAGAGTTAATTCCTCTGCCAATGAGTGGCTAAAAGAAAGGTTTTCTCTGTTCCAGAATTCTTTCATTAGAAAGGGCAGCATTGGCAAAGACAAGCTGCAGGACAGCAGAGTGAAAACTTGTTAGAAAGATTATACATTAGGTTTCTATAGGTTGGCAAGCAGGGAGGCAATGACAGGAGGTTTTATATATATATATTTATATTTATACACACACACACACACATATATATATATGTATCTGACCAATAAAACATATCCTGTTAAGAGCAGCAGTGAGGAAGTGAGCAGCGAGGGGTGTAGATTGCAGCATCAAGGGGAACTGTAAAGTTACCCCATGCTGTCCATTTCTCCTCCTGTATAGCATCCTGTTCCATCACCAGACGACAAGCTCAAAGATGCATGAATTTCACTCTTGATTCATACCCTGAATTTGCAGTTTGTTTCATACTATCATGATGAAACAATTACTTTAGCATTCTTTCAGTTACAAGATGAAAAAAAAATACATATTATTTTTAATAAACACAAGTAGGGAATTAGAGGTAAATCCTTAGAGAAAAAGCAGTTGAAAATGCTCAGTAAAAAAATCACATTAACTGCCTTGTGAATTTGGTATTAACCAGACAGGAATATTGATTGTTGAAAAAAAAAAAAAAAAAGACCTAAATACTAAATATTTGTGTTTGTGACAAGGATTTGGTACTCAAGAAATGTAAGAGGTATGAAGGTAAGCCAGAGTTATTGCCAGCTGATGAGTACCTGGTAGTAAAAAGAGAACAAGTCTTCAGAACAATAATCTAATGGGAAATGGTGTTATTAAAAATGTGTTCCAGTGGGCAAGTCCAAGGACTGAATGAGCATATATGCTATCCTCAAATAGGTGGTTGTCCTTAAGTCAGCTGGAAAAATTGCTTTCCAAATAGAAGCAGGTCCAGTGTAGTTTACTTTAATGAAAAGATGTTGGAGGACATTCAGTCATCAAAACTAAATGTTAAGTATTAATAGGAAGAAAACAAGCATAAATAATTGTAATTTTTATATTAAAGAAATCAGCTCTGCAATAAGATTCCACTTTAAAAAATCTTATTCCTCGGGTAAATTCTCACAAGCCCAATGGCATAAGCCACCAGAATTCAGTTGAATGTATTTGTCACAATGAGTTCATCTAAATACAATAAAGTTAACAAGCTCTATTGCTTTCTTTCCTAGGTGTTCATGTGTTTGGTCTTTGTTCCACTGCTCTTGTTACTGATATTATACAGCTATCAACAGGATATCAGGCACCATATTTCCTGACTGTTTGCAAGCCTAACTATACATCCCTAAATGTTTCCTGCTCAGAGAATTCATATGTTGTGGAAGATATTTGCTCAGGAGCTGATACTAATATTATCAATGCCGGAAGGTTGGTTCTGTTCTTCATTGTGTACATTACTAAGTATTCGTTTTATTTCTTTTTTAATTTTCTCTCCCAGTTCCAAATATTTTTTTCTAGTTAAAGCCTGTATGAGTTCTGGTAAGATTTCTATAATAAAGCTGAGAGCATAACTGTCTTTTTAGTGACGTTTAATTTTCTTTCTACAGATATTAGGCCAGCAGTGGGCTTTGGAAGTCTTTGCCAGATTTCAGAAGCACAGTTAGTAGTACCTAATTATTTTCCCTCCTTCAAAGGAGACAATTTCCTATACAATTATTAATACATGTAGCTTCTACTGCTTTTCCCAGTGGCATCTGAGTAAGTTCTCCATATCAGGAGGGGGAAGAAGCCACCCAACTACCTTATTTGAGACTTCTGTATATTGTTATCTACAAACTTGACATTTTGATCTTAGTTGGTGAGGTTTGATTTTCTCATTTGTTAGAGTTTATTTGTTTTCCATGTCTCTCATTGGCTAAATTTTTCATTTTGACAGCCATTGAAACAATTCCTTTCATTAGAGAAAAGTCCACAGCAATGCAAACCTGTGTGCTCCCAAACACATGGCTTTTTTTTCATGGTATTTCTAACTGGTTGTTTATCCTCCCTGGCCATTTAGTCTTTAGCCTCCCTACTTAGTTAGCCAGGATATAAATTAATATTCATAATATCAGGTTTTGGAAATTGCATATCAGTCAAGCTGAAATATAACCCAGACCATGCATTTTACGTTAAATAAGTCAGATGTGATAAAAGTGATAACTCAATTACTGATGACAGTTAACAGACTTAAACAAGGAATTCGGAGGTATAAGTAAGTGGTACTGTACCAATACATTTGCTACTCATTAGTTCAAGGACTTCATTATTATATATCCTAAATATACGCACTACACTACTGAGAAATCATGAAGCTCTTCACTGAATACAATATCAGTCTTTCTTATCTTTTCCACACCAGGTTAAGCTTTCTTACTTGGTAGTCATTTGTATAGCATTCCCTTGAATTCTTTGCAGTCCTTCAAAATTTTTCTTTTTTATATTTCCTGCTCTCCAAAAATATTACAGCAGAATTATAGAATGCCTGAAATTACTACAATTTCTGTCTCTGACTGAGCTGTGTAATTTGCTTGTGTACCTGATTAGCAGGCACGAAGCTGTGTTCTTCTCTCACATCCACTTCACCAAAGCTTTACACTCCTTTCTTGTTCTCTGTGTAGCCACAGATGCTAGCTCCTGTTTTATCTTCATGCCTTATAGCATTGCATTTTTGTTACATGGATATTACTAAAACATTTTGTCTGTATCACCAGGGCACCTTTCCCCCAGTTTATTTTGCTTTCCTTTGATATCAGGGGTTGACACACTTGAGAATCGTGAAATCATTCACTTTGTAAAGTATCTTCCAGCAAATCTCATAATCTATCTCCTTTCACTGAGACAAACCAATTTCACTGATGTTTAAAGATCCTCAATTATTTATTTGGTCTAATATATGTTTAGTTGGCTGAGACTCATAATTAGCATTGATTCATTCGCCATTTTTTTCAACTTACATATGTGGACATGATCCAGAGCTGGCGTGAAGGACTGTAGCTTCATTTGGCCCAAATAATTTGGTGAAAATAATTTTGGTGGAAGGCATAACCAAAATGGCTATATCAGCCTTCACCTGCCTCTCTTCCAATAACCATCTGTTTTTACTGGATACTGCCACTGAAAATGATGTTTGCAAACAGTCTTGCACCTACACAGTGTCCCAGTGAAACTGGTGCATCTTTACATGTGAACAGGCAGAAAAATTCTCACAACTGCTCACATTCATTTAACTATCTTCTCAAATATGATGTCCTCAATTGACGATCTGTGGCCATTCCAAAGACTCGGATTGCTTGTAAGTTTAAATATCACCATTTCCAAAAAAAAAAACCAACAACAAACAGTGAAATCAGTTGCAAGAAATTTAGAAGTCAGTATTTGTGTTTTCTTATTTTTTGGAGGATGACCATATACTGATATGTCAATTTTATTGTTATCATAGAGGACATATTTGGTGAATTGTAATAATCTGGCACCACCCTCAGTTTCTCCTTAATTAAATTTTATTGCCTTTTTCCTTTATTAAATCCTTGCTTTCTTATGTCTGTCCCAACTTTACCAAAGTGATCATGCTTGCCACTGGTTCAATCTTCAGCCATCTACGATGGGAATTATGGTATATCTTCTCCATCCCAGGAGGTTAATTTGCCTTCAGCAATTTCAGCTTGTAGGGGACTCGTTCTTATAAGATTGATAATGACCTTCATTTTTTAATTTGTATATCCCAGAAACTTTGGCTCTAGACTCCCTTGTGAATTAATTTTCTGCAACATCCCTGAATATCCAGTAGTTTTCTTTATCCATCTTTTCCCCGTTCATCTTCAAAGAATCTTTTCAATCATTTCTATTCAGATCTCCAGTGAGTTCTCTATCCTCTGTCATTTCTGATGTTCTTACTCAGCATGACTCTTTCTCATCATTGTTCCCCCTCCACATATTCCTCATGCATGAGCATTCAGAGTGATACAGTCTTCTGAGCTCAGGGGATGTTTTCTCTGAGACCTTTGTTCACCTTTTCAATGCAGAGCCATACAAAAAAGCTACATATTTTTAGCTTGAATTGTTTTCATTTTAGATTAACAGATAGCAGAGAAGAACAAAAGTAGTGTCACCATTAGCGAGTATACAGAATGCCTATGCTGTGCTAGCCCTGAAAGCATACGAATAGAAAGTAGAACAAGAAGAAAATTGACTGTAGCATAGTGACAGACCTTATATACCACAGAAAATCCATTAAATTCAGGTTAAGTTCTAAGTGGTTCACAGAATCAAATCTACACATTAGTTGCACACAGACTGTAAGTAGATGTATGCTTGTACTTAAACATGCACAGGGTAAAGAAGTTGATTAGACATTATAAACACCTGTATTTTTTTCCATGTGTTTATCCTTCTGTCCTCCCTTGAATGGGGGATACTAATTGAGAAAGGTTTGCTCAGGAGTAAAAAAAAAGTGTGTGTGGGGGGGGACAGGAATTAGGTCTGTGTTTAGAAATGAAAAAGGAATCATGCTGATTTCATCTTGGCCAGAGTCAAGGATCTGCAGGGGCCATGAGCTCAAATGCAGGTCAGCAGTGCAGCATTCACACTGAACTAAATTCACACATTTTGTTACCAATAAATTATTTAGAGCAGATAAAGCAAAATGAATAGGAAATATATTTAGAAATTAGACTCTGCCGCTTTGCAGAAAATTTCTAAAGGAAAAGGACTGTATTTCAGTCTCTGCAATTTTAAACTAGCTAACTGAGGTGCTGCTGGGAAAATGTATGTAGGAACATGGAGCCCAACTCAGTTAGCAAAACCCTCCTTGAATCATTCAAGCATTTATCCCAAGCTGAGCTTTCTATGTCAACCTATCTCAGGTGAAAGTGGCTGCTGCAGCTGCAGGGTAGACATAGCCTTCTTCATCAAAACATCCAGCACATTACATGTCCATGCCATTTCAGCAGATAAACATACAGCTGTAAACTGATATATATCTGATATACTTACTTCTAGAGCTCAGTTATAGAAGGTTTTTTTTAGGGCTTCCACAAGCCATGGACAACATAGAACAGGTGTTACTGAATCCACTGCCAGCTAAGTTTTTCCCTATACTGTGTAAAATCTCTCCTTCACCATCCCATCACTGTTCTTTTGTCACTTTTAGAGTATTGAAATGGGTGTGTAAGAAGCATAAAATGTTCAAATGTTAGAGGGCCTGATGTGTAGCTGCTAAGTATTTTATTTAATTATTTTTTTTAGTCAGAGATGTAGAAACTTTCAGTTTTAATTTCCATATCCACTGTAGTATCTGACTCAAGAGCCAGTCCAGATTATTCAACACTTTCCATGGTCTTCAAAGAGAACAGAAGGCCCTCGGCAATTTCAAGAATAGACCCTGATTTTCACTACTGTCTCGCAGTTTGGATGTATTTTCATTTACCCTCTTGTTCTAGGCTTCAGGAAGGGGCCTGCTAAACGTTAAAATGCCCTTTCCATGTACTTCATTCCTAGCAGGTTATAGGAGCATGTTCTCTAGTCCTAGAATTCCATTTACTCCTAGCATGTTATAAAGTGTTGAAATTTTTAAAATAAGACTAGAGACAGCAAATAAAGATACAATTACCTCTTTGAGAAGAATGTCTCCCTATCATGGCTCTGTTATCATGGGAACATAATGGGGCACAAAGATGATGAATTCTGCTGCGCAAGTTAAGGCCTGATTATCCAAGTTGTATACATAGCTGATGTGTCCTTACAATGAAAAAAATCCAAGTGAAATCAGTGAGAATAATCATAAGATCCAGGATCATATATTGAATAAGTTGTATAATTAGGTACATACTGATAAGCTATTATGATTTTTTTTAATAGAAATTAATGTATAGAAATTTCTCTCTTAAAAATCAAGCATCCAGTCTTTATCTCATTCACACTCTTTTCTTAGTACATGCACTTTCTTTTAGTGCACAAAAATAATTTCATACTAAATATTTACTTCTAAACAAAGGCATTTCATTAACATTGGTGCTTTCTCCTGATTATAGAAAAGAAATTTAGAAATTAAATGCTAATGATTGATCCCATGGTGCTTAGAAGGTGTAAACTGAAAGTGACTGTAGCACCCATTGTGTTTTTTTCAAGTGAATGCTAGCACACACAGTATATTTGAACTTAGAAATATAATTTGAGTGTCCTTCCTTGGCAGAAAGTCATTCCCATCTCAACATGCCACCCTGGCAGCTTTTGCAGCAGTGTATATTTCGGTGAGTAATCAACTCTATTCATTTTCAATTATATAAGACAAAAGTTAGAATGCCATTTGCTGTACATTTTACAGTGAAGTGTTGCCTGGATATTCTGAGTGGATATAAGTTTTTATTGTGTCAATTCGAAAGCAAAATGAAATTACTAACAGCTAAAATAAAAGCATCTCTATTAAGAATACAGAAAAGATGCAACGCTTCACGCTCTTTTTAAAGAAGCAACATTATCCATTGTGGTGGAGTGTAATATAATATAAAAAATCAAAGTAATATAAATATAGATGTAATGCCTCAAGTTATTCACGTATAAAATGCAGTGCTTATCTGTCTTATAGGGTAATAATTTAACTTACCATTCACATGTGTTATATGTTTTGCCTTTCCTTTGCTGCTGTCTTCACACAATTCGCTGTTTTTAAACTTTAGGCATTAAGGTACAAACATTTATGTGATCTAGTTTCACTTGACCTCCATAGAATTGCATCATGGATGAACTGGCACAACCACTCTCCGAGGCCTCAAAGGTGCTACTGCAAAGCAAGTGAATAAAAGCCATCAGTAACTAGCAGGAAATAATAGGACATGCTTCAGTGATGACAGCTGATTTCCCACATATGACTAATAACATTTCTTCATTATGGGGGCCAATATTTGTATGTTAACATTTATTTGAAGTTAAAAAAAAATGTATTTTCCATCATTCATGCTATAAAAATCCGAAGGAAAAAAAAAGCAACAATAGCAACCAGTTAATCAAACTAGTAATAGAATTCTGCATGTACTGAGAGCTTGCCAGTATTTATTCAGCCCAGGAAAACGCCAAAATTTGCAATAATACTCATAAACAACCTCGACTAAATTTTTTTGACCTCCCTGACATCATGGCCCCCAGTTGAGAAATGGCTCTCTAAAGCATCTGGTGGTGGCTTTTGTTAGAACAGGTTATTGCTTTCATCTGGCATGACATCTGGCTTCTGTATTTCAGACATGGTGATTGCTTAGTCACATTTACAGAACACTTAGGCTCTGACTGTGAACATTATTTAGGCATAAAATCTTTATCCTAATTAACACCAATAAGCAACATTGCCTATGTTTTCAGAAATCCATTCCTTGTGATTTCAAATCTTTCTATGGTAATTGAGCAGATTTTAAGAAGGCTGCTAAATAAAATTAGTTAAACTGATTACTTGCAACAGTACTGTATAACAGTGATTTATGTGTGAAAGAAATACTGAATGCTAGAAATTCATATCTTCTCAAGTAAATGTAAGTTTCTTTAAACACTATTTCATCTCTTTCTTTTTTTAAGATGTACTTCAATTCTACGTTAACAGATTCCTCAAAACTTCTGAAACCACTCTTGGTCTTTGCTTTTATCATCTGTGGAATTATATGTGGACTGACTCGTATCACCCAGTATAAGAATCATCCAGTTGATGTTTATTGTGGCTTTCTCATAGGAGGAGGAATTGCTCTCTATTTGGTAAATATAACATAGATGTAGTTATGTTTTAGAAAATAAAATTGATAAGTCTGTAATAAAACTATTGGTATTTTTAATAAAAATATTTCATCAGGGTTACATGCCATAATGAAGAATACAGTCCAAATGTGTTGAAGATGGTGATGTTAGGGGGTAATCTCTTCTAAAAATAAACAGAAAAAAGCAAATATATATTTCAATTTGAAGTGCTGTAAGAATGCACAAAGTGGTATATAATAGTCTAGCACTATGCAGAAACAGCTCTACCATAATGCACTTTATTGAAGATACTCATCTTTTCTACTCCACACTTACAAGCATAAGACAAGAAAAATATTAAACATTATTTGTTGCCAGTATGAGTTTACACTGCCACCATTAGCTTTATAGTCTCAAAATTAGTTTAATTAGTGTACAGCAACTCAACTGAGTGAATTGCCAAACCTGCAGGAAATCAAAGGTACTATTACACCCCTGTGGTCCTTTGGAGCTCTTGGGGAGGTTATGAAGGGGATGTAGGATGCCCATGCCTATGCTCTTTGTCTGCACTGGGTTGAAACAGATGGAGCACATTGGAAGGGTGCTATAAAGGAATATGTAAGATAGGCCTGTTTGTATCTGCCAGTAGGAAGCTTATACAGCTTTTGCTTCCTGCTCTCAATACATCTCCAGCATGACTGTTGCTGTTCTAGCTGCTCAGCACAGTGTCATCCAAGGTGCCTGTGAGCAATCAGGAACTTCTGCTGACAATGTGGTAGTGAACAGAACAGTTTTAACAACCAGTGGGATGGTTTTTGACCCCCCCAAGAGGTCAATGATGAATTTGAGTATAATACTAAAACAAGTTCATAACTCGTCCCCCATTTTTTCTGTGATGTAATAGTCTAAGGCATGTGCAGATGGTCTACAAAGGTGGCCAGAAGAAAAATGGCTTTCACAGAGGCAACAGTGACAGCAACCAGGGTAGATAATAAAAACCCAATGAGCTACTAAAGTCAGTTCCTACAATTGCGTTGTGAGAAGAAAGGCACGATGTTGAGAATATTATTTCAAATGATTAAGCTGTTGTAGACTCTCATAAATGGAGCTGTTGTTTTCATGTTTGAAATCCACAAACAAGCGTGGTCTTTGTTAGGTTTTCCCCATAAACTATTGCATGACAACATACATCAAAGAGGTGCATTGTCCTGGAAACCCAGTAGTCAGTAAATCTACCCTTAAAAATACACACCAATAAGAGGAAAGGGATGGAAAATATTGTGAAACTACAAATAACTCTGAAAAGAACAAGTAACCTAAGTGATTGAGTGAGGCATTTGAGCCTTTCATACAATATTCTCTCAGTGGAATCTTTTAAAAATGACAGCATTTTACAATGAGTCTGCTGAATAAAAAAATGTTGTATAACTAAATCTTGTTACAGTTCTGCACAGCTTGAAAAGCAATTGATTCAAAGCTGATAAATTGTTCTATCATGTAGATATTGTATTACATGGTTATTATGCAGTAGAAAGGGCAGAATCACGGAACAACTTGAGCTGGAACAAGATTCAGTAAATCAGAGCAGACAGTAGTGTAGTTGTTAAATAGCTTCACCCAGAAAACTGCGAACATTAATTTTCATAGTTTCAAAACAAAACATTCTTTGTTTAACTGTATCTGTTGTTTTATAAAATGAGGAACACTGAAGGAGGGTAAATCTTTTCCCTAACAATTTATTGCCATGAAATAAATAGTTATATAAATAACAAGTGTCCTTTTTATCCTACTGAAACTGCTACGTACCAGATTGAGGACAGAATTTGGCATAAAGATAAGGATATGCTCATTAGGAAAGGTAACATACCCTTGTCAGTTAAACTGGACTAATTCTATCACTCAATATTTAAAGGCAGAAGAATATAATTAAAATACCTAAAAATGTCTCATTTTTCCATAACTAGTTGTTCATGCTTCTGTTCAAATATCAGGGCCTGTATGCGGTGGGAAACTTCTTGCCAAGTGAGGAGAATGTGTTTCACCAGAATTTTCACAGAGAACCCCTGAGGTCTTTGACAGACCTCAGTCAAGATGCCAACAGAATCCTGCCAGGTAAAAATGGAAGCAGCACCGATGGCATTGCCTCTCACCGTTCGGAAAGTATCCTGAACAGAAACCACAGAGATTCTGGGTCTCTGACTAACATCAAGAGAGCAAATGCTGATGTAGAAATCATAACACCACGAAGCCCAATGGGAAAGGAAAACATGGTTACTTTCAGTAACACTTTGCCAAGAGTCAACACGCCATCCTTGGAAGATCCAGCAAGACGAAATGCAACAATTCATGCATCAATGGATTCTGCCCGCTCCAAACAGCTGCTTTCCCAGTGGAAGAATAAGAACGAAAGCCGAAAGTTGTCACTGCAAGTAATAGAGACTGAATCTGGCCAGTCACCACCAAGAGCTATTGAAATGAGGTCAAGCTCAGAGCCTTCCAGAGTGGGTGTAAATGGTGATCATCATGGCCCAAGTAGCCAATACCTGAAAATTCAACCTGGCAGTGTACCAGGTTGTAACAACTCAGGTCTTTCTGGTGGGCCAAGGGTCTCTATTCAGTCACGTCCTGGCTCTTCCCAGTTAGTGCATATTCCTGAAGAGACTCAGGAAAATGTGAACACATCTCCCAAAAGCAGTTCAGCTAGAGCTAAATGGCTGAAAGCTGCTGAGAAGAGTGTTGCATGTAGAAGCAACAGCCAGCCAAGAATCATGCAAGTAATAGCCATGTCTAAGCAGCAAGGAGTGCTTCAAGGCAGTCCAAAGGGTTCAGAGGGAAGCACAGTCACTTGTACAGGAGCCATTAGGTACAAAACCTTGACAGACCACGAGCCAAGCAGCATTGTCAGAGTCGAGGCCCATCCAGAAAATAACAGACCTGTAATTCAGATGCCATCAGAAGGTGAAGGAAGTGGGTCATGGAAATGGAAAGGTCCTGAAAAAGTCACCCTTCGTCAGACATATGAGCTAAATGATCTCAACAGAGACTCTGAGAGCTGTGACTCCTTAAAAGACAGTTATGGGTCAGGTGACAGGAAAAGGAGCAACATAGATAACAGTGAGCATCACCATCATGGAATCACTACAATAAGAGTCACACCTGTGGAGGGAAGTGAGATTGGCTCAGAGACCCTGTCCATTTCTTCTAGCCGGGACTCAACACTTCGAAGAAAAGGTAACATAATTTTAATCCCTGAACGAGGGAGCAGTCCAGAGAACACCAGAAACATCTTCTATAAAGGCACATCCCCCACACGAGCATACAAAGAATGAGAGGAGACATATCAGCTGGTCCGTACCACCACAAAGGAAACACATCCTCACACAGGTTCTGCTCTGTTTGTTTAGAGCTGATATTTACCTTTGATGTGCCAAATTACTGACCAGCAGCCCATCTGTTGTTGAACACTGCTGGTTTGCAATGTGCATGAGCCTGTGGAAATCATGTGGTGGGGGGAAAAGCACAATGCCAGAACCTAACTAATGTGAAACATTTTCATGCAACTTGTTTCTTCAGACTCGAAACATTTATCTGAGGGTTATGTCAATCAAAAAATAGTCTTGAACACAGACACTTTATTTCCTGAATGTGCCAACTTTTTATTTTATTTATATTTGTGTCCAAAATCAACTGAATTTTTCATAGCAAATGCTTTATGTGTGGCATATATTCACCTTTGCAGAATTTGCACCACATCTTTAATACAGGATGGTGCTGATAACTTTACATGTTTTGAAAATTTGCATACTTATTAGACTCTACAAACACATGGCATATTGATGTGCAGTTACTTTAAAATAATATTGCTAATACTATGATGATGCTGGCTGCATTCATTTAGCATAAGAAATATTTACAGCTTTGTTATAGTGGATCTGTCACATTCAAAGACTGCAAAGATTTTGTGTAGTTCTTTAAGATGTCTACTGCAACAAAAAAATGTGTGGGTGATGTTCCATTAGAATGGAATACCTATCTATTTTGAATAGTTTTGCTGCTACTGCTCAACTTTTATTTAAGAACAGGTGCTACTAATGAAGACGCTGCTTCTTAGTGGGCTAACTTGTAGAACTGTTTAAAATTATGTTTTTAAGGGGTCTTTTAAAGTACTACAAGTAATTCAGATTTTGCATTTTTAAATCTCTCATTCTGTCCTTCAGCAACCTTTCAATTTTTATGTTAGTTTATGACTTCATAATGTGTGACACCAATAACTGCAAAATGTGCAGACATGAAAGGTGAGCCATGAGCAAATAAAAATAAACCACCAGTATCCTGATCAGCTTCAAGGGAGACAGTAATTAATATCATAGCTCACAATTCAAAGCAGTCATTTAGCACACTTGCTTAGCATGCCACAAGAACAATCACAAGTTTCACCCCACTCACCATCATTTAGGGGATTTAAACTTTGCTTTAAAAATGGAATGCCTTGGTATTGCAAATCACTGCGTGAGTGTTGCGTTGTGCCACCACTACTGTTCAGGTTCTATGACACACCATCCAGAGCCTTCTTAAGGATTATATTTTTCCCCCTACCACTGCCACTTAAGAATATGGAGGGTCTCGGCACCTGAGAGAACACAGATTATTTTAGTAAATTAAGCTTGGGATGTAATGAAAGAAAACTTGCCTGCTAAAGACCTCCATTGCCCAA
This sequence comes from Cygnus atratus, assembly GCF_013377495.2. Lineage (NCBI taxonomy): Eukaryota > Metazoa > Chordata > Aves > Anseriformes > Anatidae > Cygnus > Cygnus atratus. The sequence continues at coordinate 2,974,457 of NC_066369.1, forward strand.
AATTGTTGAACAGTCGAGCTCTGAAATGAATATGCATAGCACATCCTGGGCATGCTAGAAGAAAAGCATCATTCAATTTGGCTCTGACCTAAATAACAAACCATGGAGGAAGCCATGGGCAATGCTCATCCAGTGCAGCTCGTCATTCTCTCCTAGATTTTCAACCTGAAGAACTAATACCAAATATGTGCCTGCTCTGCTGCCAGGAAGGGAAGGAATGACTTTGCAGTCCCCTCACTGAATAAGCAATAGGTAACAGATAGTTCTGTTACCTGGCTTATTTAGTAGAGTGTTTTGCTCTAAAACTTCTTCTGATTTGGGGTACCAGGCAACAAGATATATACTACATAGTCAGAACCTGTCTACAGACCCTAACCCGCAGATCTCTGAGGAAAAGCCCACCCTGCTTCAGCCAACTAGGAGGTAGAAGGAAGAATTGTCCCATCCCAGGAAGATAAATAGCACAAGACACATGCAGACCAAAAAAAAAAACAAACACAACAAAAACAAACAAACAAACAAAAAAACACCAAACCAAAATCCCAAACCCAACACCAAGCCTGAGAAATTGCAGAAGTAGGAGGATGGTATTTGCTAATCTGCATAGCAGAAGGGATTCATAGTCAATAGAAAGCTTTATATACTTTCCCATATACCCCAGTGCTCCAAGCTTACCTGAGGGTTGTCAGCCAACCACCAGCCCTATCTAGTAATGCTTCCCCCACCTGCCCATCACCTAGTGCTGTGAAAAATATTGTCCCTTAAGGAAATGCCCACCCTTTTCCTGCTAGTAATAGACAAAGACCCCAGCATGCATGTGATAATTGGGTGGAAGTATTCTGCAGGTTACACGTAAGGAGATAGTACCCTGCAACTTCACTGGTTATGTATGTTGAAGGCACACTTTAAGGTACAGTAGCTGGGACAGATAATCAGAGGTGCCGAGGAAACAAACAAACAAACAGAGTAATTTTTTTGGAAAGGTGTTCTCAGACTCTAGTATACAAATCAGGATTTGTGTTTTTTTTGGGGGGGTTGTTTTGTTTTTTTCTCTCTTTTTAAAACAATGTAACTTTAGACCTTGGTATTTAATACCAAATTTTGTACAAGGTTCCTAGGAATTACAAACACTTAGAGTGTAATGAAAAAAACACCTTTGGAGTTACTTTAGTCTAGGTAAATGATAAAGAAGGTAAGATTAGCTTTAAAAGGAATGGGTAAGACACAATCATTGTTGGCCTATCAATGCAGGGAAATAAAACACAATCATTTGTTAGTTTGTAAGTGCAGGGCAAAAGAACATAAGGAGATGAACCTGGAAATAACAGAAAATTGAAATGGAGAATAATGGCAATAAAACATAGATTAGAAAATATTCCCTCTGGCAATTTAGCTGTTTTGGAAACTGCAGGATTCCTGGTGGGAGTGTTTGTTCTCTATTCCTTGGTTTTACTCAGATATATATTGGCATACGTGTTGCTTTTATTACTCTAAAACTTGCTGCACTATTTCAAGTGCAGTGTGATATTTTTCCTAAGGTTTCCTATTTCTTAACAAAAGATTTTAAAGCTCTTGTGTAATCATTGAAATTGTGTTCTTTACATAAATATTGATATATTCTTTTTTACTCAAAGTGCCAAAGGCTACTGTTTTTAATAATGGCTTATCAAATTATATTACGTTAGAGAGCAGAAATGTAATAATATATACATTGGAACTCAGACCTCTGCATGTATATTTGATAAGGAGCCTTTTGTAAAATTACTCTTTGTTTACGTTCCACTGATACCTTAATTTAAAATTAAACAAATTTACAGGTGACATCTTAGTGTTCTGATTTTCTTACTTGCTAACAGGCACGAATTTCTTTGTTAGGCTGTGCTTTACTGAAAAAAGAAAATACTCAAAAATAAAATATGTTTTTAAATGAGAACTCTATATAAAGTATTGTGTTTAATAAAATGTTATGCAATGTTTTAAAATGGAAAAGAATTTGTAAATTGCTATAAATGTATTTTGTTAAATAAGTACAAATCAATGCTATTGTGTTTATTGTGCTAACATCGTGAAAATAAAGATAAAATTATTCATTGATGTTCAGTCATCTCATCTATAGTGAAACAGAGTCCTATTCCCCTGCAAAATTATTTTTCAATATTAGGTTTCTCAGGACACATCAAAGTGGTCATCAGTGGGAAGCCTCAAAACCTAGCACAGTAATAAGAAATCATGAGGAACAGTCTTCAGACAAGAGTGTCTCTATCTGAAAAAAACCATTGTGGAAAAAAAAAAAAGTGAATTGGGAACTTCATGCCATGTCAGAATACATTTTCTAGATCATTTTGGAGGACCAACTACAGTGCTATGCCCCTAATGCTTTTAAAGCATCTTGCTAGTGTTGGGTAGAGGTGCCGGACATGGTGAGGCCCCACTTGGATATGTGAATTAGAACAGGACAGGTGTCAGGAGCAACCCAAGAGGAAGAGCTCTCCCCAAGAGAACGAGGTAGTATACAGGACACAGTCACTGGGTGACAAACACCCTATTGCTGCCAGCAGTGAAGACCATTACAAGTAGCGGCCTGCTGTTCAAAATACTGTCTTATCTATAAACCACAAAAGGTATGCAACAGAAAACAGTCTCAGAGCCAATCCCGAAACACCCTGAAACTGGGCACAGCAGGGCCCTAAATGCCAGGGATGGAAGACACAACTTTGGCTGATGCATGCACAGATACTGCCAATGGCATAGTGAAGATCACCAGCAGCATCTCTGCAATACACAGCAGAAAAGCAAACTGACACTGATAAGCTTTCCCATGTGTATGCATGCCTTTGTGCAGGCTGTGTTTTGTAGTAATGCGCCTTTCCAGCAGGGTGACCTGTCTTGGCCAGGGTGGCAGAGGGACCAGGCAGCTGATGGGACCACTGGCGCCAGCCAGGCACCACACTGCTGAGGAGTACAAGAGCATCATGTACACGCACACTGTGCTCCCAGTGAGAGCATGCTGGGGTCAAGTGGTGTCATCCCAAGTTGTGGTGCAGATCTGGGTCACTTGGCTATCCATGTCCTCAAACTTTCATAACAAAATAAGACCAGGGACCCTCAGGCAAAAGCGTTGGGAAAACATTTGTTTTCCTCTGAGAGGAAAGGAAGTACATGTAGAGTTGTGATACTGCTCCTTCTGTGGTTACTGAAGAAGCACGCTGCTTGTGGTCAGGGCTGGGGAAGGTCCTGGTCACACTATGTTATATCAGTAGCCAGTTTCATGAGAGACCTCTCTGGACAGCAACAGATGCTTGTGGGACAGCAGGTCATCTGCCCAAGCAAAAGGACACCTTGAATGAAGTTGTGTGAAGCCTGTGGCCTTGGGGCCAAGGTTCTGATGTCCCACTGTCTGGGACACGTATTGGCATCCTGGGAAAGCTACAGACAGCGATGCCCCAGGTGTGGGTCAGAGAGACCCTAGGAAGGAGAGCAAGAGCCTGGGAGAGTCCAGGTAAGCTCCTCTTTATGCTCATGGGGACACTGTAAGGCCTCAAAAGTGTGTACTTAGTAATGGCTGGGCCAGGAGTGCTTCTCTGAAGGTCCTGCAACAAGATGGGGTTAGCTTTGTCCTGCATCTACCAGCCAGAGTGAAAAGAAAGGCAGCAGGAAAGGAGTGAAAGAGGGGAAAAAAACAAGCCAATGTTGACAGAAGTATGAGAAGACAATCTGTGTTCTACATTAAGAAAGAAATCTAGATAGAAGTCAGAACAGGAAAGAAAGCAAAATTAAGCAAGAGAGAGTTACATTTTAAGAAAATCTGTACTGAATAGGAAAATCAAGACAGGATACAGTCTGGTAAAGTGCATAACATTGCTCCTATGTGTTTCACTGCTGTAATTTGCAGTGGCGTATCATTACTCTGCTTGTATTAGGTGATGTCATGGTACAGCTCTTTTATAGGAATTCTGTATTAAGAATTATCAACCTTGTTCTGGTACACACAAAATTGAACTGTATGTCATCTTAGGGTTACTCATTCCAGGCATGCTGCAATGAGGCGGCTGTGAGACAGTATGGCACTACGCAAGCTGGAATTGGCCGTGGTAGGTAAAAGAGCCCCGCAGCACAGAGGCTACTCCATGGCATACACCAAAGCCTGCCTTTCCTCAGCTGAGAAAAACTCTGCAGCCTAAGCAGCCAGTTAATTTTTCATTGTGGGGCAGATCCTCCCTTTCACTACAGTTATATCAGCTATGCTAGCATAAAGTGAGCCTCTACCACTACCACTCCAAATCTGGTGTTTTATCTCCATTTTGCACTCATAGCAGTGACTGCATGGAAAAAAAATAATAGTCCATTGCAGTTCTGGATTTGCAATTTTATTGCAAGGAGGACAAGGTCTCCCTGTGTTTGTCATTACACAGTGAGGAAAAATAGTGATTGTAACCTATATAAATGACCACAGTTACATGTCTCTATGTATAGTCATACATAGTGATCCTAGAGGCTATTGTGTGCCAAGCATCTATGTGCTAGCAGTCAGGACAGCACAGAAGTAGTGCATAACCCAAGAAAAACTTCTATACCTCAGCTGACTCAGACAGTGAGCCCTATTGTATTGACAATGTAAATCACTAGTAGTTTTATGCCCCTACAACTACAGAAACAAAAGCTGACTGACAGAGATTTCCACAGAATCACAGAATCATCTAGGTTGGAAGAGACCTCCAAGATCACCCAGTCCAACCTCTGACCTAACACTAACAAGACCTCCACTAAACCATATCACTAAGTTCAACATCTAAACGTCTCTTAAAGACCTCCAGGGATGGTGACTCAACCACTTCCCTGGGCAGCCTATTCCAATGCCTAACAACCCTTTCAGTAAAGAAGTTCTTCCTAATATCCTACCTAAACCTCCCTTGGCATAATGTTAGCCCATTCCCCCTCGTCCTGTCACCAGGCACGTGGGAGAAGAGACCAACCCCCACCTCGCTACAGCCTCCTTTAAGGTAGCTGTAGAGAGCGATAAGGTCGCCCCTGAGCCTCCTCTTCTCCAGGCTGAACAATCCCAGCTCCCTGAGCTGCTCCTCGTAAGACTTGTTCTCCAGACCCCACACCAGCTTTGTTGCCCTTCTCTGGACTTGCTCGAGCACCTCCATGTCCTTCTTGTAGCGAGGGGCCCAAAACTGAACACAGTACTCGAGGTGCGGCTCCACCAGAGCCGATTCCAGCAAGCTGATACTGTTTCAAGGTAGTTATTTTTAACGCTCTCCATTCTCTCTCTTCCTTCCCCACTAAGAGAATAAAGGACAAAAAGATACTACAGAAGGGAAGCACAAATATTGCACAGCACCATCAGATGTAGCTTTCAAAACACAACAGTGTCCTCTAAACCAGATCAAATAATCAACACTAATAAAACCATCAATGTAAGCAGGGCTAATTAGTAACCTATACTAACAAATGCAAACAGTAGCACTTTTGACTCTCCTCTTAGTGTTAAAATTCAAAACTTTGACATCAGAAATGTTCTAGCTGGAACCTAGGAAATGTCCTAACCCTCTGTCTTAGCAGTCAGTCTGTCTTGCACATCAAATCCAATTGACCGACGGGGAATTTGTATGAACCTTTGTACTACGTGAGCTCCACTAATTCCTTCTTTTAGAAAGCCTTTCATTCCTGCCTACTATAAGGAAAGGGGGGGGGGGGGGGGGGGGGGCGGGGAGTGACAGTGTGAAGAGAACAAGAAAATCTGGCAGAAAGCAATCCATCAACTCCCATTAGCACTGCTGTTAGGTATGGCAGCTAAGATAGGCCAATGGCTGTAAGTAGCCACTTTCTCATCATTTTACTTAACCTCCTGAGAGACAGTGATGAGATCTTATTGGATCAATTAGCATCTAAGTCTTGACAGACTATCTTATCTCAGACTTGGTTGAGATTGTTTGGCCAGATGAAGCTACAGAGCTGAAAAATACTGAGAATGACACATCTTATGATAAGAATTGGTCATTTCTTCAAGGAAGAGGGAAGATTATTTCTCTCTTACCATTTCCCTAGCAACAGGGAAAATGAGGGGTTCTTTTTCATTTATAGAAGAGACTTGATTTCACGATTACCAGAAAAAAAAAGGAAGCATCTGCTTGTAGCCCAGGCATCTTCTGAATAGCACAGGACTTTCAGTTAAAACTGTAAGAGCTTTTTAGTCTTTATATCTTATTATGGCAATTATTTCAGATAAAAGAAATTACAAAGCCTGAGGTATGGTAAGGCTTTCATCACACCATGCAGTACTCATAGTATAATCCCTCCCTAGGAGGTAACTTGCTTGACAAATACTATATGAGCCTACATAAGAGGATAAATAATTATTCATCTGCAGATAAATTCTGACATAACATCTTTCCTCTGCAACTTGACTGAAAGACATAATCAGAAAGTCCTTGATCTGTTAATGGGCAAATATCACTCTAAATCCAAACTACCTTGAAAAGTACTGAAAGCTTTTAAATGTCAATTTTCATTTTCCTCTTTTTCAGTGATGGAACTGTACTGAACTCTAAGTATCATATTGACCTAGGACTTTTTTTTTTTTTTTCCATCCCATTAGTGTGCAGCAGAGTTATTTTCATTCCCACTACATTCAGCACAAGCTCTTAAGCACTGCTTTTTATCATGGAGGGTAGCCACTGTCTCAGTTGAGAGAAAGGATTAAAATGAATTATAATTAAATAACTAAATCAATATGTGAAGAATAAAAGTTCTCACCAACTGCTACTCTTGGTAATTTTTTTTTACCGACTGTTCTTCAGTCAGAGTCACTGTGTTAACTTGAAATGGACAAGCAGATAATATTGGAGAAAAAAAAATTAAATCAGCAACCTTCTACTAGAATCCCGCTGTGTAATGATTGCTGGAGTCTCACAACTAAGAATATCAGCTAGTCTCGCTCCTTATGGAGACTGAAGAAATTTTTAAGCAAGGTACTCAGGTGGTCATACAAGTAAATGACATTAAATAGAGCCTAGAAATGGAAACAGATACAATCTCCACAACTTCTTTACTTTTGTCCTGCCAATTTGCAGGGAGGAATGGTGATTAGGGCTGAAGATGAATAAGAGAAGTATTTCTCCTTTTCAATGAGACCAATTATTTTTAGAATCACTGTGTTGCAGATAATTTAGGACCTGGTATAATAGCAGATCCAAAAAATCAGAACACCTCTAGTGTACAAAAAGATAATGATTTTTAAGAGATTTAAAAATACATTAATGCATAACAATCTGTCTCCCAAAAATCTTCCATTGAAGCCATGAAAAAAAATACCCTGATATTTATAGATATTTTGTGGGACAACTTACAGTTTTGTTTTTTTTTTTCCTTTTTTTTCCCCTTGAAATGAAAGATTTAAAATAAAATTATAATAATTCACATTCAAAATGAACCCTTCATGCCAGATCTTTGAAGAATAATGATGCTAAAAATAAAATGTTGCCAGGGAAACTGAATGGAACAGAAATTAGCAATAGGGCCTGATCTAAAGCCACTGAAATGGGAATGGGAACAAGATTCAGTGAAGAAAATAAACGTATGTTCCAGGATTTCCTCCCTTCACATTTTAGTAGTTCCTGTTCCATATTTGTGGGGAAATCAGTTTGAAATGAAATAATACGTAACCTGACAACAGAAGATGGATTCCTAAGATTCCCTGTGTTGGGTACCATGAATTCAGCAACAGGAGTTTTTGCAGGGACATTTTTAAGCAGACTCTGGTCCATTTTTGCTCCCTTATCTTTAAAGGTTACAGACTAGAAACAGAGAAGAGAGACTTCTATTGAGGCAATGCTAGTCAAGAGCAGAGGAGACAATATAGTTGCCTGCATGGGAAACCTGCAAAGCACATATTAGCTTGTACTTTACCTTGTGAAAGAAACATGATGACAGATGGCAAGCACAGGTAACCCATGGCATCCCAGAACAACAAAGGATACACAGCTGAGTGATGGAGGAAATGGGCCAACTGGTTGGTAACTGGCTCAGCGAGAATGCAGAAAAGGAAATATTTGTACAGAAAATCACTTGGTGGGAAGGAAAAAAGAGAGTGAAGTCCAAGTTCCAGTGTTCAGGCAGGCACTGCAAAGGAAATTCAGTTGCAAAATGGATTTTCTCCAGGTCAATGTAACATAACAAGGATAAAAAGACATACTGGCTCACTTGTGCAGTGAATACTATAAATAAGTGTGACCAAAAAACTGAAGGAACACACTGTCTCCAGTAATGATAATAACGTTGAACAGAAGACTGAAAAAAAGTTTTTATTAATCCCACATAAGACGGAACCAAAACTGAAGGAACGCTATGACTGCAAACAGGAAAGAGAATCTCCACCTTGGAATTCAAAAAGAAGTGGGTCATTACATTTTGGATGTTTCTGAAACGGATATCAGCAAATCTATTAATCTGTAATGATATTGTGTGCCTGGAGAAAACCAAAACTAATACTAGTTTTCTTGAAAAAGAACACAGCTTTCTGGAAAAAAAAAATCATATCAGCACTATCTTCACAGTAAAAATGCTAGAACATTGAAAATGCTTCACTCCACTAGGAGCTGAATGGACTAAATATTTATGCATGCAAGTTACAGCACTTCAATCTATGGAAATTCTTACATAATTATACCAACATATATATGATCAAAAGTCTGTAATTTTACTTCTGACAGAGACCTGTTCTTGAATGCCTTATTATAGCCCATAACTACTTAGTTCTGTCTTTTATTCAGTATTAACTTTTGCAGTTTTATTTTGTTTTCCAGTGCAAAGAGCTTCTTCCTATGTCCGCTTCAATGATTCCTTCTTCCAGCAATATAGAAAAGCTCAGAGTACCTTATTTCACTATCAGTGATGAGGCTACTTTTATGCAAATCCCTTAAATTTACTAGCACGGCGGTGGGGAAGGAGAGACAGGAAAAATCCTGTAAGCAATTCAGCTTTTCCTATTAAATCAAGCATGAGTTTTATTCTGCTCTTGTTTACATTGACACTATCACGGGGAAGTGTAGAGGAGTGTAGAGGGCTTTGTACAGGCAAAAGCAGAGGAATACCTCAGCCATATGTTAAATTGACATGCTTGATTTTGCCACAGCAGTCTGCCAGAGGATTTGTATAGGAATTAAATCACCTCTCTTTACTGAAGAGAGAAGAAGCTATCCAATTATTTCTTAAATACAGTTTTAAACTCATAACAGGACTTGTTTCATGTAGATTTACAGTAAGGTTTATTTGAAAGTGAGGGAAAACATCATCATCATCAAAGCTAAAATAGATTTCCTATCCATTTTTTCATATACAGTTCAAAGTCTAATTTATCTCTATGCTTCAAGTTCCCCATTCCAAAGATAATCTCACATTTAGGTGTCAGTCCTGGACTTCCATGTAAGGTTATTGCAATTATTGAAAATACAGTTCTCCGATAACAGAAGTTCTACTCTGGTAGTATCTCTGGCTGTAAAATATAGCTCCTGGCATGGCTCTCTTCAATTGTCTTAATGGCCCCATATGGAGGCTGGGGGGAGGAAGGTGAACAAGTCTTCCAGTATCTATTTAGTGCCACCTGGTTAGATGACATCCCCAAGCTTGGTCTGCACTGCATTAATTTCCACCTTAGCATAATAGATAATAACTTGAGTCAATTTTACATAACTGTACAATCACACCTGTTTTTTCACCTGTATTAGCAGCTCTTCTGTCTTGTGTTTCTAAGCTCCTTCTGAGACAGTCAAAAGGCTGAAAACTATTCAGGATACTTTTCATTAAAAGCCAAGATACTGTGGTTTCAGGCTACAGATAAACCCATTCATAAGTAGTATAGAGTCGCCTACCACAAATGAATAAACAAGGCTCTCTATTTCTGATTAGGTTAGCCTACTGCTGTAAAATATTCAATTAACTATTTTCAGACAGAAGACATTTCATCAGGATTGAATTATCTACAGAGAAGTACAACAACTCCAGACTTGACATCTCCATCCCACATTTGCTAATTTTAGCACCAATCTTGAGCTTATTTCCTCACTTCACCCACAGTTTCACTGTGGCATCAATATTAGAGAGCTTTTCCACAATATCCATCCCTACACAGCAGTGGCAGAAAGGCTATCCTATTTGCCCTATTCCTCCCAAGCTGAAGAGATCATAATGTTTAGATACTCCTCCAAAACAGTGAAAGCTAAATACCTACCAAGGTAACTACCTAAATATGTCTACCCTTGAGGATCATGGTGAAAAACTCCTCTGTATCTCTAGACTTGTTCTAGATAGACCCTAGAAACACAGACACAGTAGAAACTGTAATCTCTGACACTGATAGCTTCACACAAATCAAGCCCATCTGAAATCACAGAGGGCACAGTGTCTCACATGAGCACACTGCCACATACAAAAGCAGAGGAATTGCACACAGTAATGTTTATAGAATGCTGCACCTTCAAAGCACTGGAGTAGCATACTTGCAGGACATTGGTGAGTTAAAGAAAGATTATATACCACTATACACATAATATGCACATAATAAACAAGAAGAGCTATAAGGCTTGGTATGTTTAAAGGGTCTTTCAGCCCTATGATCATTTCTGTTTTCAACTTTCTTGAAGCTTTTAAAGATGCCACTACATTTTAGAGAAAGAAATCTTAATTCTCTTTCATACACAAAGTACTCATGTTTTCGAATTATGAAGAAATTGTCACCTGGAAAAACAAAACTATTTGTCATTTCTTTCAGATGGAATTTGGAAATTACTAAAGCCAATACATGAAAAAGATACATCTAACATTACAATTCAAAAGTACAAAATGTTTGTTTTGCTCAAATGACTTTATGTTGGTCAACTAACAGAGTGGGAGTTTGGTCTTTTAAAAACATGATCCCATTCTTACTCTGGGTTTGACTCATGATTCCTGATAATTTCAATGTGCTAAATTAACCCTAACAATTCCAACTGTAAGAATTAAACCATGAAAAGAAGCATTGAGAGATTAGCTGGAAATTTTCAAATTGAAACATCAATATGTAAAATGTCAAAGAGTGATTGATTCAAAGTCCATTGAAGTCAAACAAAACTTTTGAAAGGAATTTTGGATAAATCTGTGAACTCAAGAACCAGTTAGCTCAACAACATTTTTTGTCAACAGGAATTTTCTTAATAGGAATCCAAATTAATTTTATAGAGTTATTCAGTGTCTACATTTGCAAGGTTGCAAACCTAAATTTTTCATAGTGGCTTTGAGTTCTCAAGCTATGCTTGTCACTCCGTCACAGAAGTCTGACAGTCCCCATCAGGACTTGGACACTCTTATGATTTAGTCATAGTGAAATAACATCTACCACTGAGTATTACAAATCCCATTGCGTTTGAAAGACTGGCATGCATTAAAGCATCCATACTATTGTCAAAGGGTGCAGCCAAGCAGAGACAAGGCTGAGAGTGTGATGACTGCTATAAAAATGAAAAACCCATCTCACAGTTTGTTTCCAGAGTCAGCACTAAGGAATAATTTTCAAGGATTAGAGTTTTCTCTGTTATTCCTCCTCCCATTCTTCTCCACATCTCCTTTTGGATGTTGGGAAAAGCTGAAAATGAACTTTCAGTGCAAGTATTTGCTCAAGAGAGTATCTGTTGACCGCAAGAGAGTTGTTCAACACATGATGAAGTCTGTATACAGAGCTGGGTTAATACTAGCCCAGATATGGATATATTCTATCATACTATTGTTGGATTTCCTAGTTAAAAATTGGGCTGACTAGTTTATTAAAAAATCCTCACCTTTAGTCTGAAAATTATTACTCTTTCAAAATAAAGGCATTCAAGGAGCAGTTTGTCTGGCATCAATAAACACAGTATGAGTTCAAGTATTAGAACCACGTCCCCTCTTACATTTTAACCCTTCCTCTCCTCCTCCTCCACCCTACATTACATTTCTTTTTTTCATTCCTTACTGTAACTTGAAGCAATGTAAGCCTCTATAAATCCATGGATTAAACCAGGGTACTTTTGCCATGAAGAACCTTGGCAAAAATTCATAGCGCATGTAGTGGCTTATGACTGCAAGCTGCAATGTTGGGGCTTTTTTGTAGTAAGTTATCACCACTCTCAGGAAGCAAAAAGCAAAATTAGACAAGGTCAGAATAGGGTACATTAGAAAGTCTGGTTCAAATGTTTGCCTCATTAGATGTAGCTGCTTTGTCTAAACCTGTCTTCCATGTTGCAAACGGAATACAGTATTTGATCTTTTAAGAATCAAATCAGATATCAATGTCCAAATTAAGAAGTAGTTTATTCAAGCATAATCTGAAATAACTTCAATGCAGTCAGTGAAGCCCCACAAATTAGAATAACTGTTATAGCAAATTCACGCTTAATGATTTTGTAATTGCTCTAGCTTAGTTACCTAACAAGTAAAATAACGTTGGCAGCTCTCTTAGCATTATTTTCTCTAAAATGTTATTGGATTTTTGTTTTATGCAATCTGACAGAAAGGTCCACAATATAGGTGTTACTTCATGATTTTTAATGGCTATTCATTTTACACATTTTGGATTTTAGTGTAAATTTATCTTTTCACCTCAAACAAAGCTCAATATTATTATTATTTTATTATTAATTTGTTCAGAGTTGTCATTACGGGTTAAACCTTTTCAAGTCAATGCCCCAGGGTTCATACATGAATTTTTAAGCTCAAGAGTGGATTTTCATAATGCATTATTGACAGCATTTGCATCTTCTGTGTAATTAATCTAGCTCATATAAAATGTAGGCATAAGGACCCCAGAGTACAAAGTCTTACTTCCTTACCTTTTAAAATCTTTGTAATGACTTTCAGCAGACTACATATTTTTGAGTCAATTTACATGTCATTATTTTTGCAGAAACTCTATATTAGATTTATAGACATAACCATTTGGCTTGCCTGCCAACCCTCTGACTGGGAAAAGAAACAACAATAAGTGATGCATATCTGCCTTTCCATCCTGTATGTCCCTGACACATATTCAAAACCCAAGAAGCAAGGCCTGTGTTATATCAGTTCAGCACATTAAATTAAAAACCAAACAAAAACAAAAACAAAGAAAAAAAAAACTCCAAAACTCCAAATTGGTCATTTCTGAGTCATGTACACATGAAAATTCTCAGTGGTCACTACCCCTCAAGAGGAAATAAGTTACATTAATATGACATTATATATATCATATACAGCAAACACTGTCAGCTTTAAATTGTCAGTAACCTAAAATACTCAAAATATCTACTTTATCTCATTTCAAAACTATGAAAGAAATTAGATTCACCACAAACACCTCTTTATCTTTACTATATAAGTACTTGAGACTCTTCAAAATTTTTAGACTACATGAATATTTTGATATCTCAGCTGGGAGAAGAAAAGGAACCTGAAGGAGTTTGTCTCAGTTGCTGCAGTCCCCCTTATAAAAAAGTGAAATGCCAGGTTGGCAATTCAGAAATGTCCTTCTCAGTAGAAGGCAAACACCATATATACCAGCAAGTTCTATCACCTCTGAGATTTTTTATATAGCATAGCCAGTTGCAGTGATGTCAGGAAGCTAAGCATTGCATGACTTCTTTCAAATGCAGACCCCTGTCTGCTCTTGAAAATTGAGTCTGAATTTACAACTTTGAGGAAGGTCACCTGCTACAGTGCCTGTTTCTACAGAAATAAACTCAACAGTACAAGTGGCACTGCTAGCATTCCTCAAAAAATACCATCACATATTTTCCCCCTCCTCACTGGGAGCCCAATCTGATGTGGCCTACTTCTATGACCTGCTCTTAAAGAAGAAAATAAGGCTGGATCTAGGCCACGTCCTCAAAGTTTGAAAAATCAGCAATAGTATTATTTAGTAAAAAGCCAGTGTTCTTTAAGTAAAAATAAAAACTTGCATTGCAATTAAAAATAATTAGTTAATGAAGAGGTAGGCTTACAGTATTCTTAAAACATCTGGAGGGCTTTACAGTCTTACATGAATACACATAGTTGTGAGATAGATTTTAATACTAATAAAAGTAAACAAAACCACGTATATTTTCGGTGACGTGTTATTGTTGGTAACCTGATGTATGGATGGAAGTTACGATACAAAGGATATGTCCTGCAGTCATCTGCAATAATCCAAAAGCACAGAACAGAAAACAGGCTGATGAAATTTTAACTTTTTTTTTTTATATGGATAGACTATGAATTCCTGTAAAATAGCCATATATATATATAAAATATGTAAGTATAAATTCCATATATATATATACATATAATCTTTTTTTCTCCCATATAAATGGAAACTATGAGTCATGATCATTTTCTGTAGTCATGGTCATGTCACCACTGGTTGAGGGCATTCATTTCCTTCATTCCCATGCCTACATCTTCTTCCATACATATCTCCATCTTTTTTTTTTTTTTTTTCCTTTTCATTGTCTGCAACAGAGGTCTAATCCACCAGTTTCAAAGGATACTGGATTGTACCTTTACACAGAGAATTTCAGCCTGGGGCCAGTTTATGTACAAGAAGACTTGAAAAATATCTGGGAGACAAAGCATCCACCATGCAGTGGGCTGCCAGTATACTGAAGCTGATGGCATTATATTGAACAAAAAGTTCACATAGAATGAGAACACAATTTAGATCAAGATCCAAAAGAAAGATGCCAATGAACAAAAACAGATGTGCTGGCTACAAGAAGGTAAACAATCCATGAAATGAAAACTAGACAGTTTCACAGGTTAACTGTTATGCAACTCCATGGTTTCAAATAAACTGAAGCCTATTACTCTATCTTTACCCTTCCATCCTCCATATACCTTTCATATCTGTCAAATAATGACCAGATAATTCCCCTTCATTATCTAGTGAGTCATTGTTATCATTAACATCACCTCGTCTTCTTGCTGCACCAATTCTTTTCTCTCATTTCACAGTTCATGGCCAATTACTGTTTGTTCTATTTCTTCTAATTTACTTTCTCATCATAGTCTTCTTTACTAGATGTATTCAGCAGTAAGGATTCATTACCTCTAAATGCTTGTAACAGCAATCCTAAGGACTCTGTGGGTGTTACTATAATGGCCTATCAAAACTAAAGTGCAAAAAGAAGGAAGTATTTTTAAAAAGAGGTGAAATGCCTGTTCATCATTTCAACCTATATACTCCCATTTGTATTTCAGGTGATAAATATTAGCTGTAAACTTCATTTGTAGCTGAATAATGAAACATTTATTTCAGAAGCTTGCATGAATGTAGGAAGGCTGCTTTAAATAAATCAATTGTATGTTTGGGGTTAGTGGTTTTATTATCTTGATCCCAAAGAAGAGAACTGGCACAGAGAAAATTCATTCCATGAAATGGTTGGAATTTTTTTGTTTTTATGTCTTGCCATTTGGAAGGATATGCACTTGGAAACATCATTCTGAACAGATCTATGCATATTAAACCACAGCCAGCAAGCCTTACAGCCAGTAATGAACAACTGCGCACTAGATCTGGTTCACCAATGCCGACAGTGGGATCTAGGGAACAAAGATAACCCCTAAAAGTCCACCAAAAAGCAAAACAGTGATCCACTCTGTCTGAACTGACAGACCTGACAAGCCTGCCTTCTCTTTCATGCTATGAATACAGTGGCACAACACGCATGTGCTCATGTGTTCATTTTTTTCCTTTTTTTTTTTTTTGCTTTAAATTAAAATGAAATCTCAACATAATGTTCTTTATGAAACAAATTCAGAGCTTTAACCAATACCATGCAGGGGCTATAGAAGAGGCTGAAGAGAGTGCTGCATAAGCTGTGCTGTAAGAAGCATTGCTATACAATTGAAATACAACTAACATACTCCACTTCCCTGTCTAGACAAGATAAGAATTAACTGCCATTACTGCATCACATATTGTATTTTATTACTAACTTATATGCCCAAAACAGCAAAAGAAAGGGCTGAACGCAGCTCAGACCTGAGCTCAGTCTCAGTGTTCAAACTTCTTTCAGACTTCTACTACCCTAAATACAAGTGCAGGTATTGAATATGTTAATGTAACCAAACAGCAACAACTGTGTAGATTCCACTCCTGGAAAGGGCTACTGGGAAGGTGGTATATCAGAAAGAAGGAGAAAATCCCATGATGCCTAGCTTTTATTCTCTGCATTTTTTTTAATACTGCAGTGCAGCATAGTGGAAAAAAAAGAAAGCTTACTTAACTTTACAAAATCAGATTTCTGCTTGAGATCAAAGGAAAAGTGTGCGATAGAGCAGCTTTGCGCTTCCCAAAAAGCTCACTTGATGGTGGGAAATACCTACAGCATATTCACAAAATGGACTGAGGAAAAATAACTGACTTCCGAAATAGGTTGGAGAGTTTGAAAGGGGGAAGGCATTGGCTGCTTACTGAAAAATCTCTGCCTAGGCAGCTCTGTAGCAGCAGCCTGGCTGAGGGCAGAACAGGCTGATAGCTGTGCATCCACCTGGTGGCTGAAATAATTATATCACCAAAAATACGTGAATTACAAAGGGCAGTACCATACAAATGTACCCTCCTACAATTCTATCAACACATTTTTATAGGTGTGTTACCTGAAATTAAGGCCTGGCTTAATGCAAATCCAGCGTTCATAATTACCAGCTGACTATTTCAAGAGACTTGTAAGAATCAACATTTCTGTAAATCCAGGACTCACCTCCCCCATTTCCTCACTATCATTCGTCAGCATATTTCACATCTGTAATTCAGTAAAATAAGCAAAGTCTATGGAATTTATTCTTTCCTGTCAGCTATGGAGGGTATACAAAAGACACATCTGTAATGTACCATGCTCTGTTTTCCCATCTTTTATAATGTTCTTTGAGTTAATAGACTTTCGTGCTTCTTTATGTTGTAGTCAGAATTGAATAGAGCTTCAAAGAAAAAATCAGAATTGTCACAAGAATTAGTGCTAGAGTGGTTTAAGGGAGAAAAATCTGTCAAGATATGGAAGACCAAACAGAAATATCAATAAAATAAGAAAAACCTTAGCTGCTCAACTGTGTGGTTCAGAGGGTTCTCAAACAATGCCTTTGTAAGTAATACATTGGGCCTACTTCAAACTATATTTAACACAGGCATGTTAAATGACTCTGATATTCTAAACCAAAGCCACCTTTTGCTTTTTTCTACAGTTTAGTCATGGATAGGAAGACAATAAAAACTTTCTGCTTTAAAAGGTACAACGCTGCTGCCCTTCCACTCTTGCTATTCGGTTCTAAGAAAACTGCAGCTGACACAATGCCATATGTATACATTAGAATTTCAAAAAAACTCTGTCCTTAAATATCTCATCTCTCCATAGGATATGATAGAGCCATAATTTTTGTTTTCATTCTTTTTATACAAATGAACACACATAGATTTTGTGATACCTCTGATGAACCAGGTTACTCTCATGATACCTTTCACTTCAAAGAGTAATTGCAAATTAAGCAAAAGAAAGACACTAGGAATAAAAATGAACAAATGTGACATCATATTTCTGCAGTATTCCTATTAGTTAAAAAATGCATTACCACCTCTGTTTTCTCTTGCAAGCTGATTTAGCATTGCATCAAAATATTAATGTCAACTTCTGTTTTCTAGTTTCAGATGAAACCTTGTTTATAGATCCTCCTGCAGAAATCCTCTAAAAGGCAACTTGGAAAACACAGATCATTAAAAAGCTGATCTTGGTGTCTCATTTGGAGCAACAGTGCAACAATAAAAGAAGTTAAGTGCCTGGCAAATTAAGGATTCACAAGAAAATTACTTCAACCAGTTATTACTTAAAAGACAGAGGTTTATCAAAATATAAACTTGATTAAAAGCAAATATACACTGTGTATCCCTCTGACAGCTAGAATGTAAAATTCATACAAATTAGAGACACTAAGTTCATTTTTCTAAAGCTTGTCTGGTTCCCTTTAAGATTAAACAGTTTCCATGAATCCACACAGTTCTATTGGGAAAACATTCATGTGCCTGGAAATCTCAAACAGAAGCTATTTCAATTGCACATTTATAGCATGTTACCACTGCTAAACTTCCTCATAAATTACGCCAACTAATAACTTCATTCTTAATGTCCAATGTGTCAATAAAATTATACTAGAGTAAGAGAGGATAATCACAGTTTGCAACTGTACAAAAATTCATCTGAACACAGCATAAAGAGAGCAAATAGTACCCCCATAACATGCCTTAACTCACTCACAAAATAGGATAACCTATGGATTCAGCTTGAACCTTTATAATATACCTGATAAAATAAACATGAAATATGCAGGAAAATATATATATATATATATATATATTTTTAATGCAGGCAAGAAAGTGAACACAGAAAATTCTCCAGTCTTACTCAGACTCATTATTAAAACTGTTAAAAGCAATATTTTCCAAAAACATTTGCAGCAAATGTAGTATCATAGAATCCTAGACTGGTTTGTCTTGGAAGCGACTTTAAAGATCATCTAGTTCCAGCTCCCTGCCATGGGCAGGGACACCTGCCTGTAAGTGACTTTCTTGAGATAAAGGAAAAGGGAAAGGGAGAAGGAGAAAGAAAGCTAGAGGAGAGAAGAGCATGTAAAGATATGCAGATTTAATGTTATTACAGAAGCCTAGTAACTTTCTACCTTGGTTTAGATGGATGACATAAGATATAGCCAGTTCAGAACAGTGATTTAAGGTGGGAGCAAAGTGCCCAGTACTGATATTACTTTGTATTCTTTCTTGTCGATGTTGTTGGGTTTATAATGTGTTTTTTTGTTGTTATTTTTTTTGGTTTATTTGAGATGTTTCAGAACTGAATTAATGAAATATAGCAAGACTGTAATTAAATATTTAGTACTTCATCAAAGGTTTGTAACTTAAAATCAAATCTGTCACGGGATTCATTTTTATAGTGATAGCTACAAAACTCAACATTTGCTGTCTCTTAACTGGTCTGAGTTATGATTAAAATGGGTTCGAGCTGTAGCTAATGATTAAAACTTCTTCACATGTTTTCATAACAGATTGAAATCACATTTAATTTCACAATGGTTATTTCACATATTTCTACATAGCAGAAAAAGGAAAAGAAAAAAAAAAAGGAAAAAAAAAAACAAAAGACCAGCAATTTCTTTCAACTGCTTAGATTTCTTTCCTCATTTCTTAACCTCTTCCTCTCTCTCTCTCCCCCTACCGCATCCCCACAGCTGCCAGCTTCATTCTAATCCCTTGCTTCCAGCAGCGATGTTGATCACAAAATTCAGTACCGTAACTACTGGAAGCACAGATGGGTTGTCATTCAATATAAGGAAGTACCCATGATTTAAAGTTCCCACTTACTAGCAGAATGTTTCCACACCATAATGTGAGAATGAAGAATTTTACCTTTCTCCTCACCACTACATTTCTGCTTGCTTTTTAGCAGTGCATTTCACACTAAAATCACTCAAAACTTCAGACAAAGCTATTCTAAGTAGTTTTGTGTCTATGTCGCAAAAAGAAACAAATCTTAACTCATGATGATATAACACCAGCTTCCCTTTACATTACAAGAAAAGTCAACAGGTTCAATATATATTACTTTTTTGTCTGTTTTTTTTTTTTTCTTTTTCTGGTTTTCTGCGATTTTACATGTTCTTCATTAATTTCTAGAATAACAATATTTTTATTCTGTGGTTCTAAATACAACACACTCACTAAGGTGAGTTATTTCCTTGGAAGACCAAAGGGTTCATTTAGATATGACATGTAATTTATAAAGTTTTCTAAGCAATTCCAGAGGCTTATGCAGATACCACAATATATCTCCATGGACTTCATCCATGAAGGACAGGCTAGGGCCCACGTACAGACATAAACAGCCTGCTGTGAAATAATATACAAATGTAGTCAAGCATAAACCAGAAAACAGTTCACAGATACAATTTTCTTCCAGTAGTAAAACTCTCAGTAGCTTCAATTAAAGACAAATTGCTGGAAAATCAAGACCAGAGCGGTATATCGCCAGCACACCACAAGTCCAATTCATTTAGATGCATCTCCCTACTGCCTTAAAAAAATGAAGTGCAACTGCAATTTGAGCCTATTCTAAACCACAGTAGTCTGTTGTTCACTATCTCCAGTCAGGGTGTGAGTGTTATTCAAATGTGGTCATTAAAATACAGTATGTCACTTAAAAGTGAGAATTCATACAAGTGACAAAAAGACTGTAGTGCCCAAGTTATAGCTGTGGTACCCAAGATTCAGCTGTAAGGAAATTTATCACATCACAGCCCAAATATAAATTTCTATCTAAGGATTATTTTATTTTTAAATAAACCTATGTTAACAATGTTCTCAGCATTGCCAGAATAAGGAAATAAAGCATAGGATATGATACAGTCTCTAAACAAGTTTGGTGATTCTCCTTTTTCCTTCAGTTTGTGCAGTCTCTCTCACAGTCACACATGAGTAAGTACCACAAATTCTGAATAAATTTTTCATGATTAACTACAAAAAGTACAAGGTAAAAAAAAATCAGATGCAATGTGTACGGGAACATCAAAGTTTTCAACACTTAAATATTTCTCTCCAAAAATTAACATAAAAAATTCTTCCCAGTACTTTATGCATACAGTTTCTTAGTGCTCTAGAAAGTTTGTGATTTTTTTGACTACATGGCATTTGAACCCTCAGCTTTGCTCAAAAAGAGATTTCAGATTCCTTCTCTTCTGCCTTCTACTGTAAGACCTCTCATAACAACAGCAATCCTTTTTGGAAACAATAACACTAAAAGCACAAGCCTGACAGCTCTGTAAGAGTAGGTGCCTGTCATATGCAACATGACAGTCAGATATTCATCTATCCACCCATCCATAACGACACAGCCTAAAATTACTATTTTTAAGTCATTTGGTGTTATTAAGATTTCTTATGGAGAAGGAAATAATTTTTAAAAAATTAGTGAAATCCATTCAAATCCATTTGAAACCCAGAGCTCCAATGAAAAGGCATTCTCCCTTCTGCTTTTGTGAGCGTGCAATTTGTTTTTACCTACCTTCCTTGTAACCACAGGCATGAACAGAGCTAAAGTAATTTTATATTAAGTTGGCATGCTTTAGGAGCCTTGATTGTTTCCTTCAAAGTCACAGTGGAAAGTAAAATGTAATTTAATAGCTAAATTGTTCGATATTAATACTATACTGGGTTTGACCTCAACCGTTTGTCCATAAACTAGGTTACAGTAAGCCTCCTGGCACTGGTGAAAGGGCACAGGGTCACCTTTACAATCTAAGAAAAATGTCATACCTAAGGAGGAGAGTTATGCAGTATACAAAGCCCCTCAGCTTTAATTATTTTAATTTTAATTACAGTCTGTATATAAAAATGACCTTTGAGGCTTTTACAAATGCAAGCAAATGCTAGCAACATGTATGTGTGTGTGCACTTGTCTCTTAAGAAATCTAGATACCTGAATTTGCATTAATTTTGAAAATAACTTGAGAGAAAGAGAGAAAGAGAGAAAGAGAGAAAGAGAGAAAGAGAGAAAGAGAGAAAGAGAGAAAGAGAGAAAGAGAGAAAGAGAGAAAGAGAGAAAGAGAGAAAGAGAGAAAGAGAGAAAGAGAGAAAGAGAGAAAGAGAGAAAGAGAGAAAGAGGACTATCTGAATTGGGAAGGATCAGACAAAGAAAGAAGGAAAGACTATAATTATTGTACAAGATTTTGTCATTCCAGGACTTTCCCAAGCATTTGGCAAATGCACAATGATTATGATTCCCTGCTCAGGGAACCATATAGCCTAAAGCCATTATAGATTTGGTTTTCACAGCATGCTGTCCCAACAAGCTCTGATGAACTAATAAAATCTGCCTATGCTTTTTCTTAAAAGATGTTACCTATGGGCAGCTGTGAGGGCCAGAGAGGAGAGACTGAAAGGTTTATTCTAATCAGAACTCACTTTAATCTTTAACACCCTTAAGTAAGGATTTACATGAAATCCTCTCTCTAATAATTTAATTCTAAGCCAAGAAGAACAAATTCTGACCCACTGTGTTCATGAGAAAAACTTAATCCATTTGAAGATTAAGATTTGTAATACCTACAAAATGCTAACCAAGTTACGGTATGAAACAGCAAAACTTCGATTACATATCATTCTTCAACAGAATTTGACATCAGTCAGTTTGGGGACTCTTAATTTAAGATCTTTACCAATCTAGTACATATTGAAGGGAACCTACCAAAATCATTGGTTTCAGTAGCCTATAGAGCCTGAAAAAGTGCTGATCTATAGGTTCATTTCTGTCACAACGGCACAAAAACACTCTTTGAAGAAATTATCCTATTCCCACAATCAGCATGGCATCAGCATAGGTAGCATAGGGGTAGTGCTATAAGAAGCCATGGAGCCCTAAGAAGTGAGTTCTGAGGAGAATCCAGCACTGCCACACAAACCAAGCAGAGGTGCCTCAGAAATAGAACAGATTTCTGAGGTAGAACACATTTGGTATGTTTGAAGCTCGCTTGTCCTACTTCAGCCAACCGATCCTCTGTAAAATATTTAAGTAACAATTCTTAAGTGAATGCTTAAGCAAGGGACTGGAGCTTCACTTTTCTTGGATGAACCATGATTTAAATATAAGTGAGGAAAAAATAATGACACCTGATTGACTTTATGAATTAAACTACTAGGAATATCTGCAGAACAGAGACTTTAGAGCTAGTTTGTGGGTGACCTTCTATGTGAAGGTGGGGTGCAGGTCACAGTATACAGCTACGCAATACCCACATACAACTATAATTCTAGCCCTTCTGTTTCTGCTAGGAAGGATCTGAAAACTAGAAACAAACAAACAAAACATTAAAGCAGCAACCCCAGCAGTTACTTGGAAAATGAAGCCATGGCTAAACTGCACTTAATATAATGATATTCTGGTGATTATACTGCTATAAAGATCAACAAAAGTCATACTGCAGTAAACAACTCTGGTATTAGTTAGAACAGAAGTGGATATGAGGATAACATCTGTACTAGAGGTGGATGAGAATCCTTTGTCTAAAAATTGTGAATTAAAAGTATGGCATTGTCAGAACCAGAACATTTTGTGGAAATGAGACACTTCAGCAATTTTCTTATTTAAGAGAAATACAGAAATCACCATACATATATATCCAAATAGCTTACACTGATTTTTTTAAAACACTATTTTTGGTTAAAATTTTCTCTCATAACCAAGCATTTGAATTTATAATATAAAATAAGCATAAAACTAAATTAAGCTTTCCCAAATGATCCGAATCCGAATTAAATGCTTTAATTGTCCTGACCACATTTTTTCATGTTTTAAGTTCATTAATAATTTCAAGAGTACAAATTTCATTACAATAAAAATTCATTTAAATGGTGAACATTTATAGGATTAATAGGAAAACAATTTCCTACCCTGCTGTAAAGAAATTGTTTTTATTAAAAGATGCTTGGTTTAAGCAGTATACAAAATCCTGTTTTTATGCTCTTCATCAAATGCATCAGTGAATAAGAACTCTATCTCCACAATCATGCCTTTTGTGCAATAAAAGTTACATGCAGAGGGGAAAATTGTTGCAAATGTAGAATAGCCTCATTTCCAGCAGGTGAGTTGCCTGTAGAGTATCTTATACACAAAAAGCCTACTAAATTGCTTATCTTTGCATTTGTGTAAAATGCACAATCACTTGAGGGGGGAAAAAAATTAAAAAAAAAAAAAAAACAGGCTAAGCATAGAGCAGTTGGCAGGAAAATTTATTTCCAAATCCAACATATTTGGCATGCAGGTCTTTGGAACACACGTATTAGCTGGCATTTATATTGGAAATCAGGAGTGCATTCTGGAAGCAAGCACAATCTTTTACATTATGTCAGAGCTCAAAATATTTATTTTGTAGAGCCCAATAAATAAATAAATAAATTGAGCAGGTAGGATTTCATTTTCAAGGGGTAGGAAATAAGGTAAGGTTAGAAACTGCATGTTGTCAGATAGTGCTGTAGTAAGTAATATTCATGTACTGGACTGGGGGAATGCAATACCAGGTATACTCTACCCCATTTGAGATCTGAAATTTTCCCTTCTTTGTCATGGTTACAAACAGCACTGGTATAGTGCAGCAACAGGTGTGTCTACATCCTGTGCAGTACATACCCATAAAATTATTGCCTTAAAGCCAGCAACCTAAATGGAACTGCAAGACAGCATTCATATTGCTCAGATAAAATTTCCGAGACTGTATACAGCACTCAGTTTTTTTAAGCTCCCATGTAATTTCATTGTGTGTTGTTATGTATTGTAGCTCTTATAACCAACTTGTAAATGCAAACAGTAAAAAAAAAAAAAAAAAAAAAAAAAAAAGACCTACCTCTTGTGTGGCTGTTATTTGAACCAAATCCACTCTTCATTTAAACAAGGTCCCCACTGATGTTAGCTGAACAAGGACTCCAGAAATTATCTTGGAACTGCCTTTCAACAGCTATTTATTACTCTTATTAAATAAATCCCAAAATTCGTTTTACAACAGCCAGGGCTGATATAAACAGTTGAAATTCATTAATAATAGATTTAGGAAATCAACCACTGGTGTGTGTGTGTGTAAGGAATTAATTTGTCCCATTCTGATTTCAATACCATTCTTTATCCTTAAAGACATACAAATTTCAGTCCTGGAAAAAGTGTTATTTCATATTCCACTTTATTTATTTATTTATTTATTTATTTTACTAAGGAAGAAACCTATCTAGAGAGTTAAAATTCTAATGTAAAAAATTACATAACTATCATTACTTTTCAATACTTGAGATCTTAATGTAAAATATATACATAATTAACCTTACATTCAGGTGCATCTAAATGTGAAAGGGAAGCATTAAGACTTCATTGATTGTGAAGCACATCAATACCTCTGTTATGAGAAGGATTTTACCAACACTCTCATACAAGCTTCACAGCCAGACTGAATGCAAGTGTGAATGGAATTACAAGTCCAAGAAAAATAAAAACTTTACATTTTCTTCATTTTTCCCCCTCAGGCATTTTAAAAGTCAATTTTTGGAAGAAAAAAAAATATATATATATATATATACACACTGCATACTTATTCAACCCATGAAGTCTGAATTTATTTAATTTGAGATTTAAAAAGCAAAAACACTAAAGGATGCCTCAGCACTTTTTGTTTGATCTGAATTCTGTTTCAGATACTATTATGTAACATTTAATACAAATATAGAAATACAGTTGAAATAAATCAACAATTCCTGATTACTTTTGCCTTTTCAGCCCGAATGACCAGATATTTATTTACAGATAGTTCATACAAAAAAGTCCTTAGCACAAGTGCAGAGTAAGGCTTTGGCAAACAAACAAACCTGCTTTGCACACTTCCACATGCAATTACTATTACCGATTCGAGCTGAAGGCAGTTACATAATTTATCTACACATTTCTCTCCTGTGCTTCAGTGTCAGTCTTAACAGAATCCAGGAGCATTGATTGCATTTGATTTCCGTTGCAAACATACACTGTTTAAGGACTGACCAAGTCCATTTGTGTCAAGGAGCTGCATAATTATCCCAGGATTGTAGCAGAACATGTAAGTTTTAAGTTCCAGCAGGACAACAGGCAACTGGCACATCCATGTACCTACATTAGCTGTGGTCACTACAGCTTACATTAAGTGCTTTTCCTCTTAAATACGCATTCCTGCCAAAGATGGTCTACTATTTATTTGCCTAGAATTCATGTTGCCCACATATATAAGCTATTGCATTGATACTTCAAAATCCTAGAGAGACAAAAAGATAGAATGACAATAGAAACAAGTACCCCTTGCAAGTGCAGCAAACCACAGAATAATTATTATTTCTTCTCATTCAGGCTTGCAGGGCTTGACTATGCAAACACAAGAGTAGATGTTTGTTCATAATGGTTCTGCATGAGCTGCTGTGAAATAGGCTCTAGAGAAAGAGCAGTGAAGCTGAAGTGCTATAAGAAAATCTCAGGTACTGTATAATGTATGTCTGCAAAGCTACCACATATTAATGGCTAGTACTGAACAGTACAGAACTATCAACTCTCTCCTGAATATTTCATCAGGGATGTCCATCTCAGAGTTCTTACCAAATTTGGGACAATTGTGTTAAATTCATTTATAAAGTAAATCCTGTGAAATACATTTCAGAAGATTCACTCTGCCTCATTGTCTATAATAATAATAATAATAAATAGACAGTACTGTGCAAAACTGAGTCGAAAAGCATTAGCCACACCAATAGGCAGTACACTTCTGCTTGGCTGATAAGCATGCAGCTACTTGTCAGTTGAAAAGACAGTTTTTGTTACTTGTTTCACTTCCATGAAATAAAATAATCAAAGAGATTAAGCTTATTGGATGCAACTGAAAACAAAAGCCATGGTAGCCAATTAGCCTAGAAAATTTTCAGAAGTAAGCACAGGTCTTTGTGGAAATCCACAGTAATCAATGCCAATCTGTTTTTTTTTTGATTATTTTTTTCCCAATTGTTAAGCTTCAATTACCACCTCAGAAAAATGCAATTGATTGCAAGGTCTTCATCAGGGGAGACTGCCCCTTCTAATGTAACTGTAAGGCTAACCAACATACTAATTTCTAGCAGACAATTCCTTTCGGCCTCTACACAGAGCCGACAACGGCTACTAAACTAACACACCTTTTTGCTCAGTGAGCATCAATTAAAAAACACCTCTTAGCAATTTATAAAATAAAGAAGCTGTATTATGTCAAAACATTATCATGACATTGGAGTTGAAACTATCTAGCTTTACTATAGTATTGTTATAATGAAACACAAACGTAGAAGCTATGCAATTGCAAGAATATGGACACCAGCATAATAGGAAGATCTAATAGGGTTATTTGATCTCTGGGCTCTGGCTGCTTATATTTAGGATTCTTGTAGATCATAAAATAAGCAAACAACTAGCAAATTCCCACTGCAATCATATACATGGAAATTTGAGGGCCAAATATAGTCAGAAACATTATGTTTCTACTTCTACCTGCAGCAGGAAAAGGGAGTTTTCTATGGTGCCGAACAAGCCTGTATAAAAGACCTGCAGCAAAAACAGTATTGCTGACTAATGTTCTACTAAAAACATATTTTTCAGAGGACTGTTACTGACATAAGCCTGCTCTTATCAAGAAACAGCCTCAAAGCACAATGAGAAAAAAAAAAAAAAAACTTATGGAAAAGTGAAGTAGTCCATCCTGTTTGTTGTGAAGAAGATAAGTTACTTTCCAGTTACTATACAAAAGGATCAGCATGGATCCCAGTATGCTAATGAATGTAAAGGAATATTGAGATACATGTGTGACCTGCTCAGGCAGCCATAATAGTGCATCAGTGCTTTTCCTTAGAATCATAGAATCATTGAGGTTGGAAAAGATCTCTAAGATCATCTTGTTCTTATAACATTTACTCCCGTCAAAGTAAAACTAAGACTTCGCGAGTAAACTAGTATAGGACTTCATAATAACGCCACAAGTAACAACAGATGAAATTGTTATCTGACAAATCTCTTAAAGTTGTTATATAGATGATCCTCCATTTACCACCACATACCTTCTGGGAAAGGCTCACAACACTTAGTGCTCTCTGTGTTTAGTCCATGCCTACAGGAATGTAGCACAGAATGCATGGACAGATCACAGCATATTTAAGATATTTCAATCCATCTCATACCCAGTCCATACCACTGTGGGAATCTGAACACATTTTGCACAAGAAGGGAGCATATGGGACATTTTTGTTCTGTTTGTTTCTTTTTTCCAAGAGCATCTCCTAGGGAGAACAGCTTTGTGCACACGGCTGTTCAGAACAGTCCGTCCCAACAAGAAAATATGACAACAAGGGAAGAACTGTTTACTGTCATATAGAGAAGATTTAAAGCGGAGCCTCTTTTAGTGGACATAATCTTAATAAATAACAGCCAAGATATCCAAACTGAAAAAAGCATGGCCACAAAATTACTGAATTTAAAAACACATTTCTCAGAAATTAAAAAAGAATGGGCAGATGCCAAAAGTGAAAAAAAAAAAAAAAGTGATGTGGCATATTGCATTTTTTTTATGACAGATGGTTTCAAATGGATTAATGAGGTGAGTGTTGAATTTCTAGGCTGTGGTTAATATTTAACCTCCAGCCAGCAGACACCACTAAGATTTTTACACCTGAGTTGATAAAGAGGCCTGCCTAATTGAACTGTGCTAATTGGAGTGTCTTCCAAAGGAAAAAAATGAATAGATGTTGGAAAGTACATTTAAAAAAAGTGTAGGCACCTTTTCATAATGCTGGTATGGAATTGGTTTTATGGATCAAGAGATTCTTTAAGGAACAAAAGACAGAAATTCAATACTTTTTTCCTCTCTTTAAGAAGCTATGATTAGGAAAGACACACAGACTAGATGAGCTTATTTTATATTATGTCAGTCAAATGAAGATAAAGAGAAGGATCAGTAAGAGAAATTTTTTTCTTCATTCTAGACAATTTTAGACAATGAAAAAAACTTAAAAAAAAAAAGAAAGATAGACAGACTCAAAATAAAAAGAAACCTTCCTCTGCAATACTTAAACTTGTCAGTGCACTTAGGACATCAGAAAAGTTACTTGCATGATATACGCAGCAGACATGGCATGCTGTCACCCCAAGTTTTGCTTATACAAAAAATTAATTCCTAGACAAACAAATGGTATGCTATGGGGGCTTGTTTGTTTGTTTCTGTTTCTGTTTTTTTTTTCCAAAAAAAAAATCTTCACTATTATATATTATACTGTAGTTCCTTCCACAGTATCTGGTACGCAGGCAGCCTCTATATGCCATAGGCAACTCCATGGCATATCTTAATATGCAAGGAGTAGAGGAAGGTATTCATTATTCTCTAATAAACTAAGAGGAAAGAGATTAAGAAATTACTTTCCTTTTTCTTTTTTTTTTGTTTGTTTGTTTTTGTTTTGTTTTGTTTTAAGAGTTAATAATGAGAATAACAAATTGCTTTGGTGTTAAGAAGAAAAAAGAATATTAAAAATGTTAAAGAGGAAAAGCTTACAACATCTTCACTTTTTTTTTTCCCCTTCTAATAGGCCAATAATAGATTCATGCTGTGGTAACCACAGACAGAAAAACAAACAAACAAAAAAACACATTCACATAGACCTTACCTCCAGAAAACCAACTATAAACAGCTGAAATTAATACAATTGCACTTGGAAGGGACTGTTATCTTTCTGCAGTGTATCTGAAAACTAATGAACAACACTCAGTTGCATCCCATTTTTCCCATTTTATATGGTTCTGACTGCAACCCAACGCAGAGCAAAATACTGCAGTCACCATCCTGTTTCAGGAAAATGAGAGCTGGTCAATATCTATCTTCATTGTTAGCCTCGTTATATACTGTATATGTCAAATGCTCCTAAGGGTTCTTTCTTGGCAAGACAGAGGTAAGAAAATCATTAACATTGCATTAACACTTAAAGGTAATTTGTGACAAAATGAAGGATTCATACTTCAATTCAAACTGTGGTCCATATGTCTGTTCACCCCTTTTTACAAATTCTTCATAGGAAGCGTTCCTTCTCATGGAAGGCTGTCACAGAAATTTATATATTATATTTTTGTAACTTTGGGATGAGAAAAAATTACATATATATTCCTTACATTTTTAGGTGTATTGTTTAAAATATATTTTAATATAAATAAAACTAATAGTATGTTTCTTGATGACTGGCAGTATCCACAGCATTTGCCAAAATTTTTAGGTGCTCTGTCTGAGTGTGTCCCAAGTAAAATAATTAGCCAAACTGGAATACCCAGTGATTATCCAAAATGGTACTTAGAATTCTGCTCTCATAAATGTGATGAGGCCCTTAATGACTTCAAGTAGTAAGGGGAGGGGGAGTAAAGTGAAGAGATTTGGAAACTGCTTTCATTATGAAAACCGACAGCTCTTGGTTCCAATTTCACCCCAAACTGCCATAGAGATTAATATTTTTCTTTCAAAGACACATTTTTATAAGAGATTAAATTTTTCCTCTGAAAGCACAACTGCTCCATTCAAAGATATGCCCATTTGTTGCTGTCAGATTCATCCTAACTGGGCTGAGAGCCTACTGTAGCTCTGCAGATCTGTGACCTGCACTTCACTCCCTCCAGGCACTATAAAAATTTCCATGGAAACAGTGCTGAAGAAGATATCTGCAAGCTGAGAGCATATCTATAGCCTTTCTGTTAGATTTATGTTTTTTCTCTTTTCTTCTGTTTTCTCAGTTAAACCAACATTAAACATATTTGTTTCACATCATAACTAAAGTTATAGAAGAAATAAAAGATACAGCAAAAAAAAAAATCTGAAGGTGATTCCAACCCCACAATATGTATCCATCTATCTATAGATTATCTTCACACTTTGCATTCCCGTATCCCCCAAGAAAAGAGGACATTGCATCTACATTGCACTTTTTTCACCCAAGAAAGAATTTTCTCTCAGTCATCAGGGTTCTTAGCTGGAACTAATTGTATATATAAGATATTTAATGAAGTGTCTAATTTCACACCTTGATGAGGCTGAGAAGTAAAATGAATACATGTGAAATCAATGCTGAAGAGCTCTGAAATCAGGCCATATCAGATCACCAAGGGAGGAACTGCACACTGTGGGATGCACAGCAGCATAGCCAAGAGCAGTCTACAGCTCTTGGGGGCTGCATGTCAATTTATCACACAGTGACAATCAGCTAACTTCCTAGCCACTTCTTTCAGCAATGCAAAGGTCATGCTTAAAGTGTGGACATTACTTACTAAAGACAATATGGAAATCTACCAAAATCCATTCCCTCATAACTGCCTGGTTAACGAGAGTCCATGTATATTGGAGCTGTATGGTTCTCCATTCTTTTCTTCCTGGCCACAGAAAGACCATGGATTTGGGTCCTCTCTGCAAACTTGACGGTTGGTATTGCTTGGATGGTCCACTGAAGCTGCAGATGACTAGTCCCAAATTATAAGAATCTCCATACTCCAAAATCAGTCTACATGTGTGCAGAGAAACAGAGATTGTCTTTTCCCCCCTCTGTCTGGGCTTGTACAACCTGCCGGTAGCTTAGTGGACAAAGGAAGTGAGTCAAAGCATCTGATCAAAACTCAAGCACAAGCACCTAAGGAGAAATAACTGTAACCTCTGCTTTGCTGTGAGCTTTTTTTGGGTTTTCATTTTTTGTTTGTTTGTTGTTGGTGGTTGTTTTTTTCTTCTTTCCAGTATAACAAAAGTTGTCACTGAATGTAACAATAAATTTAAATAATCATCCTTATCTGCCTTACAGGAATTTTTTGGAG
Organism: Cygnus atratus; assembly: GCF_013377495.2. Lineage (NCBI taxonomy): Eukaryota > Metazoa > Chordata > Aves > Anseriformes > Anatidae > Cygnus > Cygnus atratus. Next base: position 3,005,884 of record NC_066369.1, read on the forward strand.
TTCCTTCTCCTCTCCATGCTCCTCCTGTAGGATATAATTTATCCTCACATAAGCTTTAAGTGCTGACCCTGAGGGTTTTGGTTATTTTTTCATTAAAACACAGCAAAGATTCCACATCATCTTTTACCACATTGTCAGCATTTCTATCTTTTTTTATGATCCAAAATATCACTTTCACGTCAGGAAGAATTCATACAGTACACAGTATTATTAACATTAGCATTAAAAATAATGACTCAGGTTTCCTCAAGCCAGTGTTCAAAAGAAAAGATGACTTCTGCGAGAAAAGATACTAGAAGATACATAAGTCATTAGCTATACTCATGTTTTGAGGCTTCTGTCTGTAATTTAAATTCTAGAAAAATACCTGAGAGTATTATTATATTATTAGACTAATATTCCAAGACTTTCTTGGAATGTTTTGGTCCAAAGAAGTTCAGAATACCAAATGGAAGCTATTTCTTCACAAAAGGCATTTGTACTTACTTCTGTTCCTGTAGATATTGAAATTCAGAGTGCTATTCACCTAATGTGTTTGACAGCTTTTTGGTCCAACAATTAAAAGTCCAAGGGTATCAAGATCAGAAAATGATTTCTTGTTCTTAAACTAAGATATCCCACAGGTGGCTATTTTTTGTAGACTGTTTATAGATCCCAAATCTACCAGTCAGAATTCACACTTCAGATACTACCAAAATATTTAACATTATGTATAATACTTCTTACTGCCTTGTTTTATCACTCTTAAATGAGTATCATATAATAACTAACTTCCTTCATGGAGTTATTAAGAAGGTTATTTAATTAATGTTTCTAGCACTGTTGAGATTCTCAGATGAAAAAGCAGTACATATATGAAAGGCTTTGAAGAAACTTTGAATTAACTGTCATAATTACAAATCAAGGACAACATTTATATCATTTCACTCAGTTTTTCTTCAGTTTACTATTTTTTCCCTAAAACTTATAATTTGCTGCAAACTAACTGGAAATTCCATATCATGTTTTGCTTTAGAAAAAATGCAAATTGCATCCATAACACATTAATCAATTGTATCTAAGCAACATAGTTGAGGTCAGATTATGTTTTTGCAGTCACCCTGGTGCAAAGAGATGGACTCTGTACTTTCACTTTTTATGCCTGAAAGTAGCTGCAGTAGAACTAAAAAGGCTGCACAGCAGCATAAGCGCTCCTTAACTCCTGTCACCAGCAAGACACCTCATCAGAATCTGTTCACTGGGAACAACCCACAACAATGTATATTAACTCATCTCCCCTGATCTTCCTTCCATTGTAGTTAGGGTACTTTAACTTTCAGCCCCTAGCTTCTCCTATCAATCATGTTGAATTAATAACAAACGAAAAATTTTATATATATATATATATACATATACATATACATATATATGAAGATGGTCTAGACATCTAAAAAATCAAGAATGTATTATGAAACAGGAAAAAAAAAAAAAAGCATTTGAACTCTACTATATTGTGAATAGCAAACATATACCAGTTTCTTTCTGTCATTTTCCAGTGGAAACTGGAAACATATCAACTGAATGTTCCCAAGAGACATTTAGTGTCTCTAATAATTATCTAATAAATCTTATAAAACATAGTAAGATAAATACATTTCAGAATCACATTCAGAATTTAAGATCATGACATTTGATTCATCTAAGATTGCAGACTTTTTAAAAAAAAATAGGTGGTCTGGGTTTGACATTCTGAATACCTCACATTATCTAATAATCTTAAATAGCTTAAAAACAAGATTTATGTATTTTAAGCTTCCAGTAAGATAAAATGCAGGTTTGGTCACTGAAACACACACCTTCAAGAAATGTATGCATTTATGACAAAAGTGTGAATCCTTTCATGATTTTTATTTACCACTGACTCTGAGGCAGATTCTGATCTCTGTTGCATCCAGGTTAACCCCATAAATTTATTTCACTCACCAGATTCTGATTTAGTGTTATAATTCAGAGCCTGGACTTACTGTTATTATTTAAGCATTCTGTAGGCATATTAATATATTTCCTTGTCATGTGACAAAACTATACTTGCCTAGTAGGTAAATATTTATGAATTCACATACTACCTGTTCTAGTTTATCATCTGATGTGGAAATACAGAGCAATTAGATATATCAGGGGGCCTCCTGAGTAGCTCCACTGTGAAGCTATGCTACCACCACCAGAGCACTCTGCACAGTCCAGCCTTGGAAAGCCCAAGGGAGGAAAATGAGATATAAACCACTGACAAAACAGAACGGTCTCTGCAGCCGCTTTAGAATTTTGGTTTCTGCCAAATGTTTTTAGCTGAAAACTTTCTGAATCTGAATTTAAGCCAACTGTGAAACTCCCACAAAGACATTTCCTGAATTGTTCTACTGAGGGAAAAAAATAGTAAAAGTATTGTTTCTGGCTTGTACTTTGTGTAGATATTTATACCTCTGGAAGTTAGTGCATACTAATATGCCTGAGGAAATTTTTCCCTTTAGTGCTTTTTTCACTGTTTGCCTTACCCAGACCTTCATCTGTTCTCTGCTACCTCATTCCCTTTGAAATAACATACTCAGACAGAGGTTCCCTCACTGCCCCTTCACTATGGCAGTGGGGAAACAGGCACATTACCCCAGTTACAAACTCAGACAAGTCTGTGACAAATCACAGGTTTTATTTCTTTTATGAAGTTTTTAGCTGCAGTAGCCAGTGGGGAAAGCCTAAAACATGAAACAAATGCAACTATAAGCAGAAGTGAAGGGAAATAAAAGGAATCTTAACAAATGCTTTTGATATCATTTTCAGGGTTTGACTCATGATTTTTGAATGAATGTGACCGGTAATAATGGTTAAATATTTTCTTTTCAGTCTATTTATAGGAATAGGAAAAAATCATCTCAGCAAATCTGAGTTAGTTACCTCCCTTTTTCCTATCAGACTACATCCGTTTGATACAAGGCATTATTTTTCTGCACTTAAATGGAAGAGTTTTCTGAAGAAGTTTTAGCATGATAGTACAAAAATTGCTTATAGCACTTGATGTTAGAAATAAAATTTTATATAAATATAATTATAGATAATTTATACACATATAAATTATCATAGAATGGCTTGGGTTGGAAGGCACTCTTAAAGATCAACTCATCCAAAGCCCTGCCACAGGCAAGAACATCTTTCATTAGATCAGGTTGCTTAAAGCCCCATCCAATCTAACTCTGAACACTTCCTGTGATGGGCAATCCATAACTTCTCTAGAAAATATGTTCCAGTATCTCACCACCCTCGTCTTGAAAAGTTTCTTCCTTATACCCAATATAAATGAATATATGTTGCTCAAACTACATGTAATTATATGTTATTATATTCATATATGCCTCTATGTAATACATATATGTATTTCAATATAATATTTCAATATAACTATATTTGCATCAGTTTAAGGGGAAGTTACCATAATCCAATTGTTAACCTTTAAGAGTATCTTGGATTCCATCTAAATATATAGAAAATAACTAAAGATCGTTTCACAATTCTATTAGCTCCAGAGACAGTCAAGTTTGTGGAGTCTTTCATTACAGGTCTTAAAAGACCCTTTTCTTCTGCCTTGCTTTGCTGGTGAAGGCAGAAACACATCCCTTAAGCTTGGGAAATCCTTTGGCAAAGCTAAGCACATTGTCAATTTAAAGCTACCTGTTCACTACCAAAGCAAAGAGGTAGAACAGTTTGTGGTTCCTATGCAAAGCTATGATGAATGAAAACTCGTTCACTCTCACCATGGTTACTGGTGCTTGGTGATTACTGGTGCCTGGTCATTAGTACCTCTTTGATAGCATACACGTAAAATCATGGCTGTGCACAATAATATACAGACACCCACAGGTAACAGCTACCGGCTTCTCACCTCAGCTATAGGTTTGGAGCAGCCTGGGAACTAGTTGATATATTTCTGTTCTCAGATGATTCATCTCCTCTTACAGATACTAAATTCTGTACTGTAATTACTAGAAAGTCTTGCACGATCTTCTTGCTCAGAGATGAGTATTTGGATCATCTGGGATTAAGCTATAATTAATTATGAACAGCATTCCTTACAAGCACATCCACTTTTACATGAACAAATGTAATTTTTGCTCTTCACAGCTATTTTGCTTATGGTTGGGCTGAGCAGTCGTCAGTCAGCGGTCCATTTCCATCATTGCACAAGTGGGTCTCTACAGTATCTTAGAAAGTAGGCTGTCTGCTGCATTATTTCTAGACACAAGAAACACTTAAGACGTCAGAGTCCTCCTGTAATTGGGCATGGCATAAGCCTTAGGCTCCTGCTACTGTGTTTTTACAAAGGATAATACACTCCTGTGGTCTTGAATTGTAGTGCCCAGAATTATCTTCAAACTGTGCTCAAGAAAAATAATAGCTAAAATGCTGCAGAGGAGATTTAAAACACCACACTTTTTTGTTGTTATTGTTTGTTTTTGTTTTTGTTTGTTTGACTGTTTTGTTGTTGTTGTTGTTGTTTTACAATATGGGAGACATACAGATTTATTATATAGCTTTATATAATACTAAAATGCTTCTGTACCTAGATCATAGGGCTTATGTTTGTGAGGACAGAGTGTTTCAGAAGCAGTAATACATATTCACTGAAGCAGAAGCCAAGAATTGTTTACAGAACAAAAAGAGAGAACTTGCTTTCCTCAGATAGTCATACTGCTGCAGAGATTGTGGTTTTGCAGAAAATGAAGGGAACAAATACTAAAAGCAGGGCTGTTTTTGCCGTTCCCCCCCACGTGCCCACCATCACCACCCCCTCCCTGAGTCCTTAATTTTTGTCTCGTCCTGCCCCCTGGTGGAAGCATAGGCCAAGAGTCTGTTTCACAAAAGCATATCTCCACAACGCTGCCCCAAAATACACTGCATTTCTTATTTAGGCATTTGTGAAAAATAACGCACATAACGATGTTGGAAGAATGTAATGAAATAAGGGAAATATAATATTGCTGTTATTTAATAAAAGGCTAGGTGTTGATATAGCTAAAAACTGCAAAACACCTGCAGAATTTTCACTATTTTGCAATAAATATCCTTTCTATTCCAGGCAGATATTTAATAGTCACAGTTAAATGAGAATGGATATTAAATATAAACATACAATTTTCATTATTCACTGGCATTTTAGTGAGAGCTCAGGACATAGCATCATCTGTAGCAGGAAGGAAAATTTGCTTATTTACAGATTGCAGAAATTAATTTCTTTTATATATCTAGAAAAATCAACTAAGATAACAGCACAGTGGGTTAAAGACTGGTAGCTGAAAAGATAAATTAGACCTAACAGGTAGGAAGGACAAAAGCAGAATCAAAAGCCTTAAAAATGTTAATACTTCTCAGCCATTTAACTGCTGCAATTCTGCTCTAACTGAATGACTTTCTCTAAGAACTACAAAAGTAGATATTACCAGTATAGGTATATGCTGATTTTCCCCTCTACAGAACATTCAGCCTTGTTTAGACTTTTTTTTTTTTTTTTTTTTTTGCATACCTGTATGCAAAACTTCTGTATACTCATGAATTCCCCCAAATAACCAGTTCACGCACTGGCATTTCTACTTTTCTCTTGCTGCAGACATTGGGTGCTGCAGATTCTAATGGCTGTGGGCAGTACATTCTGCTCGTCTACGCTAGAGCTGCACTGGAGATGGGAAAAGTCACCCTGCCCTATTTGGTTCACTGATGGTTTGACAGTGAAAACACTAGCACTGCTGTCTGTGATCACACCAGAGCCTTGAGGCAACAATGCCTACTTCACCACAGGTGGATCACTGAAAGAAACTTATCCTCCCAATATTCCTAAGTGTGATGGAGTAGCCAAATGACATAAATAAATAAATAAATAACATATATAGTTGGCAGGGACAGAGCCTGAGAAAGAGTGGGATGCACACAGTACCTGGGGGAACAGTGCCATGCAGACTGCCTAAGGCATTCCCATCTATCACTACCCTGACAGACAGCTGGAAGAGGACCACAGACAGCCTGGGCCAAGCCCCAAACCCACACTCTTCACAGTTTCTCTAGGACATTTGCAGTACAATTTCCCTGAGTGCTGCTGTAACACTTCTTTGGTATGAACCCTTCTTCAGCAAGCTGGCTAATGTGTTAGCAGTCAGCATCCTGCAGTCTCATGCTCAAAGGCTCACTGTCACAGTGATAACGCGAATACTAGCGAGTGGCATTGGAAAACACTCACCTCACAATGCTCCAGGAATCACCAAGCCTCTTGATAAACCCAAAGAGCCTCAGTGGCCACCAGAGCCCTGTCCACTCCATTTTCTTTCAGGTTCATATGTCTCCATCAACCATCCAAATAACAAATGGATTCTTACACCTTTCCTTGGTTTCCAACTTGCAAGAAAAGAAAGCAAGAGTAACTTTTCAACATTATATATATGTGCAAATTGATAGAAAAGATATTTTTATCCAAACATAGAATCGGGATTAACTGTACACACATATGTACACACTAAACACTGAAATATCAGAAAAAATCAGAAACCAAAGCAGAAGCTTTATGATTTCCTTATACATTGTGGCCTGGACTCTCAGCTGGTACAGAGCAGAATAATTTCTACTGCCTTCAACCTAACTGTTTTGTACTCACCATGAATCTAGCCATGTGTGACAGCTGTGGGCAAAGGGAGATTAGACATCTTATTGCAGTTACATAACAATTTGCCTACACTGTGAATTTACAAGTTGCAATCAGACCAGTCTACCCTGCAGAGGCATACCCACGTCCATGTGCAAATGCCCCAGGCTACATGACACTGAGTTACATAATGTCTCTAACTGATCAAAAATGTGGTAAAGAGGGGTAGGTTGAAGATGAAGATGATCTGTCAGATGCAAAATAAAACCTGAATATTTAGAGAACTGTTTTGTTTGTTCATTTGTTTGTTTTTTATGATTGTGTATTACCATAGGACAACTTTTTCTATGTTTATGCACCCAACATAGACTAATTTGTGCTCTGTCATTTAGGGATTACATGTCTTTATGAACCCCATGCACTGAGGTACATGGGATTGTGTTTTCTGGGCTGTTTGATGGCTTATTTTAATAATGCTTGAACCACACAATTAAAACCTGATAAGATCTCAGTCTGGTTAAGTTCAGTTAAATTGCCAAGGGTACAAGTAGTTGCTATAAACTCTAATTAAAAAAGAAAAAGAAAAAAGTGTCAAAGAGTGTGAGAGAGAGCTCTCACTGTTTTCACTGAAAGACAAAAGGATTCTGTTTCATCTCTGCTGCCTGTAATTGATTTAGTCCCTGATTTATACACATTTACACTAAATAATTCAGATGAGGACCTGATTCGGCAGTCCCTGTTTGTGTCAAATAAGATACACTCAGGTGAGTAATAAATTTGATCTTAATGTTCTAAACACACACTGGAAAAAAACAAGTAAATATATAGGGAGCTTTGTGAGGAGAAAAAGTCTCTTATTTTTCTGTGGCACTTTAGATTATAAAACACTATTTTGCTTGAAGTTGCTTGGTTGGGCCATCCGGCCCAACACCAGTTTTCTTGACATGCCCGGGAAGAGGCAGAGGGCCAAACCCTGCCTACTCACAAATCTCCTCAGGGTCGGAGCCATCTTTCTGAAGCATGTGGGAGAGAGCACAGGCCTGCCCCACCTCAGGGGCATGGAAAGGATCCTGAGGGACAGCCTCTGCGTTACTTTCTGCAGGACCTGCTCTGGCGTGGGGTCTCCACAGGCCATGAGGGAGACTGCTCAGACACCTGTAGCCCTTCTCCTGCCCCCCTTCTCGGACCTGGCTTCTCACAGGGCTGCTCCTCACACTTTTGTCCTCACCCCTCACTGCCTGGCTGGCATTTTCTCCTTTCTTAAACATGTTTTCACAGAGGCACCAGCAGGATCTGCTGTGCCCCACAGGGGTACGGTTCCACAGTGGTTCCAGAACCATCTGGAACCATCCGGAACCATCCAGAACTAGCTGAAAGTGGCCAGAACCTTCTGGAACCATCTGGAACTAGATGGAAGTGGCCAGAAGCTTCTGGAACCATCCAGAACCCACCAGCCATGTAGCTAGCACCTTGCCACAGACACCAGTACAGACACACAATAAAGAGAAAATTCAGGACAAAGGGCATTTTCTGGGATCCAGTTAAATGAAACTTGCACTGCTCTAAGACAACAGTTTGCTATTTTTCTTTGACCAAAAGTGTGATATTTTTTCCTTCTAGCAGAAGTGAATTCCTTTTAGCAGTTGGCTGAAATGCGTGTGATCCCTTGCAGTCTGAGTAAGCTGGAATTGAATTCTCCTTAGTGTAATGAGTCATTGCAATCTTCCACTCACATACATAATCACATCCATGTCTGGCAAACTATTTAAGCTGGTCAAAATTATGAGGAAAGAAATACATGATCAGCTAAAAAGTGCTTTCCTGGAAGAACTGAATGGACTTTGAAAAATACAGCAGTTCCAAAGAGGTGGCTGTATTGCCTCTTAGCAGCTAAAGGTGAACTGAAATTTCCAGCCAGGTTCTCCTAAAACATCATTTTTACTCCCAGAGAGACTGCAGACTAGCGGCTTTTTATCTTAACTCGGGATGAAAAATAAAAATCTTTAAAGAAAAAAATTACTTGAATGTTTTCCTGGAGGAAAATTGTATTTCCCAACTGTCTTCCTAATTCCTTCAAGCAGTCTTCCTTTGAAAAAGCACTTTTACCAAAGCTCTTCCAGTACAAAATATTTTATGAAACATATTTGAAAGAGATGTTCATCATCCAAAAGATGCAAAGCCACATCTTCGTTTCTCCCAATGATAATGTAATTCTTCCCCTCTGATGCCAAACAAAATGCACTTCAACAGAGTAACAAACAAGCCAGACATCATTCATCTGGCTTTCCAGCACTCCCTGCTAGAAAACTGCTCACTGCTCATTGCTCAAAGTGTGAGTTGTTAACAGGACAATAAAGGATAAATAAATACGCAAACATGAGTCTAATCTATTTCTTATATGTGACCTATTAATAAGCTAAAAAATAACAGTTTTTCGTTAATTGTTGGGAATAGTCAATACCAGGAAGAAAAAAGGCAGTCTCAGATTAAATTTTCTTCTATATAGAAGTTGCTATATAGAGACAGGATCTTCCTTTTATGTACCTACTTCTTGCCACTTGATAAACTTTTAATATTATTAACACATAAGGTCCACAAAGAGTCATTAAATCCTCTAATTTTATATTTAGAAGCCCAAAGAACTTCTTCAAAACCAACAACCGTTCAGTTTAGACTTGGAGGATGGATAGTCCATCACACTCTTTGCTAGTTCATTCCAGTCATTAATAGGCCTGACTTACAAACATTTCATCTTAAACACTGTAGACCCACACCAATACACTCATGTGAGTTACCTTCTTTATTGCAGAAGGATTACAGATAAGAATGCTCCTCCTAACATGGCTCTAGAAATGCAGTCCAGCTTCCTTGTGCTCAGGGACAGAGAAGCAGGGGCTTCTGCTTGGGCAGAGGTAGCAGGTTTATGCTTTATAAATCATGTTAATCCATCAGAGCTGAGAGTCATCAGGAAGCCCAGTTTCTTTTTCGTACCTTCACTATGGGTGATTATTGCTTTTATCTTCCTAACAGTACAGAAAGTCTCTTCTGCTGATGCTGTTTGGTAAATTTGTACTTTAATTTGTCATTGGATTTCCACAACTTATATTACCTGAAAATCTAGACTTTCATTAAACTATTGAGGTAACTTTTATATCTGCACTCAGTTACAACAATACATATATTTTTAGGAAGTAGATTATAAACATAGAAGTGATATTATTCCTTCATCAGAGTAACTTCTCCAAGGAAAAAAATGTTACTTGTGCTACAGTAGTGAACATATCTCCGTAATAGTGTCTGATTGTGCTAGGCACAGTAAATGCATGAAAAAAAAATTACCTTCCTGCCTCAAAGAGGTTATACTTTAAGCATAGATGACAACAGATGGAGAAAACCCTGGAGTATTAATATTGAATGCACCAGAAGGGACTATTCTCACCACGCATGAATTAGACTGTACAC